>NC_068289.1:31211495-31531268 GCF_025860055.1 Xyrauchen texanus | reverse complement strand
ATATATATATATATATATATATATATATATATATATATATATATATATATATATATATAATGACTTCTAATATATCAACTTTTAGAACATACAATTTTCAAGATGTACTCTCTCTCTCTCTCTCTATATATATATATATATATATATATATATATATATATATATATATATATATATATACATGTATATACAGTATACAGTATATACATGATAATATTTTAACATATATAAAACCATTTTTAGAGAAGTAACATTTTTCAAGGTTTCAAGTTGTCAACAGTGCCCTAATTGAAAAATAACCCATACATGAGAAATGAATATTTTGTCATACTGTAGATCAGTGGTTCTTAACTAGGGGGCCGGGACCCAATAGGGGGCCTCAGCACACTTCCAAGGTGGCCTCAATATGACTTAAAATTTATTTACAAATACAAATATTACATTAATAAAAAATATCCAACTTAATTCAAATGCTCAAAATACTTTAAGATGTATGCCCACAAATTATAAACAGACTCTTTCTGAAACTTCTAGAATAAAAAATGTTTCATGATTAATTATTTTAATCAGCTACGCCTAGTTTTGAGCAAGGGGGCCTTCAAATATTGTCTTGGATAGTGGGGGGCCTTGGAGTAAAAAAGGTTGTGAACAACTGCTGTAAATAATTTGCTGTAAATAGTTTCGTGTGAGCTGAAAACTGCCTATGAAATGTATCCAGCACCAAATCTCCATAAAGAATGATGTCTCTTTTATATCCAGTTTATATCCAAACCCTCATATGACTCATGCCTGCACATAACGGCTGAGCGACAAGTATGGGTTTGGTATAACCGTTTGGCACCTTTGGCGGCTCCCTGTGTGGGTGGGAACACATTCTGTCAGCATTACTCAGTACTTAGTACCTGTGAGGCTTTAACAACATGATATACTCCATCAACATGCTGCAAGTCTTGTCCTGCTGTAGGGGTTTACGCTTGTATCCTGTAGGTAACGCTGGCTACCTTATGCAGATTACAATACACACATGTGCTAGCCTCATGACCATGGCAGACTGGGTGGGAAGAGGGTGGAGGGTGGGAATGTGTTAAGTGAATGCGTACAGACCACACAGAGAGCATATGAAGGAGCTAAGGGTCAAAATGTCACCTTTGGGTCCAGTAATGTCCTAACGTGGGCCAGTAGCCACCTCAACTGCCATTTATAATCTCAAAAACAAGGCTCATTTGGTTTGATCTCGATCTGCAGTTCTGAGAAGTCTCTTTTCAATCATGATGATGAAGCATTAAAGGTGCACTCAACACTAATACATTTTCTTTTGAAAATGAATTGATTTAGCTAAAAGCATCCAGTCATATCGGCCCATAGAAGATATTACGACATACTAATGTCTTTTCAGGACGCGTCTTTTTAAAGATGCCTTTCCGCCCCTGTGTTGTTCCTGGATGCGGTAGTGTGCTATCCACTTCAGACAGCTACAGAAATATTCTGAGTTCACCTTTAAACATGAATGGATTATATCATTGACAATATATGGATGATCAGCAAATACATCCACCTGAGTGATGGGACAACAATATCCTGGTCCTTCCTCTCTGTCCTCATATAGACCAGCATCCAAGGAAGAGGATCAGCCCAGATGCACATGGCAGATTTGATTCACTTCCACTATCCCTCCCTTCCTTCCTTCCTTCCTTCCTTCCTTCCTTCCTTCCTTCCTTCCTTCCTTCTCTCTGTCATGATCCAATGTGTGTACATTCCACACTGCATCCTGCCTGTGGAACGAGTGAAGGTTAAACAGACAAAATGGATAAAAAGAGAAAAGATCACATCATCGATGTGTGTATTAAATGGCTGTATCATTCCACTCCATAGTTCCTACTAGATGTGAGTCAGTATACTGTGAACATGATTCAGGCAGCCACAATGGCTTTGATTCACTTAACATGGAGGACCGAGGACTCAATTACCTGCAGCATTATGAGGTATTTATCAACAATATTGCAGTATAACAGTATGGTGCCATTATAAAATATTTTCTTCTCCTGTTTTTTTTTCCTTATTATTATTGAACAAAAAACTTTAAATAATACATTTACATACATAATGTCATTCAAACATTAAATAAATATATTAAAACAAGGCACAAAATTCTTACAATATTAATAATACATCGGTTGCATAATGCATAATACTTAACATTTTGCAGGACTGTATCTCCTTTCATGCACATTTGGTAATTACAAAAACTCTTTAAAAAAACAATCCTTTGTCTTATTAGTTTACAGTTGCACTTAATCTATAATAATTTGAAATTACCATGTTGTCAAGAAAACATGATAATATTTCGGGTAAGAGAATATATAACTTCGCTATATGCAATGAATAATTTAAATTCATTTAAACTGACTGATCTCAGTTCAGAAACTCTGTGCTGTCAGTAAAGGGTTAAGAGTCATGTGACAAAATAACATGGCGCTGATCCCAGCAGAGATTGTCTTTGGGAGTCTTTAGTCTTTAGGAGTAACGCCAACAAAACTACATCTAGTAAGAAACCTTAATACGTTTTTCCATAAGAAACTAAAGACTCCAGTAGACTTTCTAGTTCTCGACGTTGTGTCGGAGAAGCGACACTAGGGGTCTCTCTTGAGCACCGAATATGCCTCTGATCTATGAAAAAAGGCCAATGAGAAGTTGGCAGATAGTATTTGCATACCCCGCCCCCAGACATACGGGTATAAAGGCGAGGAAATACTATGAGTTCATTCAGAAATTTTCTTCGGAGCCGATGGTAGTGCATGCAGTCTGCTGCGAGTCACACACCAGTTCCTGCTTTTCCTCTGATGCTCTGCATGCTGTTGGATTGACGGCGCATAACAGCAGCTTTCTCCTTTTCTGCACGGCAGTGCAGCTTTGCCCCTGGGCGAAGCTGAACCCTCCATCCTCCCCACAGCCATCGCGGTTGGATGACTGGTTCCTGGGGTCCGGGCGCCGCTCACAGCCTCGCCCCCCTGTTTTTCCCGGAGGTGCATGATGAGCTGACTTCATTATGGGGAGCACCACTCGTCACAACGCCACTCGCTCATCCGCTCTCGCTACCCTCGATGGCGGAGTGGCCCACGGGTATGCGGCGATTCCCCAGGTGGATATGCGGTTGCGCTCCACTTATGCCCCGGAAGCCCTACCACCTGGCGGGGTCACCCTGTGCTCCCCTCCAGGCCCTGTAGGACAACATCCTCGCTCACTGCGAAGGCCTATAGTGCCGTCGGATATGCCGCTTCCGCCCTGCACGCCATGGCCCTCCTGTAAGTCCACCAGGCCAAGGCGCTCAGAAATCTGCACGGGGTAGCCCTGATCCCGATGTGCTGCAGGAACTGCGCTCAGCGACCGACCTCGCCCTTAGAGCCACGATGGCCACACTCGTGGTCCAGGAATGTCATCTGTGTTTGAACCTGGTCGAGATGCGTGAAACCGTCAAAGCTCGCTTTCTGATGCATATGAGACCGCTTCAGCACTGGCTTCAGACTCAAGTCCCGAGACGAGCATGGCGCAGCGGCACACACCGTGTGATGTTCACTCCCGCCTGCCACCAGACATTCAAACCCTGGACAGGCCTCTGGTTTTTACGTGCAGGAGTACCCTTGCAGCAGGTGTCCTGACGTGTCCTGGTCACGACCGACGCCTCCATATTGGGTTGGGGCGCCGTGTGCAACTGGCACGCAGCTGCGGGCCGTTGGAAAGGGGCCCCGCTGCGCTGGCATATCAATTGCCTAGAGTTGCTGACTGTTCCCCTGTCTAGGGGAACCAGAAGGATTCCGATGACTTTTTTGGGGCATTGGGGAAGGGTATGTGCAGTCTGACACAGCTGGTCGCCTGTGCAAGCAAAATACCTGCCCGCTCCTGTGTCAGCAGAACACGTACACGGATCAGCGCATGCCGTGATTTATATTGGACCCCTAGTGTCGCTTCTATAATGATTTATTGTGAAAACACAATGCTGCTAAACACAATACACACTAATGTGTACAAATAAACATTCATTTGAAATCCAATATTTACTGTGCATTTACACATTGAAAAAGAAAATTGCTTTCAGAGGCTTTATATGGAGTTAGGATGAAAGTAAGGTGCATTTCAAACTGTTCTGAAACCAGACAGACAGCACAGTGGTGGTTAAGTCATTCACTAAATATGGAGCAAGGGAGCATCCTATAGCCCTCTATGCATTCACTCCTAAAATTCATATTATACATTTTAGGCTGCAGATGATGTTTGGACCACTCAACATATTTGGCAGACATTATGTGGCATAATGAGCTAGAAGCCCACCTGTCCGCATTTAAGTAGGTCCTGTGACGTCATTAATCTGCGCTTGTATTTAGGCTAGAGCGCGTCTTCGGTGAGTTCTCGCCTGCTTTATTTGGTGCTGCACGCTGCTGTGACCGCTCCGAGCGCGTCTCCTGTGAACTCTCGCCTGCTTTATTTCGTGCCGCACGCTACTGTGACTGTTTCGAGCGGACGACTGTTTGGTGCTGCGACCCATTGTGTCCCACTACTAACGTGGTATTGGTTTCCTCCGGATGGCTGTTGTGCAGGTGTCTGTGCCCTTCAGGTGTGGGTATGACAGGTTTTAATTTATTGTTGTTAAAGTGTAGCAACTAGTCAAATAGCAACTCGCCTGCGTTGTCTTTTTAGTTTGAGATTTGAGGTGTGAATGATGACTGTGATGAACCATTAAAAGGATGTCCTTTTGGGTATCTGAACCCGCAGCTACGGTAGGTCACCATCTAACTTCTATTAAAATAGATATGTAGATATAGATTGATTTTTAATCATTTTTGTGAATTTCTGGAGAACTACAGTCCGTGCAGTGTCACCGCTGTTTTGTTATAGGTTGTTTTGATACTGCTGTGCTCAAATTTACACCTTCATATTCTCTGCAGTGCATACACGCACTTCCTCATTGGACGCTTTGCTTATGCTGTGCTCAATTAACCTTCATATTCTCTGCAGTGAATACACGCACTCATTGGACGCTTTGCTTATTTAAGGTTTTGTTATAGGTTGTTTTCTTTTGCTTTCTTTGTATAATTGTCTTTTTGGTAACTATTATATTTGTACATTGATTGTTTTATTCATTTGAAGCGTCTTGATTTGTGTATTTTATTAATTTCTCTTGTTTTGTTTCTTTGGTTAAAGATTACTGAATTTCATTATTTGCATTATTAATTGTTTTTCTTTATTGGATTGGGCCTATTGGTGGATGAACTTGTTTTTGTCCATCCACCTGCTAGCTTGTATAAACCTGTTTCTTTTCTTCTTTTTGTTGTATGTGTGTGTATGTGTGTGTGCGTGTGTGTTTTTCAGGAGCTGCGGCCCTTTTTGCTTGGGCAATTGACCGTTCCTCTCCCTGTTTTGGTGGTGGTGTTTACACCATGTGCCGTGACTGATCATTTCACTGGGGCTCTTGTGCTGTGAGCGTGAGTGTGTAGTGTGTTTGAGGAGAACAAAATATATCCTTTGCGAGGGCACCTCCTAAATAGAGGCCGCAGCTGTCTCTCTGTGAACTTCGTATTTGATTGTTTGAGGCTTGTCGCCTTTCTGTGTCTGGGTTTTTATTATAAATTATAATAAACTTTTTTTGTACTTTGCATAAATACCCGTGTCTCCATGTCTTCCTGTCTTTAGTGGGGAACCTGTGCGCGGGTAATATTCTCTGGGTGATATTCCCAGGGTGGCGTAGTCTAGATTAAAATATAGTGTTCTTTGTCCTTGTGGTTGCCACATTTTGGCGTATAGTCGGCAGGACTGACTTCATTTTGACTGGGTTTTGGAGACATGGGTATTAGTTTTGTGTGTAATTGTTATTTGTATGCATTTTTTTGACAAAACAGCGGTGTCACATACTGTTTCTCTCTAACTTCCCTTCCTTTTTTTTTCTTTTTAGGTGTATATATTTATTTTCTCTTTTTTTTCTATTAAAATTGTTAGATATGGATGTTGAGTTGCAGGAGCTGCGGGATCTGGTGGCCCAATTGAGGACTGAGAACGAAAGGTTACAGCAGGGACAACCTTCAGTAAGTGCCATAAGCAATGCGCAGGGTAGTGACGCAGCGACGACTAGGCCTTCAGGGGGTAGTGCTGGCACTGAAACAACTGATAGGTTTGTTTTTGTCCGCAGGGACCGGAAGTGCCCAAAGTTTAGCAGTAAATCAGGAGTAGGTATTAATGAGTGGGTTGAGGAGGCACAGGCCTGTATGCGGGTCCATTGTCTGTCCACGGCCGATAAAGCTTTTTTCCTCTTCGATCATTTAGAGGGGGAAGCTCGGGAAGAAATTAGGCATCGTTCTGATGCAGATAGGCGAGACCCTGATAAAATTATTGCAGCACTTCGTGACCTGTATGGTTGTTCCTTGTCGTATGTAGCACTACAAGAAGCTTTCCTCTCCCGTAGGCAACAGGAGGGGGAGACCTTATTGGAGTTCTCCCTCACCTTAATGGGCCTCCAGGAGAAGGTGAAGCAACAGTCGCCAGCCGCGATGCCAAATGCAGGGGTTTTGCTACGTGACCAGTTAGTTGAATTTGTTTTAGATCCGGCATTGCACCGTGAGCTTAAACAATTGGTTCGTGTGAGCCGTCCTGTAACTTTTTGAATGTGCGTAGTGAAGCGATAAGGTGGGAAAGGGAAGGGATGTTGGGGGGTGCGAGAGCTCGAAGTCAGTCCCTTCCGTTAGCGTATGGTGTCCAATATGGAATGCAAGGGCGTTCTGGGGTAGAGGGCAGTGGCTTGGTGGCCAGATCGGAATTTGATGAGTTAAAAGAGATGTTAAAACACCAACAGGAACAGTTGGGCCAGCTTACTCAAGGGCTTGTCCAGTTGCAGGGTTCGTCCTTGCAAAAGCCATCCCCTCGCAGGGGTCCTGTAATATGTAGACGATGTCAACGCGCTGGTCACGTCGCTAGAGAATGTGATGGTGATCGAGTTCCTTCTCGTCCTTGGCCTCCTTCCGCGGTAGTACCCGTATCTGGTGGGGGACAACCCCGCCCAGCACAACAGTCGGAAAACTAGTTCCCACCGGGCTGCGGAGTCACAGTCCGGTTGGGGTGTTAATGGGCTCTGTTTTGAATCACGTCGAAAACGTGCCTCGATTGATTTCGTCCTGTCCACATCTTGTTGCCATCTTTGGTGGGGTTTCAGTTCCCTGTTTGGTGGACACTGGTTCAATGGTGTCCACTATTACAGAGAGCTGTTTCCATAGAAATATTGCACCAGGAGGGCAGGAAGAGCTTAAAATGTGTCATTGGTTGCAGCTGCGTGCGGCAAATGGGCTTGAGATTCCATATATTGGCTATGTAGAAATAGACATTGAGCTTTGTGGGAGCTTGGTGCCTAAGTGTGGGGTCCTGGTGGTCAGAGATCCTCTTGGTGGCATGGGGGACAAAGTTCCCGGTGTGCTGAGGATGAATGTATTGCGGCGCTGTTACCAGGAGCTCTTTGGTCAACATGGCCCTGCATTGTTTAGTGTGCCTTTTGTTACCCAGGCTCCGAGCGTTATGGTTCAGGCACTTCAGTATTGCTGTCGCGTTAATACTGAACCTGTAGAGGGTCGTGCTGGTAAGGTTAGAGTTCGTGGCCACCGGGCTTGTTGTATACCCGGTGGCACAGTGAAATTTGTCGCTGCCACATGCTCTGAACACTATACTAATTTTCTGGTGCTTTTTGAGCCACTCGAGCAAGGGTTACCTGCGGGGTTATTGGCGTCGCCTGCGTTAATTCAGGTTATTCGGGGTACTGCATATGTGCCCATTGTGAACGTTGGGACTTCCGATGTCATGCTTTATCCCCGTAGCCCTTTAGGTACTTTGGATCAGGTGCTTGTAGTCAGCTTGCCCCCAGATGTGGCGGAGGTCCGATCCGCTATCGCCACTGTCCAGACTCCGGTTCCCCAGGTAGATCTTACTATGGAGGAACAGATTAATGTTCTAGAATTGCCAGGATTATCGGAGAAGGAGGTAAGTCAAGTGAGGGCGTTGCTTCATAGATACCAGTCAGTATTTTCAGCCCATGAGGGGGATTTGGGATGCACTAGTCTGTTGGCTCACGATATCCCCCTCATGGATGATGTTCCAGTTTGGCAGCGTTATCGCCGGATACCGCCCTCTGAGTATGAGGTGGTCAAGGCACATATTAATCAGTTGCTTGAGGCACAGATGATTAGAGAGAGCTGTAGCCCCTATGCTTCACCGATAGTCCTGGTAAAGAAAAAGGACAGTACCCTACGCATGTGCGTAGATTATCGTCAACTAAATGCCAAAACCGAAAAGATGCATTTCCTTTGCCTCGCATAGAGGAATCTTTAGATGCCCTTTCAGGGGCCTGCTGGTTCTCAACTATGGACTTGGCTAATGGATGTAACCAAGTCCCGGTAGCTGAATGGGATTGGCCGAAGACCGCCTTTTGCACCCCATTTGGCCTATTTGAGTACAATCGTATGCCATTTGGGCTCTGCAATGCCCCCAGCACCTTTCAGCGATTAATGCAACGCTTGTTCGGAGACCAGCAGTGCCAGTCGTTATTATTATATCTTGATGACATTGTAGCGTTCTCGTCATCAGTGGCACAACACTTGATGCGTCTGGAGGTGGTTTTGCATCGTTTGGAGACTGAGGGGTTAAAGGCTAGGCTAGGGAAGTGTTCCTTTTTCCAGAAGGAAGTGAAATATCTGGGACACGTAATTTCGGCTGAGGGAGTGTCCACCGACCCCAGTGAAGTTGATGCAGTAGCCCAGTAGCGCCGCCCAGAGACGGTCAAGGACTTGCATTCATTCTTGGGTTTCGCAAGTTATTATCGTCGTTTTGTGGAGGGCTTTGCCCAATTGGCCGCTCCCCTACATCGGTTAGTGGCAGAATTTGTGGGGTCTAAATCCAGGAAGCATACAGTTGAACGCTTTGGGATGGCATGGACCGAGCAGTGCCAACAAAGTTTTAATGGTTTAAGAGGTAGGCTTACATCATCTCCGGTCCTGGCCTATGCTGATTTCTCCCGACCTTTTGTTCTAGAGGTAGATGCCAGCCATAGAGGACTGGGAGCAGTGCTCTCCCAAGAGCAAGAGGGGAAGGTGCGACCCATCGCTTATGCGAGTCGTAGTCTACGGCCCACTGAGCGCAACATGTCAAATTATAGCTCCATGAAGCTGGAGTTTGTGGCGCTCAAGTGGGCCATGACCGAGAAATTCAGGGAATATTTGTTGGGACAGAAATGTGTAGTTTACACTGATAACAACCCCCTGAGTTACCTGAATACTGCAAGGCTTGGTGCTACCGAGCAGCGGTGGGCCGCACAGCTTGCCTCATTTGACTTTGAGGTAAAGTATAGGTCCGGCTGAAGTAATCGTAATGCTGACGCTCTTTCAAGACAGGGTCCATCTGGTTGTCATGGGCTAGATCATCCACTTCCTGGGACTAGTGTACCAGAGGAGATACTGTGTTCTGTAAGGCAGGGAGAAGTAGGCCCCCATGTTCTTCAGGCAGCTATGTCCGCTCTACCGAGTTACTCTAATGAAGATATTAGAGCCCTGCAGCGTACGGACAGAGTCCTTGGTGAGGTATTGGAGTTTTGGGATCGTAAGAGGGCGCCGAGGGCTCCCCAAGTCAACACTAGTTTTACTCCGCCAGTGGAATAGATTGGTAGATCGGGAAGGTGTAGTGTACCGCTGTGTTTTTCGTTCTGATGGAGGAGAAGAGATTCTTCAAATCCTTCTCCCTTGTTCTCTGCGGAGTGAAGTGTTGACCCTGTTGCATCAGGAACATGGACATCAGGGGATAGAACGCACTCTCGAACTGGTGAGGCAGCGTTGCTATTGGCCAGGTATGGCAGCAGAAGTAGCCCAGTGGTGTCGAGATTGCGAGCGGTGCCAGGTTGCTAAAGATACACAACCAGCTGCTCGTAGTCATATGGGCTATCTGTTGGCATCTCGGCCTAATGAGATTCTAGCAATTGATTTCACTGTTTTGGAGGCATCTCAGACAGGGATAGAGAACGTTTTGGTAATGACTGATGTGTTTACTAAATATACATTAGCGGTCCCAACTCGAGACCAGCGTGCTGAAACTGTTGCTAGGGTGTTAGTGGGGGAATGGTTTTATAAGTTGGGAGTCCCTGGTCGAATTCATTCCGACCAGGGGTGCAACTTTGAGTCCATTCTGGTGCGGCAGTTATGTAGCTTGTACAACATCAAGAAGTCTCGCACGACACCTTACCATCCTGCGGGTAATGGCCAGTGCGAGAGATTTAATCGCACTTTGCATAATCTGTTGCACACCCTTCCCCCTTCTAGGAAGAGGGATTGGGCGTCTTGTCTCCCGCAAGTGGTATATTACTACAACACCACTCCTCACCAGGCCACCGGTGAGTCCCCATATTTTCTTATGTTTGGGCAGGAGCCGCAGCTTCCGGTGGATTTCCTGCTTGGAGGGGTTCAGGACGTCGCTCCTGGTGACGTGCATGAATGGGTTGTAGAACATCAAGCAAGGTTACAGGCTGCTTTTGAGGGGGCCAGTGCACGGTTGAAGCTCGCAGCAGATCATCGAAAGGCGAACCATGACCAGCATGTTTGTGATGTCCCATTGGCTGTTGGCCAGCTGGTGTATTTAAAGGAGTGTGGTAGACGAGGACGCCATAAAATCCAAGATATGTGGAGTCCTGTAGTCTATGTAGTGAAAGCACCAGAGGATAACGGTGCTGTGTACTCCATTGCACCACGGGGAGAACCCGATCAGGTTAAACATGTTCATCGTTCCCTTTTGAAGGGACGAAGTCAGGAGGTGACGTTGGAGTTATGTCCTAGTGATGGGTCTGTAACTCTGTTAGGAACAGTATATGAAGAGGGGGTAGACGAGGTGGATTGCTGGCATGTGGTTCCAGGGGAGCAGCAAGAAGCAGGTCTGCCAGCCTTGGACGGTCATGTTTTGGTGGAGTCATCCAATACTGATGCGATGCCATTAGTGGCCCCAAGTGAGCCTGATCCTGTTGAAGTGGGGGGTGGCAGTTTGGTTTCCATCGGGCCGGGGGTCGTACCCCATCCTGAGCCAGAGAATGGTCAGGTGAGGCCAAGGCGAACTACTGCAGGACAACACTCTAATCCTCATCATCTTCCTAGGGCATTAGGAGGTTCTGGGTCTGCTTTTCCATCAGCGGCCGTTTCTAGTTCGGTTTCTGTCTTTTTTAGACCCTGGAGTTGAGCCCATAGTCGGGGCGACGATGCAAAACGGTAGGGTAGATTGTGGCATAATGAGCTAGAAGCCCACCTGTCCGCATTTAAGTAGGTTCTGTGACGTCATTAATCTGCGCTTGTATTTAGGCTAGATCGCGTCTTCGGTGAGTTCTCGCCTGCTTTATTTGGTGCTGCACGCTGTTGTGACCGCTCCGAGCACGTCTCCTGTGAACTCTCGCCTGCTTTATTTCGTGCCGCACGCTACTGTGACTGTTTCGAGCGGACGACTGTTTGGTGCTGCGACCCATTGTGTCCCACTACTAACGTGGTATTGGTTTCCTCCAGATGGCTGTTGTGCAGGTGTCTGTGCCCTTCAGGTGTGGGTATGACAGGTTTTAATTTATTGTTGTTAAAGTGTAGCAACTGGTCAAGTAGCAACTCGCCTGCGTTTGTCTTTTTAGTTTGAGATTTGAGGTGTGAATGATGACTGTGGTGAACCATTAAAAGGATGTCCTTTTAGGTATCTGAACCCGCAGCTACGGTAGGTCACCATCTAACTTCTATTAAAATAGATATGTAGATATAGATTGATTTTTAATCATGTTTGTGAATTTCAGGAGAACTACAGTCCGTGCAGTGTCACCGCTGTTTTGTTATAGGTTGTTTTGATACTGCTGTGCTCAAATTTACACCTTCATATTCTCTGCAGTGCATACACGCACTTCCTCATTGGACGCTTTGCTTATGCTGTGCTCAATTAACCTTCATATTCTCTGCAGTGCATACACGCACTCATTGGACGCTTTGCTTATTTAAGGTTTTGTTATAGGTTGTTTTCTTTTGCTTTCTTTGTATAATTGTCTTTTTGGTAACTATTATATTTGTACATTGATTGTTTCATTCATTTGAAGCGTCTTGATTTGTATATTTTATTAATATCTCTTGTTTTGTTTCTTTGGTTAAAGATTACTGAATTTCATTATTTGCATTATTAATTGTTTTTCTTTATTGGATTGGGCCTATTGGTGGATGAACGTGTGTGTGTGTGTGTGTGTGTGTGTGTGTGTGTGTGTGTGTGTGTGTCAGTGTCAGGAGCTGCGGCCCTTTTTGCTTGGGCAATTGACCGTTCCTCTCCCTGTTTTGGTGGTGGTGTTTACACCGTGTGCCGTGACTGATCATTTCACTGGGGCTCTTGTGCTGCGAGTGTGTAGTGTGTTTGAGGAGAACAAAATATATCCTTTGCGAGGGCACCTCCTAAATAGAGGCCGCAGCTGTCTCTCTGTGAACTTCGTATTTGATTGTTTGAGGCTTGTCGCCTTTCTGTGTCTGGGTTTTTATTATAAATTATAATAAACCTTTTTGTACTTTGCATAAATATCCGTGTCTCCATGTCTTCCTGTCTTTAGTGGGGAACCTGTGTGCGGGTAATATTCTCTGGGTGAAATTCCCAGGGTGGCGTAGTCTAGATTAAAATATAGTGTTCTTTGTCCTTGTGGTTGCCACAAGTACATAGATTCAGAATTGATCATGTATTATTGTAATTTAACATGATTGCTGGATTTATGCTAATTTCTCATTTAATGTCTGTAATGTCTCAAAAACATGAATAACCAACACTCATAGAAACGTAAAAACAATCTGTTAAAAAAAATCTAACTTTCTATAGCTGATATTTTTTTATATTTAAAAATGTTGTCCCACTGTCCACATGTGTTGACATTTATTTTTAGGAAAACTATTTACTCTTTTTTTTGCAGGTTTATTAGATGCTGCTAGTCACAAATCAAAATGGGAAATGGAAAATGCACACAACAGACACGCATGGGTCTCAGGAGGACATAAACTGCCGACTCCCTATCCGGTATTACTATTGAATTAGGGAGTGAATTTAGACACACTTAAATGCATTGACTGCAGACAGATTTGGTCATGATAATCCATTTGACATATTTAACTCCAATTTGTTCATACATTAATTTTACATCCCATAGTGGAAGAGGTTTAATAACAAGCTGTTATCGGTGACCCTATAGGCTATGGGTGACTAGAGATCAATATGATTATATATTACATGATTACATTACATGGCTAACCCCCAAAGACATTTGAGATTAGGTCAACAGTCAAGGGTTAACCGTACTTAAAATAGCAACATGTCCTCATGTCTCTTTCCACTTGTCATCATTTTCTTGCTATGTTGAGAACAACCACAGTGTATCATTTGATTGTAGAAACATTTTAATGAAAGACTACTGTTTGAAAGTTAATTCAAAAAATCAACCCAATGAAATGTCAGATCAACCACATAAAATGTGTGCAAAACGGAGGTGTTTCAGATAAACACTGTTATTTAGCCAATGGTTTATTCTGGAAGGTCAGAACATGGACAATATCCGGTGGTTTGACATGATATACTCCATTTGAACCTATTTTAAACAGCATTTTGCCAATTCATTTATAATTATTATGCATGGATGATATGAACTCTTATACTGGAGAGACTAATTTGAATATTTGTACTTTAAAAATTGCACACCGCAAGACCATTTAAATTTAATTCTACAATTATTCATATAAAATTAAAGGTGACTAGTTTCAGGACCTAAAATGTACAGTTTCTCTTTTTCATATAAATTTGAACCTACTGTAAAACCTTCATGTTGATAAACAAAAGACTTCATAGACACATTATGCATCAACTACCCATGACAGGGTACCAAACACTGTACCTCGCTTACACCTCTTCTTGCAAAATAAGCAGATGATCTCAAGCACGCAATTAAGAGTCCTTGTTACCAACATTTCATTCTGTCAGTTAAATTTCCCTTAAAGGAATTGCTCACCAAACAATACAATTTCTGTAATTGACTCTCTTGTTGTTACAAACCAGAATGTTGTTATTTTTTCAATGGAAATAGACAAGGAGACGTTTTGAAGAAAGTACACCCAGTACCAGTATTGTGTAAGTTACTCTAAAAAAGTTATTAATTAATAACTACTTTGTGTGAGGAACAGACAGAAGTTTTCTTATTCACTAAAAATCTTCCCAAGTACTACAGTTCCCAAGTGTAACTCTCCATTCTGCATATTCCAACTCAAGCGAGAACCAATGGAGTCATTGACGTCAAACCTGGTATGTGACGTCTCTACAGGCACTGTAATACGACACAATCGCTAATTAGATTTTTGATCTTCGTTGGAAGGGAAGATTATCAGTTAATAAAATATCATATCCCTGCAGATTTGTAATATAGTGCACAAGTCATATGGACTGCTTTTATGGTGGAGCTTGATAGCCATAGCCACAAACTGTTGTTGAATGGTAAAAAGAAGTGTGTACATTTCTGAAGTTTTTTTTCATTCTCCTGTTTTAAAAAATAACAGCATATGCAAAGACATGAATAGTGACAGAATTTTTCATTTGAAATGAATTCATTATTCCTTTAAAGTTCTGGTATATTGGTGGCACAGTTCCAGACTGTGAGTAAGACCATGTGAAACAATATAAAGCCTGGCTGCTAACTGTACACTGCCCTTGCTCACAACTGTAACTGACCACATGCCTGGACACCAGCTTACAAAGCTTGGCTAGTCACAAGAAGAGCTGGCAAGGTGGCATAGCTCAGCAGTGAGGGAGCATCTGACCCTAGCCAGTGACATGTTACATGGGTTAGATTTTCATTCATACCTTGAGCCCTGCAGAAAGGAAGCTGTTGTGCAACATGAGGAGGAGGGGAGAGAAGTCATCATTGATAGATGAAAAAGATGAAGAGAGCATGACAGAAATTAACACCACATGACAGGAGACCACCATACAAGGATTACAAGTTTTCTCTCTCTATCTTTAAGTCTTTCATGGCAAAATATTCAGTGCATAATGACTCAAATTTCAGTCGGTTCCTTACACATATCACAGCTATGATATGGTTTCAAAAGACTTTTATGATGCTTTTTTCTTTCTTTCTTTTTTAGGTTACATCAACTTTCATTGTATGGAAGAGAGCAGATCAGACATTCTCCTTAAATTTTCATTTAATGTTTTATGTAAGAAAGTCATACAAGTTTGGAACAATTTGAGGGTTCGTATAAAAGATGAATGAAGATGAATTTTTGAGAAAACTATAATGGTTGTTCCAGTGGCAGCTCTATGGAAGCTCTGTCTGAATATGTGAGCTTCACACATTCACTCTCCTCTTTTTTCATTACAGAAGATCCTTCACAACTCAGCACACAACAAGATTTAGAGTGTGTCCTTTTGTTTTGAGTGGCTGTAGAGTAAGACTGTTGCCTAGCGACTACCCTACTTTACAACACAGACTCTTTCATTCTGAAAGTGAAAGTGGAGATTTATTGTAAAAAAGGATTGAAATATTGATCTGTTTCTCACCCGAAGTTATTGCATGGCTCCAGAAGACACTGGAGTCATAGAATACTTTTAGGCTGCCTTTATGTGATTTCTGGAGCTTGAAAGGTCAGGTCACCATTCAATTGCACTGTATGGACCTAAAGAACTGACATTTTTTTCTAAAAATCTATAATTGTGTTCAGCAGAAGAAGAAAGTCATACAGGTCATCAGATGACATGAGGTGAGTAAATGAGTAAATTAATTTTCATTTTTGGGTGAACCATTCCTTTAAACTACTTTTCAAAACATTTTGCTCATTCTTTCATAATTTTAATGCATGCTGTTTTATGACCATATTAATTAAGAGGCTACATAGAATATTTGTGCTTTTAAAAATTAATTTGTCACAATGCAGGACTATTTTAAAATGGAATAAAAAAATTAGAACTTGAAATAATGACCAGCCACATCACCAAAAATATATGCTTTCACTTTTTCATTCTGTGGTAGGGTGGAGGGTGGGGCCAGGTCGTGATTATACACACATTATACACAGAGGGCCGATTGCGGACTGTGGTGCAAGGAGAGAGAGATAGTTTACGGACATGTCCATCATATGTGTATTTGTTGTCTTTTAAGTTTATAATTAAACTATTATTTATATTGCCAAGCTGGTTCTCGCCTCCTCCTTCCCATTGAACTGCTTTACACTGGTGCCGAAATCCGGGAGGGATGCCCTTCGCAGAGTCCTCGACACTGCCGTCCACCCAGGGGAGCGCCGCTGCCATCCACCGGGGGAGGGAGTAGACCGACACCTGGACACGGTGAACGGCCGCGAGGCGAGTGGGGACTGGACTCCCCGACCGCCTGGAGCAATGGAGCCGCTGCCACGGGCGGAGGAGAGCCCTGCCATCCCCAGAAATGCAGAGGGGTCGGAGGAAGACCGCTGTCTGCGAGGGGAGGAGGGAAGTGTCTCCCCGACTGCCTGGAGCGGTAGAGCCGCTGCCAGGGGCGGAGGAGTGTCCCCATGAGTCGCCGAGAACGCGGAGGGGCGTTCTGACCACCGGGGGTCGTGAGTCTGATTCCGGTCTACCCGAGGAGAAGGGGCTGTCGTCCACTTGAAAGGGTGGAGAAGTGATCAAGGTGTATCGGAGAACTGGCGAGTAGGTTTTTTTTTTTTCATCTCTCTCTCCTCTCTCTCTCACTGCCGCTCTGCATTGGCCTTTTCCCTCTCGTTTAAATGTTAGTGTTTTTGGGGGGGTACTACACTGTTACAGGAAGTACCCCCATTGTAATTATTTCTGTTTCCCTCCCCTTGTCCCCTCCCTCGTCCAGGTAGATCAGGCTTAAAGCGGGGTGATTATACACACCCGGTCCCTTATCAGGCTAATTAAGCCTCCAAGAGGGATAAAGGCCGATGGCAGACGGTGGTGCGACGAGAGAGAGATAATTTATGGACTTGTCCATCATGTGTGTGTTCGTCTTTTGGTTTAAGTTATTCATTAAAATATGATTTATATTATCAAGCAGGTTCTCGCCTCCTTTCCATTGAACGTCTTTACACATTAATATCAATTTTAACCTAAAATCTTGATGCTGATTAAAACACTTCATGAAGATGATATGCATTAATCTTGGTACATAGACTTTGGAATTTAATCATTGAACTCAACACATTCATTGTTTCAACAAAATGCTACCTAGTTTTTTTTTTTTCATCCCGAGGATAAAAATTATGAATTAACAAGCCATTGCCATTATCTAACATTGTTAATAGAGCCAATGCATTCCTTTCACATATTATTTTTGCGCTTCCATTTGTTCCAATAGTTAACATATAAATCCACTATAATGTTTTTATGAATTTCCATATGAGCAAAAAAATAAGAGATAAGCGTATTGTGGCAGTTAGAAGAAAGATGCCAAATATACTGTCATTCTTATACAGCTGTGTTAGAAACCAAATTGCTGCAGTGGTAACAATATATTTTTTTATTATTATTTATGCCAGGGTAATGTAACAAAGTACAATTTAATAATTTTACACAAAATAATTTAGTTTCTTTTGAGAATTTAAAATAAATAGTTTGCATTACACTTCTAAATAGCACTGAAAACATATTGTAAGTCTGTGAAAAAGGTCCATAAAAATGACAGAATAACATCTTAGTATGTCCATACTAAAAAAGATGTTCATGAAACACTTGTTTTTTGCTTCACAAAATATAAATTTGAACATTCAAAGCCTAAATGATCACAGCATAGCACTGCAAAGATGTAAAGTTGTGACATCCCATTTGCTTCCTGTCACTAAGATCTTGTTTAGGCGCAATATTAACTGGACATTGGGCCCTACAGGGTTAAAAGCAATGCAAAAGCTTTGAAATTCGAGAGCTGATGAGGAAGAGAAAAGAGAAAGGGGATGAACCAGGGAATTTCAGGGAACCAGGGTGAATAGTCTCTTTTCTTTCTCCGATTTTCTCTTTCTCATAGAAAGCATTGTAACTTTCAGATGCTCATCTCCAGACCAAGTGACAGCGCTGTTCCTCAGTGGCCATTAACAGCATTGCTGGACTGACACTGCAACGGCTGCTATACGCCACCCGGCACAATGTGACCACAAAGGGATCGCTGTCACTTTCTTGGCACTCAAACTACTTTGAAGCAACCATTTCCTTGGCAAAGCAGAATCAGCCTTGAAAAATGCAACACGGCTGAGTCATACTTCCTCCTGGATATGACAGCACTTCCTCCACAAACTGATCTGTCCTCCCTCCCCACATTTAAAATGTTAAAGGGACAGAGCATGGAAGAAGTGAGAAGGCAATGCGTACACTTTTGTCTCAAATGTAAGACGAATGATGACAAACCTAGTAGGGCAAACAAAAGACAGCCAAGTAATTTATCATCACTTAAAATAACTGACTCAGACCGCATGTGTTGTATATGGGCTTGGTACGCTTATACAGCTTATATACAGTGGTGGACAAAATTATTGGCACCCTTGGTAAATATGAGCAAAGAAGGCTGTGAAAAATGTATATATTGTTTATCCTTTTGATCTAACCTTTAATTGAAGTAAATAATTGAAATCTAGGAGTAAAATATATCTGAAGTATATTCCATTTAATATTTTACATTTTTTAGTACACCTGGGTGACAAGGAACATCCCGTTTCATATGTTACCTCATATAAATATGAGGTAACACACAGGCCAAATTCTCTTAATCATCCATCACAATGGGTAAGATGAAAGAAGAAAGTTATGATGTGCAGCAAAAGGATATTGAGCTTTCCAAAATGGGAAGAAAATAGCTGAAGCATTGAAAATACCCATTTCCACCATCAGGGCAATAATTAAGAATTGTCTATCAAGTCGAGATGTTAAGAATCGGCCTGAAAGAGGACGTGGGTCTATATTGTCTCCATGCACAAAGAGGAGGATGGTTCATGTGGCCAAAAATTCTCCAAGAATCACAGCTATAGAATTACTGGAATTAGTTTGGTCTTGTTGTCATCAAGTCTCCAAAACTACAATCAGACATCACCTACATCACCACAAGTTGTTTGGGAGGTTTTCAAGAAAAAAGCCTCTGCTCTCATCCAACAACACACTCAAGCCTCTTCAGTTTTCCAGACACTACTGGAACTTCAAATGGGACTGGGATCTATGGTCAGATGAAAAAAAATTAAAGCTATTTGGCTGGATTTGGTGCACACAGAGAGGTAGCCAAATGGAAAAGTACCTCATGCCCACGCTTAAATATGGTGGTGGATCTTTAATGTTGTGGGGCTGTTATGCTAGAGGTCCTGGACATCTTGTTTGGATAAATGGCATCATGGACTCAGATAAAAAATCTAAACCTGATTGCCTCTGCCAGAAAGCTTAACATGGGCTGTGATTGGATATTCCAGCAGGACATTTATCCAAAACACATAACAATCAACACAAAAATAATTTACTGACCACAAAATCAAGGTTCTGCCATGTCCATCCCAGTCCCCTGACCAGAACCCCATAGAAAACCTGTGGGGTGAACTGAAGAGGATAGTCCACCAGCATGGAAATTTGAATTTTAAGGATCTGAAGAGATTCTGTGAGGAGGAATGGTCTCAGATCACTTGCCATGTGTTCCTCATTATGCATTATAAGAGAAGAATCAGAGCTTTTACCTTGGCAAAGGGAGGTTGCACAAAGTATTGAATACAAGGGTGCAAATGATTGTGTCACACATACACTGGCAGTCAAAAGTTTGTAATAATGTACTGATTTAGCTGTTTTGGAAGAAAATTGGTACTTTAATTCACCAAAGTGGCATTGAACTGATCACAAAGTATAGTCAGGACATTACAGATGTAAAAAAAAAAACCCAGCAGCATCACTATTTGATAAAAGTAATTTTTGATCAAATCTAGACAGGTCCCATTTACAGCAGCCATCACTCCAACACCTTATCCTTGAGTAATCCTTGAGTAATCATGCTAAATTGCAAATTTGGTACTAGAAAATCACTTGACATTATATCAAACACAGTTTTGTGTTTGAGTTGCCACAGTATGCAATAGACTGACATGTCTTAAGGTCAATATTAGGTAAGAAAAATGGCAAAAAAGAAACAGCTTTCTCTAGAAACTCATCAGTCAATCATTGTTTTGAGGAATAAAGGCTATACAATGCTTAAAATTGCTATGCACTGCTTAAAAGGTGTACACTACAGTCTTCAAAGACAAAGGACAACTGACTCTAACAAGGACAAAAAGAAACGTGTAAGGAAATAGATGGCTCACATGTCCTCAGCTGACAGCTTCATTGAATTTTACCTGCTCAACACCAGATTCATGTACAACAGTAAAGAGAAGACTCAGGGGTGCAGGCCTTATGGGAAGAAAAAGCTACTTTTGAAACAGATAATTGGAAAAGAGAGTTATGGATCTTAAACCCATTGAGCTTTTGTGAGATCAGCTAGACTGTAAGATGCCACATCTATGGCAAATGCTACAAGAAAGTGTGGGGTGAAATGTCACCTGAGTATCTGGACAATCTGACAGCTAGAATGGCAAGGATCTGCAAAGCTGTCATTGCTGCACGTGGAGGCTTTTTTGAACTCTTTGAAGCCGTTTAATAAGTTCTGGAAAAAAAACTAATTGTAATAGTAATTTTTCACATTATTAATGTCCTGACTATACTTTGTGATCAGTTTGGCCCGTTGGTGAATAAAAGTACCAATTTCTTTACATAAGAGCAATATATGTACATTATTCCAAACTTTTGGCCGCCAATGCATATTTGAAAAAAATATTACATTTTTATTCACAACCTTGTGTTGTGTAGTGTTTGGAATTGTTTGATATCTGTTTTGAGGATATATTTTTGTGAATATTTTGCATGAAAGAACAAAAGAATAAACAATAAGGACATATTTTTCACAGCTTTCTTTTTTCATATTTACCAAGGGTGCCAATATTTTTGGCCAGATCTGTATGCACATTACCATGTGCAATAGTCAATGCGAGGAGAATTCCATAGATTAATGGAGAACCTGTTGCGCTTCTGCAAATACAGCATTAAGCACAGATGCTTAACACTGACAGTGTAACAATGCAGAGTGGAAAGTTGATCTAACAGAATGTATGTCGCATGAGTAAACAAACACAGTCTGAACACATCTGACTAACACACACCCATGTCAAATGAGATGTCATTTCTGCAGGTGTCACTTGTAAGAAGCAGGATCTTTACTCTCTGCTTTGTTGACACAACAGCAAAGTCATAAATGACAACAACACTCATCAAATGAGTGACGCCAACATGGGGGTTCAGTCATGGGACATCGTCTGATGTCATCCGGTCATTCCTGTACCAGCTTGATGCTACAAACACAAAATGACCTTACCTAAATTTAGAAAATTACCTAACAAATGTTCTTTAAAACCACAGAGAGAACATATTTATTTTTCCACTGAACCAGAGATACATATGCAGTGCTGGGTGGATTACATGTGAATTGTACAAATGTACAAATTTCATGACAAAAAATGCAATCAGAAATGTTTGGGGTAATCTAATCCGATTACTTTTGCATTACTTTCAATCATTTTCTACTTTATTCTATGTCAAATGCATTTGAGTAGTATAATCATTTCAAGAAAAAAGTAGAAAGAGGAAGAAAATGTATTCTTTGAGTTCCTTATGACATGTTTAAAAAAGTGCATTAAACATTAAATAAAACATTAATAAACATTAAATCTAACAGCAATGACAGTGCCAACATTTATGTTTAAAAAAACTGAGACATCAAGTTAATTTTAAGTGCATACAACAATAGCAGCATTATGAAAATTAATGGCCATAAAATCAACATAAATCCATTAGATCCTTTGAAGCAATTAAGTTCAATGTGTGACTGTGAGCTGCACACCATTGGTGAGGTAGTAAGTAATTAATTATTATATATATATATATATATATATATATATATATATATATAGACTACCAGTCAAAAGATTTGATACACATTTTCTTTATTCAAATGTTTATTTTATCTTTTTCAGATTTTAGAATAATTGTAAAGTCATCAAAACTATAGAATAACATAAATGGAAATCAAAAATAGTTTCAATTATATTTTTGTCTACAAAACTCATTTCAAACATTTAAGCATAAGCCTTCAGATCAGAAGATTTTCAAGATCATATATATATATATATATATATATATATATATATATATATATATATATATATATATATATATATATAGTACTGTGCAAAAGTTTTAGGCACTTGGGAAAAAAGCTGCATAGTGAGGATGTCTTTAAAATGAATGCCATAAATAGTTTTAATTTATCAATTAACGTCATACAAAGTCCAGTAAACATTAAAAAAATCTAAATCAATATTTTTGGTGTGACCACCTTTGCCTTCCAAACAGCACCAATTCTCCTAGGTATATCTTTCTTGGTTGTTGGCCGATTGGATGTTCCAAGCTTCTTGGAGAATTGCCACAGTTCTTCTAACTATTTAGGCGGTCTCAATTGCTTATGTCTCTTCATGTAATCCCAGACTGACTCAATATTCAGTGGGGGGCATTGTGGAGGTCATAACATCTGTTGCAAGGTTCCCTGTTCGTCTTTTCTGTTCTATTCTATTTGCAAAAGAAATGTTTCTAATGACGCACTAAAGCTGAAAATATACATAATAAACAACAAAAAACAGATTAAAAAACAAATGCTTTAGTGAAACATCACACTTATGGGTCTAAGACTTTTGCACAGTGCTATATATATACACACACACATACATATGCATATACATATACATATATACATACAGTCAAGTCATTTTTATTTGTATAGCGCCTTTCAAAACACACATCATTTCAAAGCATCTTTAAAGAAGATCATGCATTAAAAGAAAATGAAACTGTAATGTTTATAATGTCTTAGTCATCATTGTGTAGTTTGATAAAATACGATTGTGCATTGTGTTTAAAAATAAGTAATTCAATAATAATTGTATTTATAACCCCAGTGAGCAAGCCAAAGGTGACTGTGGCAAGGAACACAAAACTCCATAAGATGTTGGTTAATGGAGAAAAATTACCTTGGGAGAAACCAGACTCACTGTGGGGGCCAGTTCCCCTCTGGCTAAAATCATGAATATAATGCTTATAGTGATTTAAGCAGAGATCAGTTTGGTGCATCGCAGTTCAACCTGGCTGGTCATTTCAGTGAGGTCTATCTTAAATCCAAGGGTCAGACAATGGCATATGAAGTATCTCATGTCTTGTGTTTGGAGTTGGCATCAGTTCATCCTCTGAAGTCCATCTTAATAGACTGAAGTGATGTTTGGCTGGCACATATACATACATATGTATATATATCTGTTACGTTGTAAATAAGTAATCATGTAATTTATAAAAATGTAACTGTAGTACGATTACAAGTATTTTAAAATATAATTTACTCCAATTACAAGTAGTTGATTTGTAATCTGATTACAAAATCCAGATGAAATATAATCTGTTACTATCCAGCACTGTAAATACAGCAGATACACAGGGTTACTGCAGGTACCTGGACTTTCATGAACTCCACCCTCTAAAGTGTGAAATTCAAAAAAAGAATGGAGTTCAAATTCAATATTCTCAGTATAAACATGTAAGCTTTCGATTTCCTTGAACCCTACTCAGGGGGCATTTTAGATAGAGTGAGAAAAAGTTGACTCATAGGCAGAACCAAAAGCAGTACAAAGAGAGATGAGAAATATGTTTTTTTTTTCACTAGACAACACCACCGAAGACAGATCCACCAAGGCTGGACTGGATCGAGAGTGTGTGGGACCACACTGGAGCCCACAAGGACCCTGAAGGTGCTCTGTCTGCATGCCAACATTGCCATACTGATTCATTCACCATGCACCGCAACCCAAACCCTCCAAACAACCACTGCATTAAACTCATGGAGGCAACAGTCACCATACAGATTATATTCCTTGCAGTTGACGCATCAACCCATACAGACATAACGGTTTTCAGATTTGTTCCAAAACATCAACTTATTCATTTATGTATTTGAACTGAAGTTGGTTCATACTGGACACAAAAGTCAATGCAGTCTTTATGTACCATTTGCACCTATTGCAAAACTAGTAAGTTATTTTTCCCTATAATCTTAGTTTAAACATTATCTTCTAATGTACCAAAGAATTAAACACTGTAATGTAAAAGAATGTCATAAACAAATCTGAGAATGTTTTAAGTGTAAACTGCATCAAAAAATTATTAGTTCGCTTACACTTGAACTTTCACCTAACTAACTTTGTGGCGGTAGTCATAAGGGCGTGTCATGCAAAAATAAATAAAAAACAAATTATATATATATATATTTGGAATATATATATTATATATTATGTAACACACTTAGCAGCACTCTTACATTTCTCCAAAAAAATTATTGCGATATTATTGTGACACAAAGATAATACCTGTCGATGTTTATTTTTGCGTCGTAGTTGTAAACACCGCCATCGCGTGGTTTTTATTTTGACAAACCACAATGATCTCTTTACAGAAAGACGAGAATGTTATTGATATCCCTCTTCTTTTTTTATTATCCGTCTTCCCCACGGATTTTGCGTTTGATATAGGGCTAATTCATTCCAAACTGCTTAATGAATGCTCACACAGCCTACAGTTATTACAGAAAGCAGATATTTATTTCACAATGATAACTTGTGTGCTTTGACATAACAAGAGAAATAATCTTAAGATGCCACCCATGAGTAAACTCATCAGTATGAAAAGGAACTCAACTGGGGGTAGTTTGTTCTTGAGGGTCATAATAACGGCCAAGTATAACAGACCATTTAATAATCATAATCTTAATGTATTTATGACAGTGATGTCAATAAATTACCACAGTTGTATTATAGTAACAAAAGCGGCTACGGTGGAAGAATGGGTACGGTTTTGCAAGGGTAACCCAAGATTACAAAATAGGTAGGTTATAATAGATTGGCCTAATAATTATCCATTTAAGTATAGATAATCTTTACCTTTTTCTACCATCTTTAAAGGTGCTTATACCTTGCGTTTGGCGCGCTCCTAGGCGACTTCTATGAGGTCTTCGTTTGTTAAACGAAATCTTAGTGCAACTGTTTCATTTAGTCAGATGAGGGTTAGTCACTTAGCTAATAAACTCCCGTTTCCTCTTGTTCCAGTGATGATTAATACGCGGTGAGTCAAAGGCGCAGTGGACTATTTACGTCCCTTATATAGAGAGAGTCAAGATCTGTTCACTCTCAGTGCATAGCTGATCACTGGTTTACTTTACTAGGCACGAGACGTTTGTTTATTCATTGATGTATATATGAAAATATGACTTATTTAGGTTTATTTAATAAAACATTCTGGGTGGTGTAGATAGGTTGTATGTTCGAGGGTCCATCCATCTCCATGGTGCCATATACTGAACTGTATACCATTTTGTATAAAAGCGTCAGTTAAAGGGCTAGGACTACACAAACACAGAGTAAGAAGCAATATCCGAACACGAATTTTTTTTTTAGTTGAACGGCTTAAACAAAAGGTAGGCTATCTGATATTTTCGCTTCAAAATTTAGGTCAGTATTTGACAGCCAAACGAATTTGTTTTGTTTTCTGAGACATCGTTAAACGGCATCACCACCATTCATATTTACGTTCTTAAAAAGACAGTGATTCATCGTCGTTGACACGTCGGCTTGAATACATGACTGTGTTAAATTTACTCCACTTCCAACAATAATTTAAGGATGTTTTCTCTGTGTTTAGATGACTAAACCAATGAAAACTTCCAGAGTTTACTCCCACATATTGATATTTTCCTTCTATCTTAAATAATCGCTTGTAGTTGCATAAGGTCTGCATACAGTTGTGAATCAGAGTGAGCTTAAAAACAAGCATGTTTCACATGCACTATGAATCACGTGCGTGACTAACGCGACAGGAATAAACTATATCGACCATTAACCGTTAAGGCAAGGGTTTAAAACGCGACCCAACTCGCTAGTTGAAATCAGCCTTAGATGTCTCATGACTGACATCTATTGACCGCTTTGAATTTGCACGCACAAGGTTTGCCACAAAGGCAGCAACAATTACACTAAGGGGTGGTTCACCCAAAAAGGAAACTTCTGTCATCATTAACTCACTTTTATGTTGTTCAAAACATGTTGTGCGCCTTTTTTCTCCAACAAAACACAAAAGTTGTTAGGCAGAGTGTTAAATACTAGCCCTTTTCAAACATACAGCATTTTCCAGAAAATGTAGAGGTCATGTGTGAACATGACCCTTTTGAAAATACTGGTATGTTTTGCTCAGGTAATTTCTCTTAATATGAAGTTGTATCATTAGTACCTATAAATATTGTGACGGTATGTGTGAACAGCACACCCAATGATTTTCCTGCAATTTACCAGGTTGAATGTGTAAAAATGGCTAATGACAGCCTCAGTCACCTTTAAAGATGCACTGAAAGTGAATGGTGACTGAAGCTAATCTTCAAATCCATAGAAAGTCATACGGGTTTGGAATGGCATGAGAAATGATGAGGGAGAGAAATTATTACAGAATTTTAATTTAAAGTTAACTTTTCCTTATAGTTTCTTAATTTTGTTGCAGGTTTAATTCATGAAGTAGGCCTAAAATCCACTTATTTTTATCCCATTTTTGTGGAAAATATTTAGCATTTTATTTGTAGTAGTATGAGTTGTATGGTAGAATGCTATTGTGAGCATAGTCCACACAAGGTTTTGCTTCAGAGCTCAGAAGTTAAAAACCACGGAAACAGCCACACACACACACACACACACACACACACACACACACACACACACACACACACACACACACACACACACACACACACACACACACACACACACACACACACACACACACACACAGATCAGCCACAACATTAAAACCACCTTTCTAATACTGTGTTTCCAAAACAGTGCCAACCAGCATCTCAGAATAGCATACAAAGCTGTTATCGGAGTTACCATAGACTTTGTCAGTTCGAACCAGTATGGCCTGTCAGGCATTTCTGTCAGCAGAACTATTCCATACTGGATATTTTTTGTTTTTGGTACCATTCAGAGTAAATTCTAGAGACTGTTGTGTTTGAAAATCCCAGGAGATCAGTAGTTACAGAAATACTCAAATCAGCCCATCTGGCACCAAAATCATCCATGTGATTATCTAAACAGCCAATCAAGCAATGCAGTGCATAAAATCCAGCAGATACGGGTCAGGAGCTTCAGTTAATGTTCACATGAACCATCAGAATGGGGAAAAATGCAATCTCAGTGATTTAGACCACGTCATGAGTGTTGGTGCCAGATGGGCTGGTTTGAGTATTTCTGTAACTGCTGATCTCCTGGAATTTTCACGCTCAACAGTATCTAGAATTTTCTCCAAATGGTGCAAAAAACAAAAAACATCCAGGGAATGGCAGTTCTGTGAAATGCCTTGTTAATGACACATACACACACAGTGGCAAGGAATACACCAATCAGCCACATCATTAAAACCACCTGACTAATTTAGTGTAGGTCTGACTCGTGCCGCCAAAACAGCTCAGACCCATCAAGATGTGGACTCCACAAGACCTCTAAAGGTGTCCTCTGGTATCTGGCGCCAAGACGTTAGCAGCAGATCCTTTAAGTCATGTAAGTTGCAAGGAATAAGATCTGGGGAATTTGGAGGACAATTCAACACCTTGAACTCTTTATAATGTTCCTCAAACCATTCAAGAACAATTTTTGCAGAATGACAGGGCCCATTATCCTGCTGAAAGAGGCCACTGCAATCAGGGAATACCGTTGCCATGAAGGGGTGTACGTGGTCTGCAACCATCTTTAGGTAGGTGGTACATGTCAAAGTAACATCCACATGAATGCCAGGACCCAATGTTTCCCAGCAGAACAATGCCCAGAGCATCACACTGCTTGCCTTCTTCCCATAGTGCATCCTGCTGACATCTCTTTCCATGTAAATCATGCATACGCACCTGGCAATCCACATTTCTAAAAGAAAACATGATTCATCAGACCAGGCATCCTTCTTCCATGGTCCAGTTCTGATGCTCACATGCCCATTGTGGGCACTTTAGATGGTGGATAGGGGTCAGCATGGGTATCTAACCGGTCTGCGGCAACGCAAGCTGCAATGTACTGTGTGTTCTGACACCTTTCTATCATGGCCAGCATTAAGTTTTTCAGCAATTTGTGCTACATCAGTTCTTTTATGGGATCGGACCAGATGGGCTAGCCTTCGCTCCCCACACGCATCAATGAGCCTTGGATGCACAGGACTCTGTCGCTGGTTCACTGGTTGTCCTTGCTTGGACCACTTTTGCTAGGTACCAACCACTGCATACCGGGAACACCCCACAAGACCTGTCATTTTAAAGATGCTCTGACCAAGTTTTCTAGCCATCACAATTTGGCCCTTGTCAAAGTGGTTCAGATACTTACATTTGCACATTTTTCCTGTTTCCAACACATGAAATTCAAGAACTGACTGTTCACTTGCTGCCTAATATATCCCACCCCTTGACATGTACCACTGTAACAAGATAAATGTTATTCACTTCACCTGTCAGTGGTTTTAATGTTGTGGCTGATCAGTGTATATGTGAACCCTTTGGAATTAGCTGGTTTTCTGCATTAATTGGCCATAAAATGTGATCTCATCTTCATTAAAGTTACAAGGACAGACAAAGCACAATGTGCTCAAGTTAACAAAACAATTATAATATTTCACAACTTTATTGAACACATCATATATTAAACATTCACAGTGCTGTGGAAAAAGTGAACCCTTGGATTTAATAAGAGGTTAATCTTCCGTTGGCAACAACAACCTCAATCAAGCATTTCCATTAGCTGCGGATTAGACCTGCACAACGTTCAGAAGGAATTTTGGACCATTTTGCCTTGCAGAGCATACTTACATATTTTTAGGATGTCTTACGTGAACAAATCTCTTGAGATCATTCCATAGCATCTATATTGGGTTCAAGTCTGGGCTCTGACCGGGCCTCTCCAAATTATGAATTTTCTATAGTTTGAAGCTATTCTGTAGAGCATTGTGCGGTGTGCCCTTTGATTTATATTGGCTGGATGGCTACTTCTAGGGAGTGTAGCCACAGCATGGTCCAAGTCAGCAGATGCGTCTTGTGAATAGCAAACTTAAAATGTTTGAGTGCTTTTTGTAAGTCAAAGTAGCTCTAACCCACACCTTCAATTTCGTTTCAATTATTGGATTCCAGATTTGCCAACTCATGACTCTAATTAGCTTTTGTTGAGGTCTTTAGCCTAGGGGTTCACTTACTTGTTCAATTAAGACATGAAAGATTATAATTGTTTGTGTTTTGTTAGCTTAAGCACATTGTGCTTTGTCTATACTTGTGACTTTGATGAAGATTAGATCACATTCTATGACTAATTAATGAAAAAAAAAACAGCTAATTCCAAAGGTTTCACATACTTTTTCTTGCCATGAACTAATCTTCATTGCTAAATAACTTTCTTCAGGTGGGTCTTTTGTGCTAGTTGATAATCAGTTGTGTTCTTTGGATAATAAATACGATATGCTTTATCTCTGTATGCCAATGCCTTTTAAGACACAAGTATACACAAAGCACCAATTAAATAAAATAAACTAGCTGCATAAAATATTCCTGTATAAATTACTACTCCATAATACCTAAATGAAGTGAAATAGGATGTCCACCCTTTGCATGCATGGCTTTGAAATTAGGTTGTATGCAGCAGGAGGAAGTATCACCATGACGACAAGTGTTATTTATCCTCCATGTGTTTCCTGTCTAAGTGAGGTGTATAGGGCAGTGTTGTAGGGGTATAACACACATTGGTTTAGTAAAGCAAACACTCAAGAGTTGGCACTACATCGTTTGATGTGTTTATGAGAAGTTTGGAGTTGATATCCCTGACTTAGGTTTATTAACCATACTGGGCTGCCACTATGGTGCTGTGATCCTTGGTTTTAAGGGAAAATAATGGCAGGGATACTCTTGGTGGCCTGGACAATGTACCTCATACTGGCACCTAGTACTTCAAATGCCTCACCTGCACCCCAAAATAAATCCCATGACTTCAGAAGAAAGCTCTTGGGTTTGGATAAATGCAACGCCTGCATTGGAACATCGATTTGCAAGAAGTTTTTCAAGGATGAAATAAGGTAAATTATTTTCTATTTAGGCAGATAATACTAATCTCATTGTCCTCAAAGAAAACTTTAAATGTGTTGACTTACTTTAGTCTTGAATTATTCATACTACAGATGCAGTCACTGGCCAGATCCCAGATAGGAAAATCTCTAGATTTGTCTTTGAGATACAGGAGATATCAAGTTAGTCAGTCCTATTTAAGATTGTTCTAGAGACTGGTCAATTTTCATTACTACCAACTGCAGAAATTACGTTATAGTTCATGCCAGTAATGGTAGGTATTGAAATAAAGGTGCTCAGCTTTGGAGCTCATCTGGTTTTGAAAAAAAAAAAATCTACTCTTTAAAATCTGATTTTTCTTATCTAACATGCTTTTGTTCTTTGATCTTTTCAGTGGTACATTCAGTTACATGTATGAAAGGGTGAAAGCTTTTTATTTTAACTCCTTGTGCCTTGTGTAAAAAAACAAGGAAACGCAAAGCCATTGCATGTATAAAAAAACAGGCATGCATAGCAGAGAATGAGCTTTGGCACCCTTTCATAAAACAAATAAGTCCACAAAATGTGCAGCTTACAAAATCTAATCGTTGATCTGAGTTAGTGTGAGGAAAAAGACGACTCTAATATGGACACTGATTACTTCACTGTAGGTTTGCAAGATGGATGTCTGCTCAGCCTAATCTCTCCTCAGAAGACTTGCAGTCATATGAGGGGAACTACAGTGACAACACAGCAGGCTTGAGACCCGTAGTGCTGTCCCACTTGATGTCTCCTCTCCTGCATGAGATATCAGACAATAGCATTTGCACCTCAGCAGACAAAGGGAAATCCTGTAGCATTGAAGCCATCCTCAGGGCCACCCCACGCTTCCAAAGTTGGGTCCGTTCCAACCTACTGCTTCCCAGCATGGTGAAGGTCTGCATTTGGTCTCTATTATAATGCCAGGAAAAGTATTTTTGACTAATTGAGAGGCCAGCAGTGGCTCCGGGATCTAAATAGTTACATGCTAACAATAGCAGTATTGCTGGTAACCAGCATCTGTCATGCTTTAAATGCTGGTGTTCTCCTACCAGGCTTTTTAAATTTGCTTATCCAGTGATCAGCCGGTATCACTGTCGATTAACCAGTTTTGCTGATGAAAGCATGGCTATGCTGGTCCACCAGATAGACCAACACCAAACCAGTACAAACCAGCAATGCTGCTATTGTCAGCAAGGTTATTCGTTTGAAAATAGGAGATGGAGATTTACCATTTGCGAGGTGGCCCATCTCGCAACAGTGTAAAAGTAGCAGTGTAAATTTACAAATAGTTTCCACTTCAACTGAGGCAACAGGTGAGGTTGTTATGCACTTTCTCGGTAAGCAAAATTTTAAGAGCACCTATTATGGCTTTTAAATTTGCCTAATTTTGTTTTAAAGGTCTCATACAATAGATTTACATGCATCCAAGATCAAAAAACACTTTAAGTTGCTCATAATTTAAATTGCAGCATTACCTTTTTTTCCCCAGTGTCAAAAACGACTGAACATCTCGTTCAATGATCCATTCCAAAGTATTCATTCTAAACTCCTCCTTTCAGAGAGCCTACTCTGACTGGTCAGATATCCAAGTCTGCAGTGATTGGTCTACCGCTTAGTGTAGTTTTTTAGGGCGGGACAAAGCTGTTCACGAGCTGCCAATGAAGACCAGAGGCGGGTATTTTGTAGGTTAGTACTGGACGTAAGTCTGGAATTAAAAAGGACTCATTTCAGGTGTTAAGAATCGGTTCTTTCTTTTGGGAGTAAATAACTCCATTTGTCGTGCACTTTGATTTTTTTAAACTTTAAAGTCTTTTTTTACATTCACAAACAGCTATATAACACACTATAATTACGCCTATTATGAGCAGTCTAACTTATTACTAGTGTAGGATATTTGGTACTGATGAATTTAGAAGGGAACCGTTAACGTGCCCATCTTCTAAAACCAATATATGTAAGGGAATTTAGGGTCTGGAAATATGTGAGCTATGAACTAAATTAAACTGTCCTAATTGTACATTATTAGGTAATGAAATGTATAATGGAATAATTCACGTTCGACAAACATTATAAATTTGATAAATTACCAACTAGATTATTCGCCACCATTAAAATCGTAATACAACGTCACGTTGTAGCCACTCACATTTTCTAATGTAAGGAATTAGATGTAATATGTGAATTATGTTTAATTCACTTATTGGAGTGATATTATTCTCATGGCTTATTGAAAATAATATCACACGTAGGTACAGCTTTGAAACTAAATCTTTTAGAAACAGGGATGAGATTATTTATAATATATACCAGTCATTCATCTTTGAATACAGACAAACTTCAAATAAAATAAAACAATTTAATAAATCTAATCGAACACATATATACATGAGACTGGTTGGTGAGAAGAGTGACAGAACGTGAAATAAATGATCAATACAGTGAAAATGAACTTTATGGAGTCTGTTGACAATGCCTTAAGAATCATTTAACCTTATTTTAGTCTACATCGGTTTGCTATCGGGTTACCCAAATTATTTAATACACCAGCACTTTGAGCACAATATTGGAGATGTACTTGCGTTCTTTGTGTTGCTTGGTTCTTGGCTCTTAGTCGAAAGTTCATTCTGTCGATATTTTGGACATAAGATCTGTAAGATTGTCTGTATGAATGATGAGGTTGGCTTTGAAGCGAGGCCTTCTCATGGGTGCATGAGCTGTAGAGAGTGATGAGCTTCCTTGGTCCTCACATGGCATGGATCTGGTTCCGACGAGATCCAGAGAAGACAACAGGGGAAGAATCAGAGCAAAGTCTGAGCAGTCAGAAGAGCATGAGAGACGAGAGGTAAGACAGCAAGAAGAGTGTGTTCTTCCAGTTTGGAAACATTTGAACTGACACCAAAGGTGTCCTGCGCCAATCAGAAGTGACTTTTCAGAGTCACATGGTCAACTGGGCTGTCTTTTCCGACAGTTGATTTTATGGTCTTTTGCTTCAGATTCGTTTACAAAATTCACTATCAAAATAGTGCATGTTTAATCATGAAATTTATATCTTGCAAATGGTACAAGAGACATGATATTTGTTGTCATCAGCTTTCGTTATGTAACCAAGCAAACCGATGCATACCAAGCATGACATTCTTTCATGGATATTATACATGTAGGTAATAAAACATGAAAATCCCTGGTTACAAATCATACTGGTTAATTAATTGGTTATACAACATGGATAAAATATTACACACATTTTAAAGAGTTATATCAGGCTATAATCATTAATTTGTCAGTTATACAAGTTACCACAATTCAAAGCAATTGTCAGAATTACCTAGCAAGCCTAGATATTGTATAAATCGTGGATTTAAATGCATTCTGTACATTTTAGAAGGTTAAATCGGTAAAGTACTATGACTTTGCGTAGAATGTTCCTGGATTAAGATGAAATGTGTTAGTATTCGAGTCGTGCAATTCTGTTGGTCTTTTGGAAACCTTTAAAAGAGAAGTCTGCTTTAACTCTGTGTGGAAGTTCAGAAGGTCATGCTGAGGGTCCTTTCTGACCAATGACCCTTTTTGCTTTAAATTTGCTTGTTTAGAGTGTCTTGACCATTTCATTGTCCAAAGACAGGCCTTCAGTAGGAAGTTGATGGTTGGTCCGTTAATTTATTATGCTGAGGAATTCCAGGATTAAAAAGGTTGGGTTTTTCCTAGATTCAAAACATATTCTTCTGCATGTTTAATACAACACTAGGTATTATTCTTTTTTAAATCCTTGGTCAAGGGCCTGGCCACCCCAATGCTGCGCTGCCCATCTCAGAGGCTGCTGGACCGCATTGTGCGACGCTACTTTGAAGTGATTGATGTGGGCAGTATGCAGATGAAGCACTTCACTGAAAAGGACAAACTCAGACTTCTTTATACCCTGGCTGTCAATCAACAGCCCCTCATACTGCAGGTACAACGATAAGTGAACTGGCATGATTATTACTGACAGAATTGTACATTGTTCAGGGACCATCAATAAGGATTTTTCTGCCTGCCCAGTCAGACCAGTAGTTCAGATTTTATTAATAAAAATCTTGTTCATTGTCCCTGCCACAAAAAAAAAATACTGAATACATATATCATACTATATCTGTATGTATACATGTATACACTGATGACCCAAAACACTATGACAACCTACCTAATATGCTGTTGGTCCTCCGTGTGCCACCAAAACAGTACTGACCCACCGAGGAATGGACTCTACAAGACCTCTGAAGGTGTCCTGTGGTATCTGGCACCAAGAGATTAGCAGCAGATCCTTCTTGTCCTGAAGGTTGTGAGGCGGAGCCACCATGGATTGGACTTGTGGGTCCAGCACATCCCACAGATGCTCAATCAGATTGAGATCTGGGGAATTTGGAGGCCAGGTCAATACCTTGAACTCTGCATCATGTTCCTCAAACCATTCCCATAAAATGTGTGCAGTGTGGCAAGGTGCATTATCCTGCTGAATGAGGCCACTGTCATCCGGTAATACAATTGCCATGAAGGGGTGTACCTGGTCTGCAATGATGTTTAGGTAGGCATGTGTCAAATTGACATCCACATGAATGGTCGGACCCAGGGTTTCCCAGCAGAACATTGCCTAGAGCAATACACTCTCTCGACCAGATTGTTGTCTTCTCACAATGCATCCTGGTGCCATTACTTTCCCTGGTAAACGGCACACACATACGTGGCTGTCCACATGATGTAAAAGAAAACGGGACTTATCAGAGCAGGCAGCCTTCTTCCACAGCTCCAAAGTTCTTGTTCTGATATACCCATTGCAGGCGTGGGTGGACATGGTGGACAGGGATCATCATGGGCACTCTGACCAGTCTGCGGCTACACAGCCCCATACTCCGCAGGGTGAAATGCACTGTATTGAGACATTCCTCCCGTAGCCATCAGTAAAATTTTCTGTGACTTGTGCTTCAGTAGACCTTCTGTTGGTTCAGATCAGACAGGACAGCCTTCTTTGCCCTCGCGCATCAATGTGCCTTGGGCACCCAACACCTTGTCCCCGGTTTGTGGTTTGTCCCTCCTCGGACCACTGTCTGTAGGTACTTGCCACTGCTGACCAGGAGCACCAAACAAGCCTTACCATTTCATCTGGCCATAACAATTTGGCCCTTTTCAAAGCCATTTCTCCTGCATTCAGCATGTTGACTATGAAAACTGATTGTTCGCTTACCATCTAATCTACCCAAACTTTGACAATGATCAACATTATTTACTTCACCTGTGAGTGGTCATAATGTTATGGCTCATTGATGTATACTGTATATACACACAGTACTGTGCAAAAGTCATAAAAACATGTCCTTAGATGGTAATTTATATCTTCAGGTTTAGTGCGATTAGGAAATATACATTTTAGACTTCCAAATATTCCTTTTGCAAATAGAATAGCAAAGTAGTACAGGGCCCTGCAACAAATTGCTAAAATGCTATTTCTAGGCATTTTACATGCACGTTACCAGGAACAATAGTGGGGGTTTTTCTCAAGAAAAGTTACATTAGATCATAATTTCTTCTTTTCAGACCTTACAAAAATCGAATTCTTGACAATTTTTATTTTTTGCCTGTAAAAAAAATCAAAAAATCAATTAGATTTATCTTGTTTTAGAAACAACACTGCATAAGATATTTAGGTTTTTCAGAGAATGTATTTTTAATGTGTATTTTGTCTTAGTGTACTGGCAGTAAGTGGACTGGAGTTTTTATAGTCAAAACAAGTGAAAAAACTACCAGTGCTGTAGTAGTAATCCAAAGTATTTAGAATATCTTACTGGCCATGAGTAATCAAAGGAAATACATTACAAATTACATTTTACAGCATGCATTCTGTAATCTGTGGTGGAATACACTTCAAAAGTAACCCTGCCAACCCTGATGAATACAATTTTGGACACTACAGTATACAGCATACTGTAGTGTCCAAAAACATTACAGATTTGTTCATAACAAATACATTTCAACTGATGCTTTCAATGCCATCAAATCATTCTCGCAATTTCAACAAAACCATGTCTATGTTAACAAGCTAGATAATGTTACATTGGTGACTGATATAAATCATCAGAGGTTAATATTTGCAAGGCATAAACACATAAATGATACAAACAAGATGTAGTGATGACCCAGCACTTGCCATGCTGGCCACAGGATATCCTTATTGTTGAGCACTCTTGTTATTTCACAGAATTTAGTAAGGGGAAGTGAAAGGGACAGTGTTGTCTGAGAAACTTTAACATTACTGTTCCTGCCTATTAGCAGAGGGACCAGCTCTCTCTCTCTATATATATATATATATATATATATAATAAAAATAAACACTGGGATTGCATGCTTGAGCTCCCTTGCTTCCTGTTTTCCCCCTTCTTCCCCCTACAGATGTTTCCAGGAACGGAGGGCTGGCCCTTCCTGCGCTACCATGGCTCCTGTGGAAGGATGATGGTTTGGGCAGGGAGCAGACCTCTAAGGAGCATGTTTTCCTCTCCACTAGAGCGCCGTGCTGACATAGCCTACCAGCTCATTCACATCACCCAAAGCTTGCGCTCAAACAGCCTCCAGTTCAACCTCTACTACACCAGTGTCTCAGAAGACATGTTTGGCACCTTGGATGACAGCAGGGTCTTCATCATTGACACCAGTACCATAGGGATTATAGACCTACAGGAAGGTTAGTTTTAGACTTAAAGGAATATTATAGGTTCAATACAAGAGAAGCTCAATCGACAGTATTTGTGGCATAATGCTGATTAACACAAATTATTTTGTTTTGGAGTTTAAAAGGGCAGAAATGTGAAGCTTATAATTTTATAAAAGAATTGCATAGAATTTTCTTTAAAAACTTGTATTATTTGAGCTGTAAAGTTGTTTAAATTTTCATTTTTAGTCGTTTTAGGGTTTGTTGACATTGTAAAATGGTCTACATTTACACTAAAAAGGTTAGTAAGCAGTTTTATCACACTAAAATCACTTTAACATGCATATTGCTTACATCTTGTGGCTATACTTTTGAAACTGTGAGTATTTTAATGTTTATAGTGAATGGATTCACATCCATTGTAAAAGGAATGAAAATAATTTTTAAATCAAAATTAATTGTTAATCAATAAATATTATGCCACAATATGCTATTTATTGATCTTAACTTGTATTGAACATTCCAGAATATTTTTGGGATAGGAAAGGTAAAAAACAATGGATATTGCATAAAATGTGAAATGCAGACAGGAGGTCAAGGCTGAGCATACCATATAGTGTCTTTATAAACAATTCAACCCGTAGAATTCTTGTGCATTTTGAGTTTGCATTATTTATTTATAAAATACTTTTTATTTAGGTATATTTTTTTCTCTCAAAACTGCATTGAATTCCTCATTTAAATTAGATGGTAAAAACAAAATGCTTCAAACTGACTTTGCAACAGCACAACCAGATGTAATCAAAATCATCCGAATACAAAGGGTTACAAAACATTGTAGTGCATATCAGCAAATGAAGGTGTAGAAAAACCTGATCAAGAACATCTGGTGTAAAACATGTGCTAAACAGTGGATGTTATTATAAATGTTACATACAATTGCTCACCTCCATCCAGCAGGATCTCCACCTGATGAAGACTTGCAGTCAGAATATATTGATGTCTTCTCCTGTCTCAGTGGATCTTGTGCGAGACCTCCGCCATGCAAGACTGTCCGGGCTGTACAGAGTTTTATCCTACTTTGCAAACATGTCCTCCACAACCTAATTGGCCCTAATGATGCACCTTCTGCTCAGCTTCCCAAAGCAGCTGTTAGGGAACTTGCAATCTGTGCAGACCAATCTCAAACTGACCAGAGAATTATTTGTGCTGTCCAAGCCCTAAAAGACACTCTACGATCCCTAAGGCCATGCAGCGCTCTTTATGGATACAGGTATCCTGAATGCCGCTATAGTGACCAATTCTAGACCATTACAACTAGTCATCACCATGCAGTCAAGCCATTAAGAGATTCATGACCTGGAAGTATCTTGGGATTTAAATAAAAAAAAAAAAATCAAGTTTGCTGCTGAACAACAAATGTATCCTGTACATCCGTTAGCATATACACCATGAACTATCTTGTCCAAGTAAAGACAGTAACAAACCTTGGGAAATTAATATTGTAATTCATACCTGAGACAAGAAATGTCATCACAAAGAGAGAATATTTTAATTGAAGACTATTTTGATTAGTAAACCATTTAAATCTTCATGTTTCTGTACAATGGTTGCCAAGCGGCTTTATTCATGTATAGAAAATGTAAAAAAGAGAAATGTTCAAAATTACATTGCTCCATAAAATTTAATGGCATGAACTCTGGAAAAAAAATAACAGCATTCCATTTATTCCAAATATTTTCAAGCAATAAATATTTATAAATAGTGTAGATTTACAAGATTAGAAACATAACACAAAGAACACAAATTAAAGTTTACTCCTTAATCTATGTGCAACCCATTTTCCTTTGTGACTTGGCTATCCCCCGCCCCCAAAACTTTTTCCTTAAGAAAAAGACAAACTATTTTGAAAAAACAATTAAAAATAATTCACATTACAATGTATTTATTTACTTTTTTCACTTTTTTGTTGCCTAAAGAAATTTAGAACAAAAAAGTCCAGCTACGGTACTACTTGCGGAAATAAGATTCAAAGAAAGTAATCATGTATCAGCCCAAACATGAAGTAAAAGGAAAGAAAAAGAACACATGCAAAAAAAAGTGTAAAGGAACAGAAAAAGTCAGTAGTTTTGAGTGATTTTGCCATTTGTGGTATATACACAAAACCATATTTCTCTGCAATTAGTCAATTTTTTGTAGTTTGTGTTTCAAAGAGAAGTGGTGCTGAATAAGCTGAAACAGTCCTGAAGATGGATACTATCCCACTTCACTCAAGTAGGCCGACATTCCATACTTTGCAAGGTTGCATAGACACACAGCTTAGAACCAGCAGCCTTCTGGGGGGTTTGCTACAGAAACCAGTAATATGGAACTGGGTCAGATCTCCTGAATATCAGAAAGGTATATGTTGCGTTCCAGGGTGTTATCCGAAGAACCATTAATGTTAATGTCAAGATGAGGAGGGGGGAAGGTTTGGGGCCTGTGGAGCAAACAAGAGGATGTTAACCAAGTTAAATTGTTCATTTCCAGGAGCAAGACACACCTGGGACCATTAATGCAATAGTTCACCCAGATATACAAATTCTGTAATTTACTCACACTCATGTCTTTCAAAACTGTACGACTGACTGTCTCCTGTGGAACACAAAAGGAATTATTCCACTTTATTATTTATCAAACTGTTTCTTACAATGCATGTACAGTGGGTACGGAAAGTATTCAGACCCCCTTAAATTTTTCACTCTTTGTTATATTGCAGCCATTTAAGTTCATTTTTTTTCCTCATTACTGTACACACAGCACCCCATATTGACAGAAAAACACAGAATTGTTGACATTTTTGCACATTTATTAAAAAGAAAAACTGAAATATCACATGGTCCTAATTATTCAGACCCTTTGTTCAGTATTTAGTAGAAGCACCCTTTTGATCTAATACAGCCATGAGTCTTTTTGGGAAAGATGCAACAAGTTTTTCACATCTGGATTTGGGTATCCTCTGCCATTCCTCCTTGCAGATCCTCTCCAGTTCTGTCAGGTTGGATGGTAAACGTTGGTGGACAGCCATTTTCAGGTCTCTCCAGAGATGCTCAATTGGGTTTAAGTCAGGGCTCTGTCTGGGCCATTCAAGAACAGTCACGGAGTTGTTGTGAAGCCACTCCTTCGTTATTTTAGTGGTGTGCTTAGGGTCATTGTCTTGTTAGAAGGTGAACCTTCGGCCCAGTCTGAGGTCCAGAGCACTCTGGAGAAGGTTTTTGTCCAGGATATCCCTGTACTTGGCCGCATTCATCTTTCCCTCGATTGCAACCAGTCGTCCTGTCCCTGCAGCTGAAAAACACCCCCACAGCATGATGCTGCCACCACCATGCTTCACTGTTGAGACTGTATTGGAGAGGTGATGAGCAGTGCCTGGTTTTCTCCACACATACCGCTTAGAATTAAGGCCAAAAAGTTCTATCTTGGTCTCATCAGACCAGAGAATCTTATTTATCACCATCTTGGAGTCCTTCAGGTGTTTTTTAGCAAACTCCATGCGGGCTTTCATGTGTCTTGCACTGAGGAGAGGCTTCCGTCGGGACACTCTGTCATAAAGCCCTGACTGGTGGATGGCTGCAGTGATGGTTGACTTACTACAACTTTCTCCCATCTCCCGACTGCATCTCTGGAGCTCAGCCACAGGCTGATCTTTGGGTTCTTCTTTACCTCTCTCACCAAGGCTCTTCTCCCCCGATAGCTCAGTTTGGCCGGACGGCCAGCTCTAGGAAGGGTTCTAGTCCTCCCAAACGTCTTCCATTTAAGGATTATGGAGGCCACTATGCTCTTATGAACCTTAAGGGCAGCAGACATTTTTTTGTAACCTTGGCCAGATCTGTGCCTTGCCACAATTCTGTCTCTGAGCTCTTCAGGCAGTTCCTTTGACCTCATGATTCTCATTTGCTCTGACATGCACTGTGAGCTGTAAGGTCTTATATAGACAGGTTTGTGGCTTTCCTAATCAAGTCCAATCAGTATAATCAAACACAGCTGGACTCAATTGAAGGTGTAGAACCATCTCAAGGATGATCAGAAGAAATGGACAGCACCTGAGTTAAATATATGAGTGTCACAGCAAAGGGTCTGAATACTTAGAACCATGTGATATTTCAGTTTTTCTTTTTTAATAAATGTGCAAAAATGTCAACAATTCTGTGTTTTTCTGTCAATATGGGGTGCTGTGTGTACAATAATGAGGAAAAAAAATAAACTTAAATGATTTTAGCAAATGGCTGCAATATAACAAAGAGTGAAAAATGTAAGGGGGTCTGAATACTTTCCGTACCCACTGTATATGTCTCTATAAGTTCTGCTTAAAATGTTCACACACAAAAACACAACTACAAAAGTTAGTTTTAGTAGTTATTTATAGTAGAATGTACTCTTTCCATACAATGCAAGTGGTGACCAAGGCAATCGATCAAGGAAAGATATTCTGTGAATATTATTATTTTTCAGATTCAGTGCACAAATCGGACTACTTTTATTATGCTTTTATGTCCTTTTTGGTGCTTGACAGTAACCTGGCCATCATCTACTTTCGTTGTATGCGTAAGAGCTGCTCAGACATTCTGCTAAATTTATTTTATGTGCATAAGGCTTTGAAAAAATAGGTTTGTTTCAGCGACATAACGGTCAGTAAATTTCAGAATTTTCATTTTGGGTCTATCCCTTTAATCATACATGACATGCTATCGTCTTCAGTTGGGTGTCGCAATGGGACGTTTTTGGAGAAATGTGAAATTAGATCAAAAACTATTATTTCTGATAAAGTCTCAGCTTTCAAATTATATTAATATTATCAAGAAATTCAAACTTAATATTTATGCTCTTTAACTCTTTCCCCGCCAGCGTTTTTAAAAAAAGTTGCCAGCCACCGCCAGGGTTTTTGACGATTTTCGCTAAACTTTAATGGGCCGCAGAATATTTTCTTCCATGAATATATGAAGATGCTATACAGTGAGGAAAATAAGTATTTGAACACCCTGCTATTTTGCAAGTTCTCCCACTTAGAAATCATGGAGGGGTCTAAAATTGTCATCGTAGGTGCATGTCCACTGTGAGAGACATAATCTAAAAAAAAAAAATCCAGAAATCACAATGTATGATTTTTTAACTATTTATTTGTATGATACAGCTGCAAATAAGTATTTGAACACCTGTCTATCAGCTAGAATTCTGACCCTCAAAGACCTGTTAGTCTGCCTTTAAAATGTCCACCTCCACTCCATTTATTATCCTAAATTAGATGCACCTATTTGAGGTCAGTTAGGTGCATAAAGACACCTGTCCACCCCATACAATCAGTAAGAATCCAACTACTAACATGGCCAAGACCAAAGAGCTGTCCAAAGACACTAGAGACAAAATTGTACACCTCCACAAGGCTGGAAAGGGCTACGGGAAATTGCCAAGCAGCTTGGTGAAAAAAGGTCCACTGTTGGAGCAATCATTAGAAAATGGAAGAAGCTAAACATGACTGTCAATCTCCCTCGGACTGGGGCTCCATGCAAGATCTCACCTCGTGTGGTCTCAATGATCCTAAGAAAGGTGAGAAATCAGCCCAGAACTACACGGGAGGAGCTGGTCAATGACCTGAAAAGAGCTGGGACCACCGTTTCCAAGGTTACTGTTGGTAATACACTAAGACGTCATGGTTTGAAATCATGCATGGCACGGAAGGTTCCCCTGCTTAAACCAGCACGTGTCAAGGCCCGTCTTAAGTTTGCCAATGACCATTTGGATGATCCAGAGGAGTCCTGGGAGAAAGTCATGTGGTCAGATGAGACCAAAATAGAACTTTTTGGTCACAATTCCACTAACCGTGTTTGGAGGAAGAAGAATGTTGAGTACCATCCCAAGAACACCATCCCTACTGTGAAGCATGGGGGTTGTAGCATCATGCTTTGGGGGTGTTTTTCTGCACATGGGACAGGGCGACTGCACCGTATTAAGGAGAGGATGACCGGGGCCATGTATTGTGAGATTTTGGGGAACAACCTCCTTCCCTCAGTTAGAGCATTGAAGATGGGTCGAGGGTGGGTCTTCCAACATGACAATGACCCAAAGCACACAGCCAGGATAACCAAGGAGTGGCTCTGTAAGAAGCATATCAAGGTTCTGGCGTGGCCTAGCCAGTCTCCAGACCTAAACCCAATAGAGAATCTTTGGAGGGAGCTCAAACTCCGTGTTTCTCAGCGACAGCCCAGAAACCTGACTGATCTAGAGAAGATCTGTGTGGAGGAGTGGGCCAAAATCCCTCCTGCAGTGTGTGCAAACCTGGTGAAAAACTACAGGAAACGTTTGACCTCTGTAATTGCAAACAAAGGCTACTGTACCAAATATTAACATTGATTTTCTCAGGTGTTCAAATACTTATTTGCAGCTGTATCATACAAATAAATAGTTAAAAAATCATACATTGTGATTTCTGGATTTTTTTTTTTAGATTATGTCTCTCACAGTGGACATGCACCTACGACGACAATTTCAGACCCCTCCATGATTTGCAAGTGGGAGAACTTGCAAAATAGCAGGGTGTTCAAATACTTATTTTCCTCACTGTATATCAAAATAAAGATCTGAGCCTCTGCTTTTAGGCAAAAAAACTATTTTATTTTATCTTCATTTGTTCTTTTTTTATTGCCACTTGAACAGAGGAAGGTTTTGTCAAAAACAACATTTCGGACAAAAAGCTGAGAAAAAGGCATTTTTATCAAACAAGTGCTTTAGTATTAGTATGGTGTTCCACTTCACGTTTGAGACGATCGCAGTCTGTTTCTTTGATCAAAGAGTTGCGTACTCTTTCAAAACATGCGTGTGGGTCTTCCTTACCGTATACCACCTAAAACACGGATACCCGGAAAATTCCGTGTTTGGCGGGGAAGCGTTTTTTCATAAAACCCGGAAAATTCCGTGTTTGGCGGGGAAAGAGTTAATGCGGTAAGCTCTCTTCCTGCACTGTAGCTGCCATCAATTTAAAATAGAGCGCTGATCCCCCGATCAGAACTCCTCTTTAATACAAATTATAGCAAGAAAAACTAAAACACATGAATAAACATGACTGGGATTAAAAAAGATACAGTGCAAATGGCTGAAATAATCAGTTCATGTAATCTGTAAATCAGTGTTTCAAATGTGGAAAAGACGTCAATGATAAACTTTCACATTAAAAGGTCAATAATCTCAGGAAAGTTATCCAATAACCATAGTTTGTCAGCAAGAAAAAATTAACTCTGGAAGATAGTTAATTTTACATACCATCACTGTCAGAGATGCTACACCAGATGTGGAGTGGATACAACTCAATTTAGAAGCTGAGACTTTAAGTGCATGAAACTCAAAATGTGTTTCTGGCACAATGTGACTCAAAATGATTGAGCAGGTCATATATGATTACATGAAATAATATTTAAAGCTGATATATAAGCTTGTTTAATATGAGGTAAATGTAAAGAAACTATTACTTACTAATGTGAATTGGTCATACACTTTCATGAGGTCCTCTATTTTGTACTGCTCTAAAACCACAAAGTTTTCGAGGTTAGGGCTGGATCTCCGAGCGCAGTCCTGGCAGTGCACCACATACGTCTTTCGTGAGTTGCTCTCACTGGTGACAAACAGCAGGTCAAAGACCTCCACCTGGGGAAACAAACAGGATAAAAAAGGGAAGTTGTCATCATTAACACACTCAAAATGTATGGATCCCCTTAGAGGACAGGGTGGAAATTTTTTTCTGAAATTGTTTTGCGTGCCCTCGTAAAAAGTTCTGCGGCCTTCTCAATTGTTTGCATAACCTCGCAAGAAATTTACCATGGCTTTATTACAGTAAACCTCTTTTAACCATAATATTGGTTGTGAAACCATGGTGATGATACAGGAAAATGAAAACTATGGTAATAAAAATTATAATTTTGTGGTTATTATGGTTTTGCTTTACAAATACCACAGTTCAACAGGTTTTACTCTAGTAACATTGTAGACTGTAGTTACCATAGATTTTTGGCAGAAATCATGGCTTTTCTAAAGCAAGAGTGTAGTAAACATGACTGTTGTAGTTTAAGCAACTTTTTTGGCAGAAACCATGGTTTTAATACAGTGATCTGTATCCATATAGTTAGCCATTGTTTTACTATAGATTAACAATGGTTTTTCTTGTGGTTACTACGGTTTTACTACAAATATTGTATGTGTAGTAAAACAACCACAAAATTATGATTTTAATAACCACAGTTTATGTTTTTCTGTATTATTACAATAGTTTTACTAAGAATATCAAGGACAAAATGTGGTTACTATAGTAAAAACCATGCGAGGGAATGTAAAATTATTGTGAGGGCACGCAAAACCTTTTGCGAGGAAACGCAAACTATAGTGAGGGAATGCACAATATTGCAAGGGCATGTAAAACATATTACTAGGAAACGCAAACTACTGCAGGGATGCAAACTGTTGTGAGGGAATGCAAAACCTATTGAAAGAGTGTGCAAACTATTGTGAGGGCATGCAAAACTTTCAAAAATAAATTTCCACATTGTCCTCGAAGGGGCTAAGTAAAAAGGAGATGTCAGGCAGAATGTTAGCCTTAGTCACCATTCACTTTCATTTCAGATAGTTTTCCACACAATGAAAAGTTAATGTGACAGAGGATAACACTGTGCCTATCATCTCCTTTTGTGTTCCACGGAAGTCATACAAGTTTGAAAGAAAATGAGGTTGAGTAAATGATGACAAGTCTTTTCATTTTTTGAGAACTATCCCTTTAAAGCTACACCAAGTAATGGTTTTGTTGGGACCTATTCGACCTCCAAAACAACTGGTACAACAGTGGTCTTGGATTTTATATGGACACCTACCATAGTGGATGCAGTTTGCAAAAGCAAAAAGTGCCACTTAAGAAATACCCTATTTGCAGGTGTATGCGTGTCACCCATTATTAATTAAAAAGTGAATAGTTTTCAGCAGGTCATTGACTACTACGTATCCACCTTTAAATGTCATTTAAAACTTGTGCTTTTCAAAACCTGAAAAGTTTTAGTGAAGAGTACAGCACACCTCACAGATGCTACAGTAGTGAGCAGGCTCATCCTTGGTCCTTCCATGCCAAACTAACTCTTTACCAGCATCTAGAAGAGCTTCCCTCAGCATCTGACACTGCTTCAGTGTCCTCAACAAACAGTACCTGAGATACAAAAGAGAGGCCATATTCATCATCTCCATTTATCTGCGATAAACAATACAATAAACTGCATCATCGTGATCTCGAAAGGAGACACAGACGTAATTGTGTTGCAACATAATCACTTGATCATCTCGAAGAGCTTGTGGTCTGACACTTTAATGTTCCTGGCCATGTTCCAAGAGAGGTGAATCATTGGAACAATGGATTTGACACTCTGGAGTTTGTTCCACTCGTAGCGCTCCACAGATAACTTGTACTGATGCACTGAGAAAAGACACATAATGATTAGACAATACTGCTTGTTAACAAACATATAGGGTCTGTTCCAAAACCTAGTGAGCTTCCTCCGGAGGCAGCATTTTAAGACATCATAGGTGCACTCTCGACACAAAGGCTGTTCCACTGCCTCATAAGATACCTCATTTTGGACAAATTTTATGGTAGCCTCATATGTATCCTTCCCCGGGTAGGCAATCCCAGAATGCACCATGATGAGCTTGACTGAAAAATAAATCTAAGATGGCAGACGAAGTGAGAGAAATTTGGACTATAAATATACTGCTAATACATTAAATCCTGAAAAGTATCGATAAAACATTTTTTAATGTCATACAAGACTCTGACCCAAAATGTGTGTACTATGCATATTAATGCTCAGAGTATCACGGTCGCCTCACACCAACTGCGCATGACGAGCTATTTGAATGATGAGCAAAGCTGCCGCCTATGTAGAGCATTCCAAATAGCACACTTATGAGGCATCATTTCAGTAAGGATGCTGCTATAGAAGACAGCGGCCTATGAAGGCAGGAGACAGCCTGCCTAAGCTCACTAAGTTTTGAAACACAGCCATAGAACTGCAATTTGACAAATCATTAGTTCACACAAAAATTAAGAGACTATTAAGAGAGTTACTCCCTATTTAGAGTATTGAGTGCAGAAAGGCAGCTCACTAGATTTTCTAACAGAACTGATAATTCAACAGCAATAAACAACTTAACATATTTACCAGTGAGTGGTCCTACGTTCCAGGCAATGTTGTTGCACCAGCCAATGGCTTGAACCCAATGCACAGTGCCTGTATTGAGCCAGACCAGATCACCTGGTCGCTGGATAAAGCGATACACTGGAATATTGGCCTCATACAAATCCACCAGATTTGGCCACCATGAGCCCATTAGGTAATTGATATTATTCCTTCACAGCAAAGATATTGAGAAACATGTCAGTCAGCACATATGCAAGTCAAACATTCATACTCATACATACTCTTCAAAGCATGCTTATCTTCATATTTTAACATTGAAGTGATATTTCACTCAAAAATAAAAATATTGTCATTGTTTACCCTCATGCTATTCCAAACTGACATGACTTTCTTCTGTGGAACACAAAAGGAAACATTAAGCAGCCTTAGTCACCATTCAGTTTCAATGTATGGTGAAAAGATGCAATGAAAATGAATGGTAAGAGACTAACATTCTGCCTAACATCTCCTTTTGTGTTCCGCAGAATCAAGTCATACATGTTTGGAACATATGAACGTGAATAAATTACAGCATTTAAATGTTTTGCTGAACTGTGCCTTTAAACCCAAAAAAGAGAAGGTGCTATTTTAGCTGTATGAATCAAGATGAGAACATTTTTTCCCTACTCTTACCTTTCACAGAAATCATTCATGACACCCCAGTACGGCTCAGGAACAGCAAACCATTCACAATCTCCGGGGCCAATGTTAATGTTCACAGAGCAGAAGTTGTTATTTTCTTGATGACCTGAATGGGACAACAACAGTGTTTAGAATCATTTATTTTACTACCCCTTAATCATTTTCAACTTTGTTCTGTATTCAAGATTGCTACCAGTGGGAGATGTATGTGCTTGCATGCCAATAAACTGACCTGGTGTCCTGCTGCCTGGGACCTTCATGTAGAGCTGGACAGTGTTCATGCCGAGAATGGTGTGGCCCAGATGACTGAGCAGATTCCCTGCAGACACCACCCGTGCAAAGGCAGGCAGCTTACTCAACTCAGCCAGCTGCAGCTTCCACCTGCAAGGCCACAGGGTGGAGTGGTCAAAAGCAGTGACCTAACATATAATCTGTTCTATCACAACTCTGCTTTATCTATGCTATGTGTCTGTTTCAAGTCTTAAGAGGTCAATTTCATTCTCGAACACAATCCTCATTCAGACTTTTCATTTTCAAGGGGTCCATATGAAGCTCAATTTGCTGCATCTTAATACAGCACTGAGCCATGACAATCCATGTGTTACAGTGAATTTACTACTAAGGGTGTTGTTAGGCATGATGTGTACCAAAGTGCCTATGATGCCTTTTACCATTGTAAAAATCCCTGCAACCAATCACCTCAAGTGGGTTATTGTTTTTATAAAACAGCAGCAACATCAATATAATAATAAACATCAATACTCAAATAAGTAAATTAAAGAGATGGGTAGATTAAATATTTTGCTAAATGTACTTCCATTCATAATCATGTGAATGAGAGTATGCAAATATATGCAAAGAAATGTAATCTTGTAGTTCAAGTTTGGTCATTCCTGACATGCAAATCCATTTAGTAAAAAGACATTTGACTAATTGAGAATCTAAACATTACAGACTGACCTCTTGGGTTGAATCTTAAGCATAAAGGAAAGCTTCTTTTTTTTTTTTGCATGATCTTGTTCAATATAATATGTAAAATTAAATGTATTTATTTGAAGATTAATATTTTGTACATTGAATATTGTACATTTGTATTTGGACATTTGGCATCATGTCATGTTGGTCCTACTGAAGTAATTTTGAATGCTTCAAATCTATTGAGACCACCATTTAACCATACAACAATAATCATAATAAACAAATCTTCCACAAATAAGATTAACTAGTCTGACTGTGGGCATTTTGACATTTCATTTTATGTATCATTATGCATTATTATAGGATTCAACTGATGCACGGTCATTTGTAAGAATACACCAACTATTAAACAACCAAATGTGTCTACAAACTTCATATTCTATTTGTAATAAAAAATAGTTTAATGCATACAGACAGGTCAAGTTTCCAGCTTTGTATTTTATGAATGTTAGATGGTGATGGTTTGAATAAAGAAATGATTAGACCAGGAATAAAACTAATGAGCACTTACTTTTTCTCATCTGACAAGTCGATGTTGGTCCCAAATTTGATGTGCTTAATGGGACCTCTCCTTCGGCGAACCACACTGAAATACAAAACCAGGCTTCAGTTAAAGTCTATAGTACTTTCAAAAGAGTCTAAAACGTTTGGGCTTTTATTGCACTAGTACTTACTTCTCTGACAGAGCATATTCTGTGTCTGAGTGGTCCTTCTGCCCTTTCTTTTCATTTTCCTCCTGTCGGATAGTAAATGTGAAATGGAAGCATTAGAACCAAATACAAAATTGGTATTAATGAACCGTTTACATCATCTAACATGAATGGGATACTTTTTCCCCCAAATGCGAGGTTATGATGACTACTGACCCGCAGAGATTCCTGGAAAGAGGATGCTTGGTACTGAGCGTATCTGGCGATGGTTGTGTGTGACCGGCTGCTCTCACAGCGCCACATCTTCCTGCTGCCCGTCACATCCCAGTTCTCATCAGTGGGCTGAGATAACTGAGTCCTCACCTCCACCAGGTGCTCTGGGTTGGCCTCCACCAGAGTCTTGGTGGAGAACAGCCCTAGGTCTGAGATAGAGGGAAGAGAGGGGAGGAGAGAAAGAAAAGACAAATGTCAAATGATGAGTTACAAAAAAAAGAGGTAAAAATGTATATATAAAAACAAAAACCTATGTATTAGAATTATGAAGTGTGACTTTTTCACTTTGTTTTTCAGGACTCTACGCTGATGTTTATTTAGGAGCACACAAGCCCTTAAGTGAAATTTTTAGGGGCATAGAGTTCAGTTCTATTTATGTGTAACACAAGAGAGCATGCATATACACAAGGAGGAATTAAGAATGACTACAGAATTCATAAACAAAAGACCCTTGATACGTTGCAAAGGACACCTCTGATAAACTCAGATTTACCTTACAGACAGCACCGAACCTCATCAGTCCTGACTGATCTCCTTTATAATCCACTAATAAACTAATAATGTGTTGAGGACACGTTATACTTCCGTTTGATATTAACAGATATAGGTAATTCTTAACAGATTCTTAACAGATAATTACTTTCACGATATTTATAACTATATGAATGTATTTTCAAATGTAACTATGTTAAGCGTTGTGCAATAATTCTATTAGGGCTGCAAGAACTAATCTATAATTCGGTTATTATCGATAATGAAAATCATCGACAACAAATTTTATTATCGATTTGTTGGATATTTGCTGCGAGCACGGAGAAGCTCCGTCAGTGACATCACTTCACACTTTAAAGCCATAGAAATTCATAATCCATAGAAACTCATAATTTTGCCATGGTCTTATAATTTTTTGCCAGAGCTGTATATGTTTTGCACACAATGGAATTATTTTTAATTTCAACAGCAAAAGGGTTAATTTTTGGGCAATTTTCGTCTTCCGGGTTTGAAATTAAACATTGTGTCAATGTCACAGGTTGTGATGTAGAGGTACTGAAATTTAATGGAAAGCTAAACACTGTACATCACATTTAAAAAGCTAAAATGGGTTTAAAATTATGAAAACCTAAATATGAAATAAAATATACACCAACATACTATGCCCCATTCTCGGTTTGCTTTATATCTTTTTCAGTTGCATTACGCTTGCATGTCATCAAATGTCTGGTGAGTAAAGACTAACATTTACAAGCCAATGGCAATTCTTTCCCCAACGTAAAGGGTTGCCGATTCACATGTGATTCGCATCTTGTGAGCGAGTAATGGTTTTAAACCAACATATAGAGGCTGTATAAGGAAAATATGAACAAACACTTTTCTTGTCATTGGAAATGGCCTGTTATTGCATAGTTGTTACAGCAGAGTAAAATGTTTTCCAAATGGCAGAATGTTCCTGACAGCAGCTTGACAGACAATTACGATCCATTCATAGCATCTCTGCCATGACAACACAATGACAGGTACCAAAGTCTATCTCTTTTTTTTATCTCAATGATATTTTTCAGGTGTCAAATTTGACAAATGTACTGTCAATTATTCCAAATTCCAACCTTGAGCCTATTCCAAATTAAAACTATATATTCCACCATGTCATTTATGAGGTTTCAAAAGCAACATTTAAAAGAACGTGTACATAGTTTAATTTAAGAATCCCTCGACTGCAGCACTTTTTTCTCTTTTGCAAATGTGCTCCAATGTTATGCCAATTTCAGCATGCAGATGGTGCTGTTGTCATTTCTACCCATATCAACCTGAAATGTGTGCCAAAACATAGTCAGGCAGCTGCAGTTAAATGCTAGAAGTAATATCCCCTGATATTTAAAAACCACAACATTTCAACCATTCAGACAAAACGTGTGTGGTACTAATACACAACAAATCCTTAAACAGGCAAATTAAGACAAAACACATCAAAAGATCAATGTTCACATTAGCAAGCACTCAAATGAGCGGACAATCCCCCTCTTACCTAGCTTGAGTGCTCCAGCCAGGCCACGGATCACAGTAACAGGGTTGGCTGGGTTTGTGCAGAACTGGTGTAATGGTGGAAAGAAGGCATCCCTCTTGTTCTCCAACTGCCAATGAATTAAAAAGCAAGTTTTAAGTGTCTGAGAGAAAAGAGTGGCTCAGAATGAAAATCCAAGTTATAGAGCAGGCATAAAAATATATTCCAGGTTCAATACAAGTTAAGCTTAAATCAAAAGCATTTGAGGCATAATGTTGATTTCCACCAAAACAAAAAAACAGTAAAGATCGAGGTTAAAGAGAGGGACCTGCAATGGAAGTGGACAATTTTTGGAGGGTTTAAAATGCAGAAATGTGAAGATTATAAATTTAAAGCACTTACAGTAATTCTTCTATTAAAAGGTGTTTATTATTTGAGCTGTAAAGTCGTTTAAACTGTTGTTTTTACAGTTGTTTTAGGGTTTACAGCATTACATTGTCATGGCAATAAAGTTGTAAAATTGCATATAACTTAAGGAAAAGGCTTGTAAGCTATTTTATCAAAATAAAATCATGTTAAAATATATATTGTTTAGATCTTGTGGCTAAACTTTTGAAACAGTGAGTATTTTATTGCTTATGGATTGTCCCCCATTCACTTCCATTGTAAATGCCTAAATGGAACCCAGATTTTAGCTTTTTTTTTTTTCTTTAAAAGGAGCAAGTCAAAATTAATTTTAGTAATCAGCTTTATTTCACAAATGCTTAAAAAAAAAAAAATTATATTCTTTAAGGGCAATGTTACTCAACCTCTTTTTACCATGGCAAGAAAGTGCTTTCAATCAGAACAAAATGCATTTTTTGCCTGGTACTATAAATAACATGGAGGTAATTCTAGAAAGAGTTCAAAGAGTTGAATGACATCCAGGCTACATCATGTCACATGCTGGTGATGTTTTACTTACGTAGATACTAGGGGTGGGGGGATTGAGCTTGCCCTTTGGCAGAGGAGGAAAGGGTGGAGAAGGTAACCGCGGAGGGGGACACTTGTCAAGTAAGATGCTGTTGTTGGACACACCATTCTTCCCAAGGTTTCTGCAAAATAATAAAAAATTAAAAAAAAACATCCATCCATACACACTTGGCTGTCAACATTACTCAGTAATACAAGTAAGGGATAATGTAGCCAGTTTCACAAAATGTTACACAATTTATTAGGACATTGATACGAACTAAATAAATACATAACTAGACAAAACATAGATGAGCTGAAATAATTGTATTATGCCAGAAGAAACCACAGAGTGATACAAGAGACGGCACCAGTGCAAGGGGATTGGTTGCCAGGAACAATGGTCAACTATCATATAGGTTAGAGGCCATTACATATTTGAATTGTGATTGACCAATTAGAATCAAGTATTCTACAGCTGTATAATAATGTTATAGGCTTGAAAAAAAAAAAAAAAAGTTCAGGTATTATTTTGATGAGCAAAGGACTGCATGTATTATTAAATGTAATTCTTCAGATCACTATCTCAGCATGACAGGCACATTGAGGGTCACCACATGTGCTGTTTCTTTCTAGACGTAGATGGAGCCACAAACCAGAACACTAGAGACTGAGGCACACACTAGCAAAGCCCATTTCCAGCATCAAAATCAAACAGCAGGTCCAATCAAAACAACAGCGAAATAAAACTGAGCACTTTGGAAACCCCACAACACTTCAGGGTCAAATGATAAGTAACTAAAATTACTCTAAATAATCACCAGCTGCACGATTTCAACAAAAAGTCATATTGCGATTATTTTGAAAAATATTGCAATTTGAACTGCGATTATGATGTTAATGTTTTCCACATGTTCAACTGAAAAAAGGCTGCTGGGGTTTTCACACTTGAACTCTCTTAAAAAGAACCAAACTGGGACCTTTTTTCAGTTCAACCACAAACAAATTAAATATATAAACAGTGAAAAAGTCTTCTTCATATCCAAATGTTACCATCCTCTGTGTACCTGTTTTTGTCCATATTGTGATAAGGTCTCAGCCCACTATTCATCAACATTAGTTTTTGAAACCGTCAACTTGAATATTATGGATGCTCAAATCAGGATTTTAACATCTGATACCGATCTCCCATTTTCTTTTCATCTCATCAATCGATGCTGATCATTTAACTTTTTATCAGCAGCTCTGTCAAAACTGGTTATATGTAAGCGTTCTGCTCAATGTCACTTAAATACATTTCCCTGTCAGTAAAACTATACTTGTTGCCTAGTTTTGGCTGTCAATCAATAATTCAGTATACACAAAATATATTTTTAAAATATAAATGTTACTCTTTATTCTAGGCCTTAAAAACTAGTAGCCTTATACAAACTATTCTTTACTGTATATAAGATAGTCCTAAAGAATGAGGCTTAATGTCAAACTGAAGTTGAACTGATAACCCATTGTTGTAATTAAATGTAAAGTGAAAATTTGTATTAGTTTGTCACCATTTAATTTAATTATTTGTATTCATTATTTTATTATATTTAATTTAGCAATGCACTATATTATAGTAACTAAATATTTGATATAGATTTATATGTATGTTCCTTCCTTTTCATTTTGTTGGATGTTGGTAATATTAGTTCTGCTTTCACTTTTACACGTTTCCACGGGGAGTGTAATAAGGGCGACGCTCTCTCGAGAGGCAAACAAATGACAGGAGAATGAAGAGATGTTTCTGGTCTCTACAGGTGTGTCTGTTAATGCAGTTTTCCCAGCAATCATTTAATAAAGATGTTTGAATTATACCCCATCTTGTATTCTGCGTTGTTATTATCATGATACATGTGCCTTGCGGAGACGGAGATGCTGCTACGGCAGATAATAAAAACACTTCACGCAGGATGCGCCAGTTTAGTGTAAATAAAGCGTTTAGCGCACGTAAGCAAGCGGAACCGAACTCAGAGCACTTCTGTTACTCTAAGCATGAGAGGGAGTTGTGGAGCACAGAACCGCTCTGAAAACACTGTAACAATGCTCTGACTTAATATAGACTGGACAGAGCAGCGTAAATACACTGAAGGGAGCAGACTATTTATTTATTTAAATTTGCAATTTAATAAATCGCAGGTCATATCGCGGTTTCGATTTTATTTTGATTAATTGTGCAGCCCTAGGGTGGAGCATAGTAACGCAAAACTCTGTTTTTTGATTGGAAGAGGACCCTTGGAACCAGGGCCGGTTCTAGACATTTGGAGGCCCTAGGCAAAATGTATGTTGGAGGCCCCCCGCCATGCCCTCCTCCCCTCCACCTTTTTAGAATTCACGAGTTCACACTTACATCAAATTAAATAGAGTAAAGATTATGCGTATTTGGCATGCTGTCCAGGGGAGGGCTCCAGGCTCTGAATTTTGGCCAGATTTACACAGTATTACATTGGATTGCATTGTATTTTGGATTGTGTTGTTTACATCCAATAAGAGATTATTAAAAATCAAAGTGAGGAGATGGGGGTGGTGGAGGGATGCTGATAAACTGTCAATGAACAGAGGTAAGTCTGCAGTATATATACCTCTTATCACGTTGATTATCTGAATGTGCTCCTCCGAACTTTGTTAATAAAACATAATTTAATAAAAAAGACTTGAAAACAAATATGATTCCTAACCATTTTATTTATACAAAACCTGTTATCAGTATTTTTATATTTTTACTTAAATGTGCATATTAATGTAACTTTAATTAAGGTAAACAAAAAAAATCATCTGAAAAGTCATCTTTTTTTTTTAGCAGTCAGGAAGTTTTTGCAGTAATTTGTTCAGTAATTTATTTATGGTAACACACTAACCCACTATTTGGGATAATGAATAGTTTTGTTTTTGATAGACTAAATATAGTCATATTAGGTATGTATTGTAGAGAAATACCTTATGATACACAAATCAGCTGCTAGTGGAAGTGAAAAGACAAGTTAATTTCAGTCAACTGTAATTGTGTGCTTATTCATATGCTTAAGATTGCATACTTATTTTCAATAAATATTGCAAAAGTATTTATGATTGGAAAACGAAAAAAATGAAGTCTATTATGGTCTATAGTCTATTACGATAGACTAGAGCAGTTAATTTAGGCTAAACATCTGCGTTTTAGAAGATATACAGACTGTTTTAAAACATAATAAACAATGCTTTAGTATAGTGCGTTTGCTCTTTGACTGACAAACTTTACTTTTTCTGTAGTATTTTGCGAGTCAGCTCCTGACTAGGGCTGGAAATCGATTGTAGCTACATACGCTCGGATTCAAAGTGTCAGAAGCGAATTCAGTCCATCATCGGTGCTCGCGCTCTTTTGAACTGGAAATAACCGTCAAATGATCTATCTCAAAATGACGCTGATCGTTAGAATCAGTTTATTTTTTACAATACATTACAATCACTCAAAAATAGATGATACCTGAATCACGAGCTGCACTTTCTTTGCGTGCCTGCTCAGCCTTAGCCCCTGAAGGATGAGTTCGCTTCGGCGCCATCAGATAAATTTGCAGAAAAGTTGGATTTTATTCATCTACAATCTCATTCATAAATTCAGAGGTTGGGAGTGACTCGCATGTAAACGGTGATATTACTTGGTTTAACTACAGGTGAATGACAATTGTTATATCCAATGGACAAACAGCATAGTATTTTGCTGCTCTTGATTGGTGGATAAGCATGTGCATGTTTTGGAGGCCCTGCCTCCAAGGCCGAGGCCCTAGGCAACTGCCTAGTTCGCCTATAGGTAGCGCCGGTCCTGCTTGGAACACAAGACACTTTCTGGAGCTTGGCTGCTGCGTTGTTTGGCAATGTGGCACTTCACTGTCATTTTTGATGATATAATAGCTCATTTAAACAAACCAGATGATGTATTCAGTTAATTCGTGTTGTTCGGTTTTATTAATGGTTCTTGAATGTCTGCCTTTTCATGCTGGCTCACTGGCAAGGTTGCAGTTTCTTTTCACTGTTGTGCTGCAAAATCAGGATTAGAATAAACTAACTGAGCAAGTGACCAACCACGAGTTGCCACGTCACTAAAAGGCATTCCACCAGAACGGCCCTTTGTCCAGAGTATAGTTAACAAAACCTGCTGAGAAAAACGGGCTGGAAATGGTTTGTAATACTGAACAGTGTTCAAATGGAAATGCTGGTACAGTTGCTCACCGGACGTGCTGTTGGGAGAGAAGCACTTAGTGACTCTAATAAACCGGTTCTTAATGAACCAGGCCAAACAGGCTTGTGATTTAGTCTCAAACTCATCAGTTATCAATAAATGAAAGTGAAATTCCTTATGATTTCTATACCAAGTATTGAGAGCAAGTTATATGAATGAATAGGACTTCAAGTAAGCAAAGGTATTAGTATTTTATCCACAAGACAGCAAATTAAGGTGCAAGAACTCAAGTAATGTTTCCCATGCATGTATCTGGGACACATGCATGATGCGGTCTGGCTAAAAGTCATGTGAATGCAAGCATGAAAACACTGGTAATCTTGCCAGTGCTGAAAATAAAGCACAAAACATGTGCACTCTGGACAAAAGAAAAAGAAAAATATATCTGGAACTAGTCATGAAAATCATGTTTCCAGTTTCATCTCAATGTTTGAGTTTAATACCCCAAATCAGGTTTGCGATTCAATTTCAGTGTTAACACATTTTTGGATTGGAAATGTAAAAACTTAAACATACATCTAATATAATTATGCAATATTGCTTGGTGCAAGTCAGCTTTAACAACAAGGGGATGAACAAAAGGACCAAATAAGCAACCTACCTGCATGCTTTAAACACCTCACTGGAACTGGGGTAGATGGAGACAGAGGACCACGGGACAAGCGAGGGAGCTGTTGGTTTACAGCAAACCAGGGGAGATGCCACCTTCAAGGGGCTCGGAGTGTCCTCCAGACCTTTGCCGTTAAGCGTGGGGCTGTTAAGGCTGTTAACACTGTTCTGAGCACTGTGATGGTCTGTGGATTTGGGGGAGGGTGTGGCCGTGGACATGGCAGAACACGGAGAGGAGGCCACAGAATTCTCATGTGCCTTAAGTTCTGCGTGTAGACTCGAGTGAACGTTGTTAACCTTAGTGCCGGCAGCCCCCAATCCAAAGTCATTACTACTATTACTTTCATTGGCTTTTCCAATCAACAAGGCAGAGAGCTGAGGATTGTCTGAACGGAGTACACCTGGTGAACAGGGTTTCGCCCCAGCACCTTCTGCCTGGCCCTGATGGACGTGATTAGGCAGTCCTTCTGCAGTGGCAGTGCTGTTAGGCGTCCCTGTGGAATGCCCGTTTCCTGAAGGCTTGCTCTCTTTGGTGTGCACCATGCCTTGCTGTCCACCTGAGGTAGCAGAGTGAATAGGGCTGGGGGAGAGGAGATGATTGTGACTGGCCTCCTGTGCTAACATGTCGTTGGCTGTGGCTGAACGTCCGACCTGATTTGGAAAGCCAGTACTGGCTTTTTGGGAAGTCCCAGCGGAAGAGAAAGGCTGCTCGCCATTAGGACCTGCTGAATATGAACCTGGACTTTTCTGAAGCACCTGTGATAAAGATAAAGGAAGTGCTGAATTAAGTTTTGCAATTGTCATTTCTGAACCCTAACTCAATTTTCACCATGTTCGAAATAACCTGCAATCTTGAATACTATTTTTGTTGCATTTGCATTGTCAAAAATTCGATCTTTGATTTACAAAGTGTGAAAAAAATTTGTGAAAACTGCTATATCTGCCATTCTTTTTAAAGACTGAAACAAGTCATAATCATGGCCTAGAGGTTTGGTGAATGCACTTGCACACGTTGAGTGCATGGTGAAATGCAGGATTGATTCTGGCATTTAATATCTTATCCCCTGCTTTCTTCCCAATAATTCCCTGTCCTATGTCTATTGTCTATATCAATTATAGTGACAATTAAAAGGAGGCAATTTCTTTGAAATTTATGTTGACTTAACATTACCAGGCATAACCATCATTTTTTTGAAAATTGCTTCAAGTGCAAATTACCTTTTCCTCATACTAAACTTTAAACACTCATATAAATGGCACCGGCTTCTGGCTGATGAATCTCACCTGAGTGGAGTTAATGTGTTGGCTTTCCCACGGTTCATTATCCATGCTGCTACTGGTTGGGGTTGTGCAGTTATGAGGTAGTGCGTTTTGACGCAAGTAAGGCACGTTTCCGTTGCTTCCCGGTCCTGGGAGGTGATTATTGCCCACAGAGACAGCATCTGAGTTACCCAGGGTTCCAGCGGTGCTGCAGGGGGCAGGGCTTGCAAGGACAGGTCCGTTGGATATTGGCTGAGCAGCGCATCGGGAGTGGGCAGAGGGTGTGTGGGAAAGAGCGTTGTGTGGATGGTGAGGGGAGGATGTGGAATTAGTGTTCATAGGCAGTGAGGGGTCAGCTACAGGACCATTAGACACATTGGGCCGTACTTGATTCATAGCATTGAGCCTCATCTGTTGAGGGAGATAAAGGGTGTGAGCAAATAATCAAAATTCATGACAGCTAAGAGAGAACAAGCATTACAAAAGGCATATAGCAGTGTGGGGAATGTCCGACAGCCCGCAAGATGGCTTGATCCGGCCCACGAGTCAAATAAAAAAATAAAATTAAAAAAACAAATAATAAAAAAACAGAAATACAAAAAAATATAATAATAATAATACAAAATCTCTACACAGCAATAACTTTTCCTGCGCTAAAATAAAATGTAATAAAAAAGTAGCATCAGGTTTCTGGGTGGTGTCTGCAGACTGTATGCCTGTCCGGGTCACAGTCAGGGCGAACGCAACAGGCATGTAGCAGTTAGGTGTCATATCGTTGATATACATAATGGCGACTGTCAAGAAATTAGGTGCAGAATGTTGCGGTTTAAAAAAGAAGAAAAAAAAAAAATGTATAAACGTCAAAACAAAAAAAAAAAAATTGTTGAAGTGAGCCAGTGTTCCTAGTTTGTGGTGATGCAGTTGCGGTGATGAAAAGGACAATCTCAGGCATCATTACAGCTTGAAACATGCTAAACTGCATGAGTTGCAAGGACAAATGCGCTTGGATAAACTTAATACTCTTTGGCGGATTTTGGGTGCCAACAAGCAGTTTTCACAAGACCACATTCTGACAGAGATAATGTCATACACACAAGTTTCGTGGTGAGTGAGCTAATAGCCAACAAGCTGAAACCTCATTCAGAAGGAGAGTTTGTGAAAGAGTGACTTGTTGCCACTGCAGAGCTGCTAACACCAGACAAAATAAAACTGTTCCAAAGTGTCAGTTTCTCAAAGAACCATTGCAGAACAAATTTCTGATATGGCACTAGACATTGAAACAACACTGAAGGACACAGCAAGAAATTTCCAGTTTTTCTCTCTGGCCTGTGATACAACAGACATAATAAATACCGCCAAACTAGCCATTTTTGTGCGTGGACATACTGCTGAGTTTGATACGAGGGAAGAATTACTGTCTTTGCGAGCCAAGCATGGCACTACCAAAGGTGAGGGTTTGTTTGAGCAAGTTGTTTTGGCAATGAACAATTTTTAACTACCATTTGAAAAGTGGCCTTGTCACAGATGGAGCCCCAGCCATGCTTGGCACACAAAAGGCATTAACTGTATTAGTCAAAAAATAAAGTCTCGATCAAAGTGATTTTGTTGTATGCCACTGTATCATACATCAAGAGAGTCTGTGTTCACATTCCCTGAAGCTCAACAATGTAATGGCAACTGTCGTTTCCACCATAAACTTCATCAAAAGCAGAGTACAAAACAGCCACCAGTTCAAAGAGTTACTGAGTAAGCTTGAGTCTGAATACGGAGATCTGGTTTACCATTGTGAGGTGCGATGGCTGAGTCGCACGGATATGCTCACATGGTTTTACAAACTGAGAGAAGTAAAACAATTCAAGGAAATCAAGGGAAAACCGGTCATGGAACACAGTGATGGCAAGTGGCTGCGTGATTTGGCCTTTATGGTGGACATAACCAAGCACCTGTCAGAGCTGAAAGTCAAGCTCCAAGGTCTTAACCAGCTTCTCAGCTCTCTGCTTTCAAATGTGAAATCATTTGAAGTGAAATTAAAGCGGTGGTAATTGCAACTGGAAAAGGGTAACACTGCATTTTCCTACTCTGCAAGAACAAAAGCCTGCCATGACATCTGAATATACTGGTGAGTGTGCAAAACTGCTTCAGGCGTTTGGCAAGATGTTTCAGGACATGAAAAGTAAACAAAATTAACTAAAGATATTTGCTACACTGTTTAACGTGGAGCCAGCTGATGTGCCTGACAACATACAACATGAAATAATTAAGCTGCAAAGCAACGACGAGCTCAAAGCTAGGTACAACAACCTCCCTCTGCTCGAGTTCTAAAAACTGTATGTACGTTCTGAGGATTTTGCAGAACGTACATTACATGCACTGAAGTTTGTATCTCTGTTTGAGAAAACTTAATGCTGTGAACAGTTCTTTTCAAAACTGACTCTTGCCAAGACTCTATTCCCCTCAAGACAGACTGACCCAAATTTGGAAAACCAGCTGTGAGTAGCATCATCATCATCACTGCCATCTGACACCTCACCAAAGAGAAGCAATTCCAACCATCGCATTAGAGGTTAGTGATATGTGTTCAAAGGATATTATAAAAATGTCAATGGCCCTTGATAGGAAAAAGGAACATTACTGAACACATGAGTTCCTTTATCAATGTTGCATTGACATTTTTTTATTTACCATCTAAACAAAGTGGAGACTCTAAACCTGGAATGTCTTAATACAGTCACTAAGTGAAGGGAACCATGTGTGAGAAATTGAAAGAGATCCTGCACATGCACTCTCTGTCTAGCCTACACACTGGGTCTTCAAACTGGGACTACATTTTAATCACAATATGAGTTCCATACCTGCTGATTCTGTTGCATTAGACTGAGCTGATTTTCCAACTGTTCCAGCATCTGCAGCTGAACTGGCTTCAAATTGGCCCTGTTGGTCCGTAACTGTTCCAGGACCTGTATACACAAGCACAGAGAGGGACGAGTAACCCAAACAACATGAACAGCTTTCTTTGCACTAGTTCCAAAATAGTTTTTTAATGGTTTAAAAAAAAAAAAAAAAAAAAAGCGCAATTAAAATCTGTATCTACCAACCTGAAGCTTCTGGGGGGCTAAACTCAACTTGGGGATTTGATGATGATTTGGATTATTTGCCCAGCGATCTGGCGAACTCTGTATGCATGTTCAGAGAGAGGAAAAACATGTTAATAACCAGCAAGCATTTATGACAGTTGTAAAAGATTCAGCAAACTACAAACTAAAATGATATCCCTCTGTACCCTGACAGGACTAGCGGTCCTCTTCCTTTTGGCCAGGCTGGACTGGCCATCTATATGGCCAGAGAGAACATGAGGAAGAGACTGGCCTGGGATTTGGGACTGGGCTTCATTGCTCTGATGAGCTTTGCAGGTTTGCTGTAGGTAACAGATACAAAATTGCAGCAAGGACAGTTGTTTTCCCATACAGTTATGAAAGCACAATTTCACCAAGCTAACCCTTAGTGTGCAATGAGTAAAATAGATACTTTCCTTGTGCGTATTACTCTATTCAATTAACATGATTTGTTCCTCGGTAAAAGTGACATTCCCCAAGACAATAAGACTGTGGAGCAGGACAATTGAATGCTTGCCACACTACCCACCCTCATTAAGTCAAATATCTGATGCATTTATAAAAAAAAATTTAAAAATCAGTTTTCCCAAAATCAGTGACCAATATGTTGAAACAATGGATGATGTGTGCTGATGAGTGCTATGGTCTAATGAACGAGAGGAAATAACTTTAAACCTCAACAGTTTAAGATTATTCTCCAGAATCAATGTCTAGTGCAACATTGTTCTACATGACTGGAAATTAAGGATGTTTTAGTGGTACTTAACATGATAGTAAAGTCTTACCACACACAGATACATTGATGTTTCATTAAAGTCTCATGAAACCAAGAATGTCCCAGCTACCAATACTAAATAATTGTCTAAATTCTAAACCATCAGCTCTGCTTTGTGTAGATAGGGCAAGGCAAAGTGCACACTACAAGACTGAAGGTTGTCGCTCTGCTCACATTTAAAGAATTCAAGTCTTTGATCTTGTAATTGAAACACCTTGTTGACATTCACCTCCCCTGTACGTACAATCTTTGTAAACAAAATCAAGCAAACTCATGCACATAGCAATGGGAGATTTTATACTTGACTAATCAAACAACATGAAAGAGGTCTTTTTATTTTCCATTGCAAAGAACCAGAAAAAAAACAAAAGAGGTGAAAATATAGATAAGACAGTGTTGGGGAGACGTGGGAACCAGTTTGATATTTGTTTCAGGTCCCGCTTCCCAATGTATAAATCTTTTCTTGTGCGCTCTGTCCATTTCATTCACTGTTCATTGCTACTCTCTTGGTTGTTGAGACATTGCAGACAACTGGACAACTGACGACTGGATTTCGAACAAGTATCTGTACTTCCTCTTTAAACAAAATGTTTAAACTCTTGCAACATCTGCAACTAATCGCAGAGTGTCTTACAAGTGTGTACATTAGAAGGGCATTGTCACATAATGAAAGTTGGCTGAGATCCAGAGCTTTTTTTAATGCATACTAGTCACCAGCAATAAAAAGGCAACAAGCTTCAGTCTCGTGATGAGCATTTGGCTAAAGTCGAATGTCTACCGGCTTGTCTAGCTGAGCTGTTCTCACCTGTTGTGTTGTGTTGAGCGCTCCCTGTCTGGAGGTGAGCTCTGCTGGGATTGGTAGGCTCCACGCCTCCTCAATACTAGGGAGCATTTTACTTTTACTTGGTAAACTACCTTGCTGAAGATTACACAACTGAGCCTAGAAAAAGATTATGTAGAAAACATGTTCAATGTCGGATTCTGCTAAGGTTGAGTCAATGCAATGGTGGTATGCATCAAATCACAAATGAAAATGACAATCATAATTTTCTGTGCCAACATGCAGTACGTCGAACACAGGGATGTGATTAAACGCAATGAAAAAGGAAGCACTGGCAACAAAAAAAACGAACCATGTAGACAATCTTCCCAAAAAGTAACACAATGACAACACAGACTTCCTCTCCTGATAATGTCTTCCTCCACATGTTCTCTATACCTGAAGGCATTTAATGCGAGCCGTTAGAGCTTGGATGTTGCTACAGGACTTGCTGCACGTGGCATTGATGTAGCATTTGATGGCATCCTGCGGCTGGTTGCAGGACTCGTAGAGTGTGCCTAAGTCCATCCAAGCAGCTGCATGGCTGTGGTCCAGCTGCACTGCACAGATATACGCCTGCAGTGCATCCATCGGTTGATTCTGCTGCTGATACAACACACTGGGGACACAAGCGCAGCAAAGAGGAGTCAAAAAGTGATTGACTTAGATCAACAGGGGGACAAGGTCCTGTTTCAGCATCCCTATCTGTAGTACCCAAGTTCCCTAAACAAATAAAACACAAAGCCAAAAATCCCAAATCCTTCATATAGTTTTGTTGTAACCAAGACTAAATTCATTGACGCTTTGCAGCTAGTAAATGCACACAAATACCTGAGTACTTGAGGTGACTTTATTTTTTCCATCAGAAGTTTCAGAGACAAAAAGATAAAAATAAAATGGTGGCGGGTGGTTGGAGCATAAGCTCCACATGAAAACATGCAAATAATAAGAATACTAGTGTCTAATTTTTGTGCAAGAGATGCAAAATGTGATGCAAGTGTTCAAGTGCGTTTGACAGTAGGATTCAATATGAGGATGACCTTGACAAACAACAATCATTAAGTAAAAGCAATCCTGTGCTTACCCAATTGAGCACCATGTATCTGCACTGGCTTCAGACTTATCAATAGACTGTCGGTAAGATATGAAGGCATCTTGGACCTTCCCAATACTTGAGTAGCACCTGCATTGAAGGCAAAGAGAATAATTATTAAAATACATCAAATCTAGCTTCATCACATGGCTCAACACAGATAAAAACTACAAAGCAACCATTTTTGTCCTATATTACCAAACCGTGACAAGCAGGATGACATTTTGTCAGTCGCTTAGTTTCTGTAGCATCGCACTAGGTAGTCCCAACCACTGTGAATTCTCATTTGTCCAATATTACCACACAACTGTACATCAAACACAAATATGTTCTGACTGAATCGATTTGTCGCTGAAATCTTAAATCGCATTGCACCTGGTTAAGAAAATGGTTTAACCCTCAAAAGATGTGCAGAGCTTACTAATCAAGACAGTAAATCATTATATACAATTTTATTATAACATTGTGTTAAAAAGGTGAAGTACACCAGAATATTTTAAGCAAGTAAATATAATAAAGAAAATAACTCATTTTTAGCATTACCGTATTTTACGGAAATAAAGTTGCAAAAAAAAAAAAACAACACCACCCAACTTTTAGCCATTCTGGAATTTCTACAAGCTGAGCAGCTGAATTAGACACAACACCTCTTTTTAAAACCCTGCTTGCTCTCCAAAGATACCAAAATAGCTTGGAGACTGTCACTGCATATAGCAGAAGCTATTGTCAAAAACAACAGCAGCAAAATAGCACTATTGACTGATAACTATTATGAGCAACATGGCATAAAAATGGCATTAAACCTTAATAATTTGCTGCAATTACAATACTATGAGATTGCGCAAACATATTTGACAGACAGAACACATTCGCAGACACATTTGTTTGCTGTTTATTGAGTCTAGAGTGATCACAGAGACCAGTGAGATATCTTAGGACACTTATTTCAGTTATATCTTTCAGGGAATAGGAAAAATTTTGGCATACCTTTCCATGAAAGAAAAAAAAAAAAAATAGCTTACAGCACCTTTAATCCCTACACTGTAACACTAACCACATTACTGAAACTTACAATTTCTACTTACCTGCCCAGAAAGTACCAAGACTGTCCTGAATTGGGGTCTGCTTCTAGGGACTTCTGTAGACAATGAATAGCATAGCTGTTCTTGTTGGCTTTATCTCCCAACTGTTCAACCGTGTGATGCATCCAGCCTAAAGAATGATGGGAAAGTTGAGGATCAAATCAGATATTGCATTCTCAGTGAAACAGCCATCGATAACTGAATGGTCTCCACCAACACTAAGCCACACTGTGTGCTGTGGAGGCTGTTAAACAGGCTCTAATAAAGTGAGCAAATGGTTTGCGGTTGCCGTCTTCAGGGTAGGGAAATGGTAGTTGGGGGGCTTCAAAAGATCCCAGCAGAGATGGCTCTGTCCAAACAGCCCCTCTCCCCTCTTCATTCCCACCCACCTAGCTGTTGTTAAGGAGAACGAGACAGTGTGTAGACAAAGAACTTCCCCCATGTGGCCTGGCTTCTCCCAGGCACTGATCCCAGTCAAGCTCTTAACACCTGTGGCAAGCGCCTGCACCCGGGACCCATTACTACAGCAACCAAGCCATAGCATACAACGTGGCAATGGTTTTATGGCAGCTGTTTTTGTTTTCTCTCTGGCCTGGTAATACAAAATGCTCGTTGTGACGAGGAAGAGGTGGTGTTTGAGGATGCACTAGTGTAGAATTAACACTCATAGGAGCATCGAGCTTAATCCAAAAATTAAAACATTACCAACAAGCTTCTCCTTGAACTAGACCAATTCTAATTATATATGATGTAATGCCACACGTGTAACTTTTTGCTTTATCTGAGCTTTATTTTTGCTATATGAAAAAGCTGGCAAATGTCTTTGTTCAAACTGAACCTTACCAACATATTTTTGACCACATTTTTTTGTGAATTAACCGTATGTGCAAAACTTTTTTGAAACCCATTTGAATATTATTTAATTATATTATGAATAAACACTGTGGGTTCCATTAAATTTTTTATAATTTAAAATTGAATTAATATAATTCTGAGGACTAGATTTGTTTTTATATAATAGTACCGGATATTTCCTTTTAAATCCGCATGCAAGTTTAAACATTTGTTCGGCAAGTGATTGACTGGTGATTGGGGATCCTTTGCTACCGTTTTAAACCTCAAATGCGATGTGGTTTTTGACTACCTCTGTAGGTGTTATTTGTGATCAAATCACAAAATATTTTGCACCCCGTTTACAACTATATTAAGCGCCAACCTTTGCGATTGGATCATCTGAAACACGTCTTATTAACAGCTGTAAACAGGGTCTTAAAATGACTGCAGCCAGAGCTAGAGAATGCTGTAGAACGGCTTCTGGCCAAAGTCCCACCCACATTTGTTTCCCCTAGTAAGACGCCGAGGAAAAAGGTGGATAGCATGAAAAAAAGAACATGAATGGACCTCTGAGGGTATGTTGAAAGATATGGTACAACTTACTGAAATATGTATTCTCTCATGTAATCGCCCAGTCTGTTAATGTTGAAACAAGAATGGAGAAATTGAATGGGGGACATCTCGAGCCCCGGAGCAGCACTCATGGGACCAGCGCATATGTACACTGAACCAGAGATAATTTAGCTGAGATGGGCCACTTCTATTAAAACTAATGGGAGAAACTGAAATGCTCAACCAAGGAGCTGTCAGCACCCAATGGTCAACGGATGTAGAAAGGAAGTCCTGCCTTACCGTTAAAAGAGCCAAATACCTTTTAAATACAGACATAACAAGTCAATCAACTCTAAAACATGCATGCACATTAGCTATACTAGCCGGGAATATTGCGTTACGTAATACAAGGTAAAGAATCACGATTTATGATACCAGTATTGTCCGATTTTATTGTTAATTTGAAATATGTTCTTTGATCGTAATCTTGACCAACCGTTTTTGAGATTTTCATCTTTCTCCATTCAAGTAGATTGGAACTGCACTGTCATGACTGGCAATAGCCTCCCGAGAGCATTCCAAAGATGGCCGACAGTGGACTGAATTGCTAGAAATACTCTGGCACTGAACGTACACATGAAAACCATGTGCCTGCTCTATTTTGTGCTATCTGAAAGGTGTGAAAGGTTTTGATTCAACTTTACAACCCAAGGAGGGAAAATGTTAAAACAACATCAAACAAATTATACCTCGGGTATTGTAATTTAAGGCATTATTTTTCACTAAATTGATAAAAAAAACTTAATACTTTTTAAATGACCAGTGGATACTCTGACTATTGACAAATTTACGATCTAAACAGAAACGTGCAAAATTGGAAAAGGCAGACAAAAATCTCAAACGGTTTTACCATGTGTGCATTTCAAAATATTCCTCATAATACAAGCTGCACATAATTTGTGGTTGAAGAAGCCCACAGACAGAAATCAAATGCTGGCCAATTAGATATTGCTTTCAGTTACCAATGACCAACTATATTTAGAGACTGTGTGAACGCACCTACAACAAATTCCTTGTATGCGTAAAAAACGTACTTGGCAATAAAGCTTTTTTCTGATTCTGATTTCTGATTCTGATTTCTGATGAAACAGTAGTACTCTCAGCTTTAACACATTTTACAATATTTAAATTTATTCTACAAAAGTCCAGATTATCCAACAAGAGTTGCAGAAAATTTGAAAAAAGTGGGCAAATACCATTCTTCGCCTAGGCTGATCTCACATGGCAAGCATAGAAATAATCCCAGTAATGTACTTTAAATAATTTGTATTCTCTCTCGATACAAAGGCCAGGATTCTAACACATTGACCGATGACTTTGACTTATTTGTGGTAACTGGATCAAGACTAATAAAAAAATATTTCCGACTGTAGGCATCCTGCACAGCAGAAACAGGAAAAAACTAAAAGAAACACTCACCTAATTGTTGGAGCGTGGTTGCTTTCACCTGTGCAGGAAGATTCTCTGTTTGTAACAGACTCTCATAAGCTTCCTTTGCAATGCTGTATTTCTTCTGCAGACAGACAGAGAGATCAGAGATGTTTTAGCAGACAAAAGGGTCAGCGCTTTTATGGCCCCTTCGGGTGAACACAAAGGGCCCTGTCAGACTGACCACAATGAACAGTCTCAAAGTGCAGACCAGGAAGAGAGGAAAGACTACACTGACCAGGTCTAACACATAAGAAGAGAGACAAATACACAGACAGACGCAGGGGGAGGGTCAGTCTAGGACAGGACAAGGAAGGCCAGACTACACTTAAGTGAGACAAACACAGACATGCTCTGTATCAGTGTAACTTGAGTAGCCCTCTCAGAATAAGTGTTTGTTTTACTTTGTGACCTTGACACAGATCTTTGGTGGAGTTGATGGCCGACCACCAGAGCCTCATAAAAAGACCAGAGCAACACAACTCCAAACACACACAGGTATAACAACATAAAAGCAATCTCATCTGTGTGTGGTGGTGGACAATAAACTCAACTTATTGTAAAACTGAGGCATTGGTTGGCGAAGCCATTATTGCTTACAGCCTTGTAAATCATGAAGAAAACCGGCATGCAGTTTGAGAAACTGCAATTAAAGGTGTGGTGTCATTTTTTTAATGTTAGAATACTTCCTTTTATCCCAACTTAATATGCAGACATGTCTATACTATAAGGCAAAGCCACGGTCCTGTTTGTTTTCTGACCAATGGAAGAGGAATGATTGTTCAGAAAATCTACTTCAAAACAGTTTTTTTCATTTGTAATTACTTTTGCGTATTTAACACAAGGTTGGGTAAAAACTATTCCGTTTTAATAGTGTGTTGACTGGGTGATGACAGCCTGAGGCTCATCACAGAGACTACAGGTAAGATAATGCAAAACGGAAGAATGGGGGTGATTGATTGGTTGACACACACACACACACACACACACACACACACACACACACACCACACACACACACACGAGAAGCAATCAATCACTGATGTCAGTATGTTTGGGCAGGAGCACTAAACTGTGTGCAAAAGAAAACCCCACACAGATAAAACTGCCCAGTCACCTCTATGTCCTGTTTCATTTATAACATTAATAGACCTCAAGAGAAGAGTTCCTGAAGTAAAAATTCTCCATAAAGAAAGTGATTTCTTGACAAATTAATAAACCACTTTTTTCTTTAATGTTTCATAGGGGGTACCAAGTAACACAGTACAACACACTGAACAGACAGTACATCTGTCTCTCACAGCCTGATTTTCATTCACTTCAGTGTTTACTCTAAGGAGAAAATGTATGGGAAATCTACTTCCAGAACCAAGGTCAATGTTGTGCTTTATCATACAGGACCAATAAAACATATCCAAAAAACATAAGTATCAGCGCTACATGAATTACACACACACACGCATAAAAAAAAGAAAAAAAGAAAAAAAGAAAAAAGAAAAAGAGGAACACTCACCTGAATTTCATATACATGAGCGATGTGGAACTGAACTGTGGGAACAAAAAGAGGATGTTTGTAAATCTTTTACTGATGGATTATTTAAATCTGATATCAGGTCATTTAAAAAGCGTTCTTTGTCTTCTGGTTTTTCGCTTTGAATAGCTTCTGATGAACAAGCACCGGGAGGGAAGAATATTAGCTTGCCCTTAGTGCACTTCAAGCATGTCATTACTGCCATTGTGCAGGGCAACACATGCCTGAATCCAGTCATGCAATTTCCTTGGCAACTAGTCTCAGGCAGAGTGGAAATAGCAATAAGAGGGAAGATCATATTGAGGAAATACTCAGTGAGGACAGCCTTTGCCTTTTTCCTTTGAAATCCTCTCTCTATCTCTCTATCTGGGAAACAACATTGTCCAAATTTATTGTACAGAACCCCCTCATCACTTCAAAATGTGATTAAATAATAATCTTAAAAAAAAAAAAAAAAAAAGCAAATGACTTGATTTAGGAGATATTATCAGGAATCGTGGAAAAGGTTTCCACTCTTATGCCGACCATACCAAAATTTATATTTCTTCAAAACCCAAAGAAATTTCACAATTCTCCAAATTAGCAGAGTGTACCAATGAAATCAAAGATTAGATGGCCAAACTTTCCTTCTACTCAAATTCGACAAAACAGGGGTACTAATTATTGGACCAAAAACCTCTAAAAATAAGCCACTAAAACATAATTTGACTCAATGGATGTACGGTTACATAGTCATCTACAGCGGAGAACTTGTTATATTTGAAATCAATCGGTCCTTTGAAAATCAAATTTCCAATGTTTGTAGAAAAGCATTCTTCCACATCAGAAATATTGCTAAGTTATGACACATGCACTCTGTTGCTGATGCCAAAATACTAATTAATGCATTCACGATCTCAAGACTAGATTATTGTAATGCAGTATTAGGAGGATCTCCTGCAAGTTCAATAAATAAACTTCAATTGGTTCAAACTGTAGCAGCCAGATTGCTGACCAGAACCAAGAAAAATAATCATATTAGCCCCATTTTATAGTTGTTACATTGGCTTCCAGTTAAATATCGTATTAATTTTTAAATTCTGTTAACCATGTACAAAGCTTTGAATGGTCTAGCTCCGCTGTACTTCAGTGACCTCTTACCATGCTATATTCCGTCACGTTCATAAGGATCACAAAATTCTAGCCTGTTAATAGTTCCTACAATATCAAAATCCACAAAAAGAGGTAGATCATTTTCCTATTTGTCCCCTAAACTATGGAAAAGTCTACCTAACAATGTTCGGGATGAAGACACACTCAGTTTAAGTCTAGACTAAAGACTCATCTATTAAGCTAGGCATACACCTAATTTATCCATCAATTCACCAGAAACATTTATCATAATCTATAACTCTGCAATAAATTGAATGGCATTGACGCTAATATTATTCCATTTGTTTCCCGGTTTCAACTTAGGGATTCATAATCACCAGAGCTGGCCAGATCCAGCTCCGTTCCTTCTTTGTGTCGGACTCCACTGCTACGCGTCTCTGAGTGATGACGACTAAATGCAGCCGATGCCAGCCAGACATCACTTCAGTCCATTACGATGGACTTCAGAGGATGAACTGAAGGCAACTCCAACCATAAGACATGGGATACTTCATATGCCACTGCCTGAACCTTGGACTTAGGATAGACCTCACCGAAATGACCTGTCGGTTGAACTGCGATGCATGTCACGGATCTCTGCCTGCATCACCTTGGTCTAATGATGGACTACATTCTTAAAATGGAACACACAGACATTTAATTATTTGCCAATAAAAGCCTTCATCAGCCAACTAACAAAAGGACAATGTATCTATGTGAGCTTCTACAGTTAATCCAGGATGACCTTCAAAAAGACATTAGTCATTAACCTTAGTTTATACAAAATCTTTGTTTGAACAATCGTCCTTAACACTTTATTTACTAATGTTAAACCATGACTTGCACTGCAAACTGCAGTGCAACTAAGGCTGCCCCCTAATAGTCGATCAAACGTTTGTCGATGAGAAGAGACTTGGTCGACCAAGTTTTGATAGGTCGGTTGGTCGCAGAGAAAAACATAACTCTGCAGGAAGTGGTGAAGTCACACAGTCAGTGATGGACAGACATGATCGTTTACACAGCTGGTCAATGCAGAAATTATGTCGATCAGGAAATCCAAAATGTGGGATAATTTCAAGATGGTAAAGGATGACCCCCAAGAAGGTGACCTGCAAAAATCTGCAGGCAAACGTTCACCTATCGTTCATCGACCTCAAACATGGCTTAGCATGGCCACCCCCTATAACATTAGATAACCTAGATAAATATGTGCTATTAGGCTTACCCAAGTGTTCGTGGGGAGTGGGGAAGCTAAATCATTACCTCAAATATTGCATGTTTAATTTAATGTGCATTTCATTCAATAAATTAACAAAATGTTCAGACAGTCTCCTTGCTGGATTTTCCTGACACATTCAAAATCATTACCGTTTTTGCTGCTGTAGCTCGCTTTGTGCGTGCGCTTGCAAAATTTATATTTTAAAGGCTAATTTTCGCAGTTTAGCATTTCTCTGTAATGTAGAACAGTGTTGGCAATGTTACTTACAACATTCTTTCTCAACCCTGGAACTCAAACCATTTTCTGATGCCCCAAATATATATATTTAAATAATGAAATTAATATAAACGTGCGACAACTAAACTAATAGTTTAATGGCTTAAACTAACGACCACTAGTCGACTAATAAAATCTTTGGTCGGGGGCAGCCCTACAAAAAACTAATTTAGGCATTATATTCATGCTGGTTAGCCAGAGGGGAACTGGGCCCCCACAAAGAGATTAGTTTCTCCCAAGGTTATTTTTCTCCAATAACCAACATCTTATGCAGTTTTGTGTTCCTTGCCACAGTTGCCTTCGGCTTGATATCTGCAGTTCTAAATTATTATTTAATTATTTTATACACAATTTACAATCATATTCAATCAAACTTCACATGACAACTCTTTAAGACTTTATAGATATTACAGTTTAATTTTTTTGTTTGTTAAAGCATTATTTTCTGTAAAGCTGCTTTGAAACCAAGTGTGTTGTGAAAAGCGCTATACAAATATACTAAAAATTACTTGACTTAAAATAAACAATTAGTTGAAGCTACTTACTTTCAGCTTTGGACAAAGTGCAGGGTGTGGAGCCAATCAAAGCCAGCTGAAAATGCTGCAAGGAAATAATTTAAGTTTGATTAGACAGGATTCAGTTAATGACACTATGGATTCAGTGCACCAAATATCTTGATGGTTTGAAATCATAATTTTGAAATACTCCTGTTAATCATGCCCAAGTGATTTTTCACATTTATTAACCTACATAATGAATACAAATAAATGACTATTGGCTATAGTGAAGGTGCTGTTTCAGTTCCAACCAACACAGTTGTACTTTAAAAATAAATAAACAAACAAAATCTTGTATCTGAATTATCTAATAATACAAAATGAGAAATACTAAAAGTAACACAAACCTGTATTTTAATTGTGCCAAGCACCATAATGCCATCAAAAAACAGATCTGTCTCAATTCATCAAAAATAACACTACAATAAAACATAATTAGGAAATAATGAGACCTCAGAGCATTTTGGACATGAATTAATCACTTTTATTCCAAAACTATTGAATAATAATTCCACCAATTAAATAATTGTTAAAAGTCAAGAACATATCTGGGTCACATTTAACCCCAAAATCAAAAGAAATATGAAAAATATGAATATATAAAAAAACGTTGCTTAAAGAAAATTAAGCCAATTTTATTATGACATTTTGTATTGTGACATTACACTCACTGACCACTTTATTATGAAAACTATGGTCCTAATAAAGAGCACGACATTGTCTGCTGCCTTAGCCCATCCGCCTCAAGATTGTACATTGTGCATTCTGAGATGCTATTCTGCTAAATGTAGAGTGGTTACTGTAGCCTCTGTCAGCTTGACAAGAACAGCAAAGTCAAGAATCTTGCAGTCGTCACTGAGACAGCCGATATCACACATTAGTGTTCTATGGTGCCCCAGGGGTCAGTGCTGGGACCACTCCTATTTATTTTATACATCAACATTCTTGATCGAAATGTCTCCAACGCAAATTTTCATTTCTATGCCGATGATACTGTGATATACTGCTCTGCTGCCACTCCAAACCAAGCTCTTTGTCAGCTACAACTTGCTTTTGATACTGTACAATTTACCTTGTTTGACTTAAAACTTGTTTTGAATGACGACAAAACTAAACTTATGTTGTTTTCTAATGCGAAATTAAGCTACAAAACCTTCCATCCATTACGACTTCTCAGGGCTTCGAGATTGAGACTGTATCCCAATACAAATACCTTGGTATTCTAATTGATGATTCTCTCTCTTTTAAACCTCACATCCAGCAGTTGGTGAAAAAACTGAAGCTAAGACTGGGTTTTTATTTTAGAAACAAGTCATGTTTCTCCTTTGAGGCAAAAAGAAGGCTTGTTGCTGCCACTTTCATGTCAGTGCTGGACTACGGTGATGTTATATACATGCATGCATCCATTCAATGCTTGAAATTGTTGGATACTGTTTACCATGGAGCCCTTAGGTTCATCACAAACTTTAGAGCACTTACCCATCATTGCTCTCTGTATGATCGTGTTGGTTGGTCAGCATTGTCCACCCGTAGGCATAATCACTGGCATATTCTTATTTATAAAGGTATTCTTGGTCTGCTTCCCCATACCTTCAATCTTATATTAAAAAGAAAGGCACAGGACGATATTGTCTTCGTTCTGAGGACTTATTGTTGTTGTCCGTCCCTCATGTCCGGACTGTAATGGGAAAAGGGTCGTTTATGTATGCGGCCCCCAGCGCATGGAATCAACTGCAAAATGTCTTAAATCTTCAGGAACCAGTTTCACTGGCTGCTTTTAACTTACTTTTAAATGATATAGAGGCTACACATACTGGCTGTAGTTGTTATGATTAATTATTTGGATGATCCTTGCTTCTATGTTTTATTGTTTTATGTTTATGCTATATGTTTTTTTTTTTTGTTTTTTTATGTCTGCAACTTTGTTATTTGTGCTGCTGCCTGTCTTGGCCAGGACACTCTTGGAAAAGAGATTTTTAATCTCAATGAGTTTTCTTCTGGTTAAATAAAGGTATATATGGTGAATTAATGCAAAATGTCATGGAAAGAGCAATTACAAATCAATGAGCAGCATCATCACAACCTTAGTTAAGACCTAAAGTGACCACTCCAGACATCTTCATTTTTTTTTATAATTAAAAACAACCCAGCTTTCCAGGTTACCAAAGAACCGAGCCAAAAACCTCCAATCTGGAGTAAAGCCTCTGCCCTTTAATTAAGCACTCAAGCCTGTTTTTGCCTAAAGGTACATGGAGAAATCCCATCCACCTTCATAGCAACAACTGATGGATGTGTCCATGCATTACAATGTACACTCACCTAAAGGATTATTAGGAACACCATACTAATACTGTGTTTGACCCCCTTTCGCCTTCAGAACGGCCTTAATTCTACGTGGCATTGATTCAACAAGGTGCTGAAAGCATTCTTTAGAAATGTTGGCCCATATTGATAGGATAGCATCTTGCAGTTGATGGAGATTTGTGGGATGCACATCCAGGGCACAAAGCTCCCGTTCCACCACATCCCAAAGATGCTCTATTGGGTTGAGATCTGGTGACTGTGGGGGCCATTTTAGTACATGAACTCATTGTCATGTTCAAGAAACCAATTTGAAATGATTCGAGCTTTGTGACATGGTGCATTATCCTGCTGGAAGTAGCCATCAGAGGATGGGTACATTGTGGCCATAAAGGGATGGACATGGTCAGAAACAATGCTCAGGTAGGCCGTGGCATTTAAACGATGCCCAATTGGCACTAAGGGGCCTAAAGTGTGCCAAGAAAACATCCCCCACACCATTACACCACCACCACCAGCCTGCACAGTGGTAACAAGGCATGATGGATCCATGTTCTCATTCTGTTTACGCCAAATTCTGACTCTACCATCTGAATGTCTCAACAGAAATCGAGACTCATCAGACCAGGCAACATTTTTCCAGTCTTCAACTGTCCAATTTTGGTGAGCTCTTGCAAATTGTAGCCTCTTTTTCCTATTTGTAGTGGAGATGAGTGGTACCGGTGGGGTCTTCTGCTGTTGTAGCCCATCCGCCTCAAGGTTGTGCGTGTTGTGGCTTCACAAATGCTTTGCTGCATACCTCGGTTGTAGCAGTGGTTATTTCAGGCAAAGTTGCTCTTCTATCAGCTTGAATCAGTCGGCCCATTCTCCTCTGACCTCTAGCATCAACAAGGCATTTTCGCCCACAGGACTGCAGCATACTGAATGTTTTTCCCTTTTCACACCATTCTTTGTAAACCCTAGAAATGGTTGTGTGTGAAAATCCCAGTAACTGAGCAGATTGTGAAATACTCAGACCAGCCCGTCTGGCACCAACAACCATGCCACGCTCAAAATTGCTTAAATCACCTTTCTTTCCCATTCTGACATTCAGTTTGGAGTTCAGGAGATTGTCTTGACCTGGACCACACCCCTAAATGCATTGAAGCAACTGCCATGTGATTGGTTGATTAGATAATTGCATTAATGAGAAATTGAACAGGTGTTCCTAATAATCCTTTAGGTGAGTGTACATATGGACCTCAAAGACACAATACAAATGGACTGGAGGACTATAAGGTTGACATCAAAACGTCCACAATCATTCATGGCTTGCCCAGTATAGAACAACCAATGAACAGACAATAACCAACACAAATACCATATAACTCAGCACAATCAAAAGTAACCAAGTGCAAGTGTGTTGGCATGAACTAGTAGTAAATGTCAAACATTTAACAATCACAGCAATTCCACGCCAACAGCTACCCCCAAAGCCATAGCCATCATTCAAAAACATGCACACACACAACTATCTGATACACATGACACCCTGTTACAAACAAAATCTAGAATTACTGACCATAACAAGCCGTTTATGCAGAGCAGTCTCCCTTGGCCAATTGTGCTTTCTACATGCTCTCTCTTTCTCTATGGCTCTCGACTGGCTAGTAGATAATGCAGCAGGATTACCAGGGTCTCTCGCTTTCTCTAACACTGATTAATTTTCAAGAGCGCACCGGCAGCAGCTGAAAGATGACATGCTGCTCTTTATTCCTCTCTCTCCCTCACACTCACTCACTCGATGCCTCCAGACATTTTAACATGCACACATGTGCCTGCAGTTAGCTCTAGCTCTCTGCAGGAAACAATGACAGAGAGACAGCAAGACATGGAGTGAATGGGAAAGAAAAAGATGATGAATGTAGAGGTAGTGGTCTATTCATTGCTTCATACCAGCAGACAATAAGGGTGCTTTTAGACTAGTGTGTTTGGCACAGACCAGAGTCCATTTGATGTAGAAGTTCGGTCCGTTTCATCGACGTGAACGTTTTCAAAACTCTGGGTTGAATCAGGTGTAGCTAAAAGTTTTAATAATGGAACAAACACGCTTTCATTCTCAAACAAACTAAAACTAACTGAGCAGCACTCTCTCTGCTAGTAACCCCATTTTCTGCCATGATGGCGGGATGAGGTAAGCATTCAAATAGGTAGGCAGGTCATTTTGGCTGATAACATTTATATTTATCATTAATATTATAAATCTATATTGTTTAAAGTGTTTTAATACAAAAACATACCATTCACACAAAGTGAAATTGCATGCTTCAAGAGAATGTACAACCATTTCATCATAACTGTTTGCAATGGAAGATAAAAAACAAAAAGCTTGATTTCATCAGCTTCCAATTTTAGCTTAAATGCAGCAACCAATTAGGTCAACAATATATCATGAATCTCTACATGCAGCTATGATGATAAACTATGGATATGCATGAATATAAATCTTTCAATTTTAACTACACACAAAATCTAGAACAGCAATAAAACTGTGTTTTAAAACTGGTGTATATGCATCAATCTAATGTCAGTGCAATCAATGCCATTTCTTTTGACAAGCATGGCAATACAATATTTTTTTTTTTTTTAAGTGTAATACAGATATAAGATTATCTTGTGGTGTCTCTGATAATAAACACTTACCAAAGGTTTAAAGAGGTGGGTCTGTTTGAGTAGCGCTAGGCTGTGCGGTAGAGAGTGCAGGCAGTTTAAAGAGAGTACAGGCAGTTTAAAGAGAGTACTGCTGCCTGCCCTCCGAGCTGCCGCTTTGTTACTGTAAGTGGGACACACAGGGAAACGGTGCGGCTGGCATTCAGCCCCTACCACCCCTTCTCCAGAGCAGGGGGAGGATGTGCTGCACGTGCAACTTAGTGCTCAGTCACTCACTTACTCTGGCTCACAATACCCTGTATGGATGGCTAAAAACGCCTGAAGCATTCAATCAAGTAGAAAAGACATGAACTCCTTGCAAAGCAATGGTCCACACTGCAGCTTAAAATCCATTGCTACATAAGCATAGTGAAAGCAAGAAAAGTTATGAAATAAAAAATAACATTTTGTTTCTGACAGTAAATCATTTTACAGAGATTAGACTTAAAATATTTAATCGGCCAAAAATTGCTCTAAGAGTTGTCCATAACTCAAAATGTTTATACTCACTTTAGAAATGTCCATGGGCCTCATTTATAAAAACGTTTGTAAAATGATCTTAAATGTACGTTGGCCGAGAGAGCTCAACGTGCTGCAACCTAAAGAAGACGCATGCAAATAGAAAAAAAAACGCATGCAAATAAAAAAACACTCGCAAATTAAGAAAACATCTTCATCAGTTTCACAACACACGTGTGCTCCAAATACTCACAACACAACCAAATACAGAAACGCGCTACAAAAGTTCACAACACAACCAAATACAGAAACGCGCTGCAAAAGCTCACAACACAACCAAATACAGAAACGCACTGCAAAAGTTCACAACACAACCAAATACAGAAACGCGCTGCAAGTAACACAGACCACAAAGGAAATGTTTCCGGGGGAACCAAATAAGTGACGAACCTGGCTGGAACGTGCTTATTGCACGTGAGCATCCCTATGCCCTACTCCCTTCGAAGGGCAGACGGCAGAGCTCTTCAAGTGGGACTTTGGAGTGAGCATGGCACTAGTGTGCCATTTATGTAGCCGTTTGGAACGCACTTGATGAAGGGAGCAATGAAAGACAACTTCCAACGTAATTATTTTCACCTGGGATGTTCCCATGACAACGCAGCACATTGTCCATCAGCTGAATAGCTGTTCTGAGGACAGAAATATAATGCTGTTAACATAACGGTTGCAAATAAATTTATTTTTACTTTACAAAAAACTGTTAAAATATGCGTTTTATATATCCGTTATATCTGTGTGTCAGTGTCTCAACTTTAAAACATTGGACCCTACATTACCTACACCTTCTTATGAAACTTTTCTTTATGAAAATTTAAACATAACATGAAACAATTTGTATAGTGTAACTCAGAGCCACGGAGAGAATGTAAAGATTAATATCTTTCCTTCATGGTCTTCTTCTCTATCTTTTTTATTTATTTTAGTTTTCAGCTCATTGTTCTTTTCTCATTTCTGATGACATTGAACATATTGTTAATACATTTTGTATATTGTATACAAGTTGTATGTCATAAAAAATTAATTTTTATGTTTTGCGGAAAAAAAGTTAAAATAAATAAAATAAGTAGAATTTTGAGCCGTAAGCAAAGAGTAGAAGAACTATAAAAAAGAATAATATTACAATATAATATCATAATATTATTTCTATATACAATATATTACAATATTATTTTAATATTATAGTTTATTTATAAAAAAAATATATAGGCTTTCACTTCTTGTCAATATCAGTTCTTTGCTGTAAGCACGTCCCAGCCGGGTTCGTCACTTATTTGGTTCCCCCGGAAACATTTCCGTTGTGGTCTGTGTTACTTGCAGCGCGTTTCTGTATTTGGTTGTGTTGTGAGCTTTTGCAGCGCGTTTCTGTATTTGGTTGTGTTGTGAGCTTTTGCAGCGCGTTTCTGTATTTGGTTGTGTTGTGAGCTTTTGCAGCACGTTTCTGTATTTGGTTGTGTTGTGAGCTTTTGCAGCGCGTTTCTGTATTTGGTTGTGTTGTGAGCTTTTGCAGCGCGTTTCTGTATTTGGTTGTGTTGTGAGCTTTTGCAGCGCGTTTCTGTATTTGGTTGTGTTGTGAGCTTTTGCAGCACGTTTCTGTATTTGGTTGTGTTGTGAGCTTTTGCAGCGCGTTTCTGTATTTGGTTGTGTTGAGAGCTTTTGCAGCGCGTTTCTGTATTTGGTTGTGTTGTGAGTATTTGGAGCACACGTGTGTTGTGAAACTGATGATGTTTTCTTAATTTGCGGGTGTTTTTTTATTTGCATGCGTTTTTTTCTATTTGCATGCGTTTTTTTTCTATTTGCATGCGTTTTTTTTCTATTTGCATGCGTCTTCTTTAGGTTGCAGCACGTTGAGCTCTCTCGGCCACCGTATAAATGTGAACATACGACAATTTCGTAAATGTTCCTACAAACGATTTATAAAACATCCATTTAGGAAGAAATGTTCCTAAATGCATCCCACTTTATAAAATCGCAATTCATGGTAAAAACTTGGACTGTGCCTAGAGAATGCCCACAAATATCCTAATATGTTCAAACGGAATGTAACATAAGAACATGCGCAAACTTATGCTGTTGTTCATTCATGAATTCATATGAAATGCTCATGTGCATGATTTCCTTTATTATGTAGCCTATAAGTAAGTGCCTTTCACAACTGTCACATCCATTTATGAAGCTTCTTACGCATGAACGTGAGAATGAGAAAATTAAATACATGTTCTTAGGACATTCTACATGGTGTGGATATTATTTATATTTCACAGAATTTTTACAAAGAGAGGTACTAATAAATTATTTATAAACAAAATTTTCATATCTGAATTTTCATGCTTATTATCGATATGCAGATGGTTTTATTTTGGTCAATAACTGGCCATTAAATATCAGCAGCAGATACATCGGTGCATCCCTAGTTTTAAAGGGCATTCAGTAGTTCTCTAGCTAGCGTTAGCATTGCTCTTCTTCGTGTACTTTAAGTACCGATACAACAGTTATGTTAGATGCTGTCCTGCCATCTATCAACATGGATCAGCATGATAGTCTCAGCAGCCCCCTCCAGTTCTAGTATATCATTTGCATCTGGAAAATGTCAGAGTTTGAGGTAATTTCTTAAGTTATTTATTACTACTATAATATAATTGCCTAAAAACAAACATCAGAATTCAAGTGAACAGAATTCTACAGGTGAACTCAGCGATTTCTGAGAAACACAGTTGATATTCAAACTCAACTGTCAAAACGTATACACCCCTCCCTTAAGTGCCCCCAAATTCATGCAAGCGAGACAATTTTATGCACACCAGCTCCACACACAACTCTCCTGCTACTAAAACCAACATCACAACAACAGCATATATGGGTTCTGTGAAACATGGCAAAATTTAGGTTAACTATCAACTGAAAAGAAAAAGAGCAACTTCTACATCCGTTTTCAAGCCTTTTACCTCTCGAAGGTCTCTCCACTGCCAATGTTGATGCGGCTCCAAGCCCTCGACTTAATCCTTTTTTAGTTTATATTCATCTGACCTTTTGCTCTTGGTCTATTTCTCAGCCATTTGTCCTCATTGGAGTTTAGAAAGTCCACATCAGCCAGATTTGCAGTCTCTTTTCTCATGAATTTCCCCCTCACTCTGCCCCCACGCCCCATCCTGTGCACGCGCAAGAACCACCCCGTTGCTGATTGGCTAGAGTAGAGTTGTGTGGATCAGTCTGTTTTTTTGTGCCATTTACAGAACCAGTGCCATGTACAAATACTAGATTTATTTTCAGCCCACCCACAGAACAAACAGCTGCAGACTGCAAGGAGATATTTGCAGAAATTGGAAAAAAGTGTATTGGATTAGAATTACTAAAGTGCACCTTTAAGGGAAGATTAATATTGTCCCTCATATTAATACAATTTGGAGATGGTCTATGTTTTATGGTAAAGAAAAGATTAGAATTGTTTTATGATCAAATTTAGCAAACTTCTTCTGAATTATCCCATCCATACTCAATGCTACAGGTACTATAACCCATAATCCACAGGATATAATTAAAATCTTTCACAACTTCTACAGCAATCTGTATTCCTCGAATCATGAACCAAGCAAACTAGAAATAGACACTTTTTAAGATAAATTAGATTTACCCACACTACCTAGAGAACAAGCCAACATTTTAGACACATCACTCACTTCTGAAGAACTCTATAAAGCCCTAAATAAAATGCCAAACAATAAATCACCTGGACCAGTTGGACTTCCAGCTGAATTCTATAACCACTTTTGGGATATTCTATCATCACTATTTTAGAGAGTAACAACAGAAACCAAAGATACCTCGACCATACTCATGAATACTGCTGTTATAACACTTTTATTAAAACCTAATAAAGACCCAACACACCACTCCAGTTTCCGCCCTCTCTCACTTATTAATACTGATTTAAAAATTATTACTAAAGCCCTAGCAACCAGAATTGAGACGGTCACCACAATGATAATCCACCCAGATCAGACAGGCTTCATCAAAAATAGAAAAGCTTCAGATTACCTCCATAGACTTTTTAACTTAATCAATATATCACATCAAAAACAAGACAAAACCATAATTGTAATCATTAGAAGCCGAAAAAGCATTTGACAAAGTCAACTGGACTTCTCCATTTAGCACCCTGCGCAAATTTGGTTTTGGACGAATCGCTTTAGTCAGAAAAGTGAATGACCAATTTACTTGTCCAAATGACAAGCACATCACAATGCTTAAAGCCCTGTAATCTAAAGCTCATCTAAAACATGCCCAGTACATCCAGTTTTCCAAGCAGGGAACAAAAACTGCAGTTGGAGATGAAGAGGGGCTTTCCCGACATACATTTTTTTTTTTACATTCCGATTCCAAAGTCTGAATAATCTTTAAGAATTAAAAGTTCATTGCTCTTTGAAAGGGTGTACTTGCATTATTATGCTATTATATTATCATTATATCAGTAGCATAAAATGGTCTTAAAATGACAATATCGTTTATCTCAATTATTTCTGGGAAACATATCATCCAACAAATGTAGATATCGTGACAGGCCTAGTGAGCATGCACAATCAACCTTTACACGTGAGAAAACTACTGTCTGGAATTGCAAACAATAATTTAGTTCTCTATTTCTATTAGCTCCGAATATTCATTTAGAGTTTTTGGTTGTGTCCTTAAGACCTTTGAGCGGGATATAGGGTAGACATGAGGCGGCTGAGGAGGAGGGACATTTTAGGAAGGAGTAGGAAGTCAGCAGGCTTCATCCAATCCCCTGCATGAAGGTTCTTGTCCTCCCTTATTAGGCAGTTATGCCCAGATGGCTTTACAGCATGCACACGCTCTAAAAGAGCATGCAGAGCAGCAAACATCCCTCCCTCCCCTGTCCTTGATGGCCTCTACAAGACGAGAGAGATGTTCATAAAGGACAAATCACAAGAGACTCATAGTATGTTGTCTGAAACAAAAAATTTATATAAACAAATACAATTAAACAAAAAATAACAATTCTAAACAATAGACTATGCTGTATATACAGTATATTTACAGACTGTGGAGCTGTTGAATAGAGACATGACAAAGGTCAAAACTCACTGGTGACCTACAAAACTGATAAAGTCTGCCAAAAACAACACCTCGCACCACTGTGATCCCAACTGTCCAGCGAAGAGGCCAAGAGAAGGACAGCTAGTTGTAAGCTTGCTAATCAACCTAGTAAAACAAGATTTGCAGTTCAGAGTTCACAAAGCTTGAACTTTTGTACGAAACATCGTACAAAATTTTTTTTGCATGAGCTTGCATTTGCACTCTCCTACGATCAAATTCATTTGAATGGTAGAGCATGGAGCTAGTGTAGCTTGACCGCCCCTTAACAGCAAGCAAAATTGAAGGTTACACTAATGCACATACAATGAAAGTCTATGGGAGATGGCTGGGAAAAACGTTCAAATGCATTCGTTAGCCAGCTAATAGGGTTGTGCCGATGGACGATACCATCGTCCATCGTGATGGCTGACCAACATCACGATGTAGAGCCACCATCGTGATGCCACGCCCCCTTTTGCGAGTCTTGCTAGTGTGACTCACTAATCCTAGTCTCTTCTATAGTTAACCTAAAAACTTTGCAGGGATTGCTCTGTAAATTAAATTGAGAATATAACTAATGCATATATGCTATTTTAAATACTGTAGTATATGCCAGAGGCGTGACGTGTTAGTCTGTGAAAATACCGTGTCAGGCAGGCTACACAAATATTGATCTTGACATTGTTAGCTTCTTGTCTTTTTTTTACATGTCTTACACTGTACATTTAGATTAAAATATTTTATGTTGTAGGCTACAAGAAAATAGCCTTTATTAATTAATTATTAGTAGTTGTAGTGTCTCAGAAAATCTTGCTCATTGTCACATAGCTCTTGTATACACTGAAGTGGCAGTTTAAGATAAACCCAGACCAGCGAACGTCAAATAACTTTTGTCTGGTTAATACTTTTAAAGAAAAATTTCCTTGGCCATAAATCCATAATGTCAAATCAAATGAAAGAAACAAGGTGCATATGAATAACACACATTTATTAAAACATAGAAGAACAACAAATAAAGAACAAGAAAACGGAACAACACTCAGACCGAAACTCGGCATTAACATTTCACTTATAATTAGCAGCACAATTAACTTCAGCACAGGCTACAAAATAAATTATGTTATTGAAATATTGTAAAGTGGTCATATGAACTACACAAATGAACGTTTAAAAAATAATATGCAAAATCGAATAGCTCCACAACGGATGGCGAAAAATGCGTAAAGAAGTCTAATATCTTTCACCATAGACCATGTTTAAATTTCGATGTTTCTGGCCAAAAATACCAACATATTCACTTTATCTGGTTTTAATAAGCTGCGGATTGGAGTAACTACACTACCCGCTGTGCTGAAGACCCGCTCTGATGGAGTACTGGTAGCACATATATTTCCGTGCTAATCTTGCCATGAACAGAAACCTTTTGTCGTTCGTTTTCCACCAAGTCAGCGGGTCCTCTTCCCCATCAATGGCCATTTCCTGCAGGTACAGGAAAAGGCCACAACCTTTTGCTCATCAGTGAGTAAAATAATGAAATTATAGTTTTTAAGTGGAAAATAGTATTTATGTAAAGAGATATATTAAAATAAAAAGTGCACAACTCTTCTTAAGTGAAAGCTTAAAAAAAAAAAAGCTTCACGTGTCGTGCAACCTACTGATAAAGCGCCGACGAGTCATTAGTTGGGTTAGTAAAATAACGAAATTATAATTTTTCATATCATTTTTGAAAATTATATGAAATTATATTAACCCCCATATAATTTCGGACTCATAGTCTGAGCCACTTCACCACAGAGTTCAGCCGAGCACCACTGCTATCTGTGAATACTGCTGCTCTACATACAACAGTACTGAATAAAAAGCAATGTGGTATTTCGCTGTTATTATGAAGCTCGAGTCTGGAGTAGTAGGAGTCAACGCAAGTGTAACACCATGTGAACAATTGAAGCGTTTTCATATTTGAGAATATGGACATACTAAAACGTAATTATATTTTAAACATTAGTTGAAATGCTCTTTTTAAAAAATAATAAAGTACAATACATTTTTATGGTTCAGTCAGTACTGTTTATTAAGGTAATAAAGTTCAGCACTATTTTACTTTGTGTGTTATTTTTTCATTCTGTATAAATTTTAAGAACCATCAGTTGATTAATCGGTTATCGGCAGGTACTGACCAACTTGGTTATTGGTATCTGTAAAATCCACTATCGGTCAACCTCTAGTTATTAGTCATACCTTCAGGCTTGACTCATAGTCTGTGTTGACTTTAAACATCAGGCCGAGTCGCAGATGGATCTCCTTGGCTCTTAAGAAGCTGGGGTCAATGTAAAGCACCTCCTGGAATGCCTTTATCGCCCTGTGGAAGACAGAACAGCAAAAGAAGCCTTAAGGAAAATACATTCCCCATATTTAGGGTGAAAACAGATAAATTAGGACACTTAAATCTGTCACGTGTGTATACTTCCATTTACATTTATGCATTTGGCAGATGGTTTTATCCAAAGCTTACAGTACACTTGCAAGTGCCTTGCTCAGGAACACAATGGTGGTGGCTGTTGGGATCGAACCAGCAACCTTCTGATTACCAGTTATGTGCTTTAGCCCACTACGCCACCACCACTCCACTACCATTACAGCATCAAGTTAATCCCAAATGTATATTGGATGACATTGATGTAGCCATTTTATTCATAGTTTAAATTCAATGTTGACGACAAATGATCAGTTCTCCACTTAATCTTAATTTGAATTAACCCAAATGCATGTGATCATATGATAAATTACTGATTGCATCATAAATTACAATCAAATTCAAAATATAACCATCTATGGAATTAAAATGTAAAATGAAATTTATGATTAAAGAAAAAGCAACAAAATGGTATTGCATTGCATGGAGATTCAAAAAGAAAAACTGCTTGTAGCAAAGCATCACTGCCATGGAAACAGTCATGCTATAAAATAGAGACTGTAGTAACATGTATGCATTAATGTGTGGGTGAGGAAAATGATAAACAAATTGAATAAAGTTCCCCACAAACACATATTGGACTATATGCCTCTGCCTCTGACAAAGCGATTGCAACACAAGGTTTACTCACAGTAGTGGGTTTTGCTTATACAGTCTCTGCTCAGGCAAACAGTGTTTTTCCTGAGCCATACCCCACTGAACTCAATGGCCCCAAAACACTACCTCCTCTCCAAACACTCTTTTCTGCTCCCTTTGCAGAGCACTGCAGTGTGTGAGAGCTCCCCAATGAACCATGCATGCTAGAATGCAAAGCTTTATCATTCCTTTTCCGCTGTAACCAAATTACTCACACTGGTTGCAGCAATTCAACTAAAGGCAATCTAAACAATTACTAAAGATGCAAGTGTTCATTAGACAAATTACAATGGAGGCTGACCACATAAAACAAAAACTGATTTGATAGAAGGGCCTTTTGAACTAATCCTTCACGAAAACAAAACTTTCCGTCTGATATAAAATCGAAACAAAAACTACACACATTTTATCTCCCCATTCAGATTGGGCAATATGTCCAACATTCACATTACCGCAATATGTCATTTTTTGTGAATGCAGAGCAAGCCACGACAACTGGTGCTAAGATCGCATGTACTTCCATGGGAGTTGTGGGTAGAGGTCTTCACTGGTCCACCCTAACACGAGGACCCCAGACCCAACCCAGCTGGGTCCAGGTCGGGTCCCATTCTATTGCTATCGGTCCGTTTAACATCGTGTGTAATACCAGAGTCGATCCGAGAAGACACGGCAGTGATCAGACAGCACGGGTGATGATGGTGCTGTGTGTGTTGTAACTTGCAACATTGCAAAATTAGGATGAGAAAGTGTGGGCTGAGAATTAAGGTGAAAAATGGAGCAGTGCCACAATGAGCTGAATGATGTCAGAGGCAGAGTGGAGATAAGGCACACAATAGCTAATTAGCAATGCTAACGTTAGCAGCCGTGGCAATGAACGAGCAATTGTTATTATAGTTCAAAAGGGCAAACAGTCAAAGTTATCTTATGCGAGCAGCAAAAATTATTCTAAACAAGTTGCATTTGTCATCCATCACCGTGACAGCAAGTGGACTTTTGAAGATGGAAATAATGAGTGGATTAGCTATGCTGTTTCAAATCAGCAAGAGAGGAATCACAGAAAACCTGAATGTATTTGAACTTTCTTGGCAAGGAGAATGGATTATACAGTCATGTGAAAAAGATATGACACCCCATGAAAACCTTTGTCTTTTTCAATATATGGACATTAGATCTTCAATTTAACAATATTGAGAGATGGAGATAATATAAATAAACTAATACAACTGAAGAAATTTCTTTTTAATATTATTTTAAAAATATACTTAATAGAAATGCAATTTTTGGTGAGGAAAAAGATAGGACACCCCCACATTTATTTACTACTTAAAATGCATAAAATAAGAATAAGGTGCACCACATCAGGTGCAAAAGATTAGAACAACATTAGAGAAGATTGTGGAGGAGCCCAGTACTTTAAACCCCAGACATTTAGTTTGGTTTGCTCTTGATTGTTGAAGTGAGTGAAATCACCATGGTGAGATCAAAAGAGCTCTCCGAGGCCTTCAGATAGAAGGTTGTAGATGCATATACGTCTGGGAAAGGAATTAAAAACAAAACAAATCTCCAAACAATTCAAAATCAGCCATTCCACTGTCCAGAAAATAATTTAAAAACAACTGCCAACTTGCTAAAGTCATGATGTTCTAGCAAGTTAACCCCAAGATCAGACCGCAAGATGCTTAAAGAAGTCTCCAACAATCCTAAAATGCCATATTGGGACCTACAGGTAGCTCTTGCCACAGCTGATGTCAAAGTAAATGCATCTACCATAAGAAAGACTACATAAGTTTGATTTGCATGGGAGGTGTGTAAAAAAAAAACATCAGATCAAAACTAAAGTTTGCCAGAAAACACCTAGACAAAGATCAGGACTTCTGGAACAATGTGTTTTGGAATGAGGGCATAGTAAGACATGTGTGGCACAAACCAAAGATAGCATTTGAGCACAAGAACATCATACCAACTTTAAAGCATGGGGGTGGAAAGTCAAGGCCTGGCCAATTCACCATCATAGAATCCACTATGAATTATTCATTGTATCAGAGGGTGCTTGAGGAAAATGTAAGACCATCTATCCGAAAAAGCTGAAGCGGATGTGGACTATGCAACATGACAATGACCCAAAACATTCCAGTAAATCCACCAAGGAATGGCTGAAATGAAAGAAATGAAGAGTTCTTGAATGGCCAAGTAAAAGCCTGGATCTTAATCCTATTGAGATGCTGTGGGGTGATTTGAAACAGGCTGTGCATGCAAGCGCCCCTCAAACAACACATAGCTGAAAACAATCTGCATGGAGGAGTGGGGAAAACTTTCTCCCAGTCGATGTCAGAGACTGGTAGACAGTTATAGGAAATATCTTGAGGTAATTTCAGCCAAAGGGGGCAATACCAGCTATTAGGGTATATGGTGTCCTAACTTTTTGGCATCTTTGTAAATTTTTTTTTTGTTAAATAAATATATGTTTAAAATGTCATTGTTTTTGGTTTATCTATAGATGTTGTTTGAAAGATGATCAAATATTGATATGTCCATAGCTTTTAAAAAAAGAACTAAATATTGGTTAATATAAATACAAAAGAATATCATGGGGTGTCCTAATTTTTTAACACGATTGTGTGTGCATCACAGCCAGGCACAGGGGAGAAGGCTACTAACATTACATTAGGTAAGACAAAAAGTTTTCACAACATGTAAATTAACTTGTTAATAGCAATCAGCAGTGAAATCGTTGTCGGTGTGCAGCTTTCAAATAATAGACAGGTCCAGTTCGTGTCCGGGTACAGCACGAACTGGACCTGGGTACGGGTCCAAGCTTTCAAATAATTGACTGGTCCGGTTCAGATAGTACATTTCCGGGTCACCTTGGGTTCAGACAAGAATTTTTAGACCCGTGAAAACCTCTAGGTGGAGGTAACCCTGCGCCAGCTCAGCACCACAATAGAGAAGAATGGGAATGCTTACTGAAAACTCTCTCCAGGTATTTTAGAGCTCCTTGGCACTAACAAAGGTTGCATGGACAGGCACTCGGACCCACGGGTAGCAGCCTGACTTCCCTTCAGCTGCTCAACAGCATGTCAAGTCACTCCATGAAAATTACCTCATGATCTACACGTCATATAACTGTGTATTGGGGCTTGTTTAAATCGGTAGCATCTGCTTTAAGTAATCGTGTTACAGTTTTTCTTATATTGTTTGAGTATATGAGGAGCTGCATTTCACAGCAGTCTCGAGTTTGCTAGCACATTGTTATGTTAGGCAGAATATTTAAACTGTCTGCATTGTAGACATTGTAAAGGCAAAATAGTCTGAACTGGCTACTTTAAAATGCTGCTAACGTCTTGATGTCTGATGCGTTTGTTTTTAGGCATTTGTGTCTCGGTGTGCAGCACGTTTGACCGGCTGACATCAATAACGTATTACGTATAATTTTGTAATAAGTTGCTATCCTACTGTACTACTATAAGTCACAGGACCTTTCAGATGTTGTAAAGAAAAACATAACTTATATTCTGTAAAATAGCCATTCGTAGGTTAATATTCTGAAAAAATAATTTAAGCGGTAAGTTTATTTTTTAAACTTAAGTCTCACTGAGTATAAAGATTATAATTACAATTATAGTTTTGCTGGTTTCACACGTGCTCAATATCCGCCCATGACATCTTCGCTGCAGAATTTTGCCGTGCGAAGGTATACGTGACCGCACCTTAAAGGTGCTGTTAGTGATTTTTTAATGGAATAGTATGCAGAAAATATTCCTTCTCCTTGAGATATCCCTGAAATAAGTGTCCTGAGATCTCACCGGTCTCTCTGACAGCACTAGATTGTGTAAACAGCAAACAAAAATGTGACTGTGGTGTTCTTTGATCAGCCAATCAGAAGACTTTGATGTGCTTTCTGCCCATCAATCATTTTGCACGTTCTCATAGTATAGTAGTTGAAGTGGATAATTTGGGTTTAATCTTATATTCAGATTGCCAGCTGAGGGCGCTATTTTAATTCTGTTGTGTTTGACAGCAGAGAGAAGGTGACGTCTACAAATTTTTGGATGGTGTTTTGAAAAGAGGGGACGTGTCTCATTTAATGGCTCAGTCTCGTGGAAGTTTGCTTAAAATCACTTACAGCACCTTTAAGAATGAACTGTGACCATAAAAAGTGTTGGTTATTTGCATGCACTGTCTGCGCTGGTTTATTCACTAAAAAGGAAATATTCTGATCAGGCAACGATGCATGCGTGTCCACAAAATCTATGCTGAAAGCAATTTGCATGTGCAATTCATACCTTGCGGCCGATTCGGAGTGCTTTATAGTGGAGGATGCAGCAGAAAACAGTGTTCTGACACTTTGGTGGGATTGAACAGCATCACTCCCTACTGTGGTCCAGACACCTGAATCATCTCTTTAACATGCCTAAAGTGCACTTCATCTCACACAAATACTTAAAAGCTAATCCACCTAGAAAATAAGTCCAAACTCTAAAGGATAATTTAGAAAACTTTAATGATCAAATAATAAACATTTTAAAAGGAATAATTAATGTGTTAGCTTTAAAATACAGAACCCTTCAAGGAAGTTCTCCCAAAAACCAAAATTCTCATCATTTATCAACCCTCACGCCATCCCTGATGTGAATGACTTTCTTCTGCAGAACATAATTAACATGCGTTAAACCACTGGAGTCTTATGGATTACTTTTATGCTGCCTTTGTTCCTTTTGGAGCTGCAAAGTTTTGGTCAAAATTAATTTGCATTGTCAGGGTTTTTACCATCATGCCTGGGTAGCTCAGCGAGTTAAGACGCTGACTACCACCCCTGGAGTTGTGAGTTCGAATCCAGGGTGTGCTGGGTGACTCCAGCTGAGTCTTCTAAGAAACTAAATTGGCCCGGTTGCTAGGGAGGGGAGAGTCACATGGGTCATTTGTGGTCACAATAATGTGGTTCACTCTCAGAGGGGCACGTAATGAGTTGTGTGTAGATGTTGCAAAGAATAGTTTGAAGCCTCCACACATGCTATGTCTCCGCGGTAATGCGCTCAACCCACGTGATAAGATACGCAAATTTATGGTCTCAGACACAGAGGCAACTGAGCTTCGTTCTCCGCCACCCAGATTGAGGCAAGTCACTAAAGCCACCATGAAGACTTAAAGAGCGTATTGGGAATTCCAAATAATCTAAAATATAAAAAAGACACTTTACAGATATAAATTCATAAATAAATCATATTAACCTCAGTCATCCCGCCATTTTTTGCCCATGTGTTTTCACAAGGATCAAAGATTTAGTGACTGAGTTTGAGAGAACAGACTTGCTACTAAATCAGTTGTGATGTGTAATATACAGTAGGTAGATTTTAGGCCTAATCTGTGAATTAACAATGTGAATATTACATGAAATCAGACAACCCAAACAAGACCAACACTGACTGATATACAAAGAACAAAAACACCTGTATGGTTCAGAAATTAGACATGTAACAGGTGTTTGAGGATGATATGAAGTAGACGGTTTCAAATATTAATCTTCACCCAGCAGCTGAACAGCTCTGATAGTAATATCCTAATAGCTATAGTGATATTGCTTCTTTTCATATCAAATGCATTATCATGTTGAATTAATGGTTACATTTTGAAAAATTACCTAATTACATTTATACTTACGTTTTGGATCCGCTTGTGATTGTCCAGACACGAGTATAACTGGGGTTTAACAAAGTTTATTACTTCTCATTCGGCACTTCATCTCAAAAGGCGGATTAATGAGAGAATATAGAGCTTTAACTAAAGATTATTTTTATAATCAATTAATCTAACAATTATTAAAACGATTGTTCTGCGATTATTGCAACAATTAATCAATAGCTCTTAACCAATTATTCAGCATGTGCCCCGGCTTAAAAGGTTGTATTAAACGTGCTTACTAAAAAGAGGAAAATATTATCTTTTAAAAATACCTCTAAATGACATTCACTGAAATTATGTTTTCCATTTAAAATAGTCTAAAAATCCTTAAAACGATATACATAAGCAACATATAATTTCACTCACATCATATCATTTCTTCCATCTTTAACTCACAAAAAAACCCTCTCATATTAATAAAGCTACGTATTGCCATGATAAGAAATGTACAGTGACACAAAGTCACGAGCCAATACATTATAATCTAGCTGCATTAAGAGTGTGCACTCGAGGGATGAATGTCCCAGCGACAGTGTGTGTATCAGACAGATGCAGTTTCAATCTCTCCCCCTTAGATCGGGCATTCGCGCAACTCATAAGAGGCGCTGACAGAGAAATGCCAGAGTCGGAGTTTGTAGTTAATTACATGACCTGCTTCTGTATTATTTGAAATTTAATAAAGCTATAATGCATTTAAAATGTAAAAAAAATGCATTTAAAGAGCTCCGACTCCACGTATTCCACAACGAGAGTGCTTCTGTATATACTTATTTGGTATTTTTGTATAATTCCCCTTGTACTTTGCGATCAACATAAGCTGAAGATGTTTGGAAAGTTTAGAGTGCATCTGGACTGTGATCTGTGTAATTCTTCCTCTCCTCAATCAGGCGTGAACTGCAGTGCTGCGCTCGTGCGTCATCGTTACAGTTTGTGATCCTATGGTACTATTCGAATTGTGTCGACAATTTTTTTTTTATTGTCGTCGATAACGGCGACTAATCGTTTCAGTCCAAAGAGAATGTGTTCATTTTTACAGTGGGAATAAAACTAGTGCTCTGTCCCTTTACGAGAGCACATGCATGTTAAACAGTCTATGCTGCACGGAGAGAGATGATGATGAGACGAATGCATGGCGAGACATACTTTTTTAGTCCTATAGAAAGAAACTGTTGATTTCTTGTGTTCCAATGTGTGGATTACTAATTTTCACAAGCATGTAAAAATAAAATTTGGGGATTTTTCGCACTGTGAACACGGAATGTGTGGGGATACTTAAAATGTTGCAAAACATGTTAAAACCCCCTACAAAATTCATGAAGTGGGGTTTTTTCCTGCCATTTTCTACACATTGGTAATAGCTGCTGCTAAGACACTTGGAAAAGAGCGAGGACAGTGGTAGGAGTGCGCTTCGCACAATCTCAAGACTGTGTTTAGGCGCATCCAGTAAATTATGCATTTGCGCATCTTTGCTAGATAAATATGCATACGCTCGCTTCGTTCGCTCTGTGTAATTTCTTTGCTCTCTCGCACACTCCCCCAGGCCATCTAGCAGACCTTATTGTCAAGCCCTGATTGTATGGACCAACAGAGTAGAGATGCTCCTCTAAAAATCTTCCAAAGTAAAATGTATTTAAATTTGTATAATTACAAAATATAAAATGTATTATATGTTACAAAGTAAAAACAAATTCAGTGGTAACTGACAGCAAGCCACAGAATCTATTGGTAGAACTCATATTGCATTTAATACAGAATGTTCCTTTGAACTAGATTTGAACAGAGCACATTGAATTCACCAATTGTACCATCCATACCAACAACAATTTACACATCAAAACAGTTTCAATATCCTTCTACTTATGCCAAGTTAATGCAAAGGTTCTTGCTGCTTGAGTGAGGTCAGTATATCTACAGAGCATGTCTGAGGCATACACTTTCAAAAGCAACATGGTATGCTTACCTTCTCTGTCCAGAAAGGGCATCTGAGGGGGTGCGCTGCCCTGCCCTAAGACAAGGAAAGAGGGGACCTCCAGAAGTAAATATCAAAACATACCATCCGCATTAATGTATATCAATTCAATACCATTTTCCAATAAAAGCTCTTGCGTTACACTTTAATACATTTTATATATATATATATATATATATATATATATATATATATATATATATATATATATATTATGGTATGCATGAGGAAAAATACAAAATCACAGAACACATACACAGTAATGTTGTACTTACCACTGAAAAGCATTGTAATGGAAGTAAACCAAACCAAGGCCGTATAAAAAGGCAGCATTCTGAAATAAACCAAGACAGAAGGCAAGTTAGAAACAAGTATTTAATATTTTAATCTTTAGTTGAAATAAGCACATTTTTCAGGCAAGGGTGTGCATGTAAAAGTTGCATCAATGGAAACCTGACGGCAGGCCTGACACATCCGCACTCTTCAGGGAACTGTACTGCCTGTGCCACCTTTTGGTTTAAACATGTGCTCAATAGCCAATGTCTTTTCCTCCCACAAACACAAAAGGTCATATAACGTGCAAGAGAATACAGATCAATGAAACAATTATCACAAATTATCCTATTATCTATGTGCACAGAGTAAAAGTGCCTCAAAACTGAAAGCCACTGTGGCTAGTCTTCCCAGTAGGGATGCACCGAAATGAAAATTCTGGGCCAAAACCGAAAATCCAGGATGCACTTGGCCGAAAAATGAAACAGGCTTTTTTTTAACCGTTTGACTGACAGACAGACAGACAGACTGACTGACAGACTGACTGACAGACTGACTGACTGACTGACTGACTGACTGACTGACAGACTGACAGACTGACAGACTGACTGACAGACAGACAAACAGACATACATACATACACACTTTTTTTTTGTGTGTATAATTGTATTAATATTATACTTTTTCATTAATTTCATGAATCTGAATTTAAAAAAAAAAACTACAAACCAATAAAATAAAATCACACTTTTATTGAAAGTAACACACCAAAATTGGACAGAAAATATATTAAAACAATATTAAATATTATTCTTCATTCAGTTCTGTAACAAATTATACAGATTTTATTAACAATTATCAAAATAATGTTAAGTTTTAGAAAACTACTATATGCAAAACAACAGTAATGAACTTAGCTAGCATCTTTCAAAAAGTTTAAATATGCCATTTTAATTAAAACAACCGGCAAAACACAGAATGGCAGAAGGCTCTATTCTGTTTATGTACATCTTGCTGCAGTAGTTTGGGTGGCATTCCAAACTGTATTTGCAAAGCTTGTAATCGGGAATAAGCAAGCAGAGAATGCTTGAAGTGACCCACAATTTTTTCACAAGTTATTTCTGATATGTGGTAAAACTTAGGGCTGGGATGTCTGTGGTTATGAGCTCATGAACGTGTTTTGCAATATGGTCAAATTTCAGGTAGACATGTTTCTGCAAAATAACGTCTGCTTGACAGTGTGTAACGCGGCTCAATATGTTGTATGAGCCTATGAAATCCAATGTCTTCCACAACAGAGAATGGCTGGTCATCTAAGGCAATGAATTCCATTATTTTCTCTGTAATGCCACGTGCTTTGGCACTATCATTTGCAAATTTCTTAGCCTTTTTAAAGACTGTGGTGACCGATGGTGTTGTTGTGCTAGTAGGGGTACTTTTAAGCATTGTTGTTTTGCTGGACTCTATACATTGAATTGGATGTCGTGATTTTAGGAGGTGTATCAAACCTGTCGTGGAAAAATTCTTCGGCACCGTACACCCTCTTGAAATTTCTGCTGAACAAACACTGCAGATCGCAAATTTTATGTCCTTATCAGAACATTTAAAGAATTACCACACTGCTGACATGATCGGCCTTTGTTGGGTAGCGCCGTGATAAGGGCTAGATCGAGCCAGAGTGAAATCTGAGCACTGAGGGGAAGGGCGAGGAGGTATATTTTTGGCTCATATTTTCTGCCTTTTTTCCCCTCTTTCGGCCAAAATTTCATTAGATGATATGGCTAGTTAACTAAACAAATTTAAAAAAGCACTAGTTGTAAACTATTGGAATAGAAATCCAAGTTACTATTGGTAACAACTCATACGGTCCAGTTCAAAATGTTCAGAGCATCACTGTTTTACCTCATTAGGTCAGCGGTAAAAAGGCTGTGTTTAATAAGTAAATCTATAAAATGCACGCATTATTGCTCCTGCGCATTATTGAATGGCGTTGCTCCGTTTACACACACTTGCAGCTATTTTTAGCCTTCACTGCAAGTGTGTGTAAACGGAGCAACGCCATTCAATAATGCGCAGGAGCAATAATGCGTGCATTTTATAGATTTACTTATTAAACACAGCCTTGTGATTCACAGAGCTATCGCACGTCTTCAAGTGGCTTTGAATAAAATGCACGAGTAATGTGAACCACTTTAACTGTGTTTTTATGGTATTTTTGAACACTTATATAAGATTTGCTTCAACTTTTGCAACTTTTAATTAAACTTTTTACCAAGTACTAAAAAACAAAACCTAAATAAACAAGCATACAATAGAATGCATAAAAAAACATTTCCAAACAAATGTGCAAAGTGCTCTTATTAATAAAGCTGCATTTCGCCATTTTTCTTCATGATAAGAAATGCATATGGACATATATATAGATATTATGATTAAATAAGTCGCGAGCAATCGCATTCTAATCTAGCGTTCTAAAACCATGGAACCCTACCACACAAACACTCCACTGTCATAACTCCCCGATTGAACTCTCAGTAAGGGCTGAGTAATATGTAAAATTGTTTTGCCAAGCAAAATAAATTTAACTGACTAAAGATGTGTAACGACAGTTGACAAGTTGATTAGTGAGGTAGACCATGTTTATCTATTTTTGTTCAGTTTTGAAATGTTTAATAATGGTGCTACTAGTACCACGGTGGTCGACTAATCGACTAGTCATCCAACAAATAACTAATCGATTAGTGGGGTCAACAACTAACATCAATATTTTTTGTGGTGGTGATTTTAATGGGAGATGCAATTCTGCTGTGAGTAATGTTCCCATATTTGTGAGGTGCTTAAGAGAGATTAAAGTCTTTTGCTGATTCTGTTTGACACTGCTTAAATAAATAGCTCCAGTAAAAAATGGTTAACCTGTTTTATGTCATGAACTAGACACATACCCGCAATATTATACTGCAGTTCTGCACTTTTGAATGTGCAGCGAGGATCACCTTGAGACTCCAAAGCTCTTTGTTTATATTGAAGAGCATCATTTTGGGTTCAGGATACACATAAGTGGTTTTGTGCCGCTCTGTATTGTAGCCTCTTAATTCCTTCTTCTCTTTGTGCAATAAGATGTTAGTTATTTAGCTTTATTTTTATATACTTTTAGCTGTCTTGAAGTGCTCAGTGCTGGGCTTAGCATCCGTATTTCCCTCCAAAACGCATCTGATCGAGGTCACATGAACATAATGGAGCCTACTTATACATTATTATCTTTAACACCAACTAGTCAATAAGTCATTCAAACAACCACTGTGGTAGTTTTGCACATCTTTAGCTGCTAGAGCCATACATATACAGAGGAAACTTTTTTTGGCCAGAGTGTTGCATCTCATGCATTTTGTTTTTATCTGTTTTTTTGTTGTTGTTTTTTTTTTTTTTTACAGTATAGTCTCCCTGTAACTCTACTGGGGCATTGGGACCCACACAGGCCCTGCTGGCCTTACAAACACCTCTCACTAAAACGTAGTTTTCCCAAGGTGGTCTTCCAGCCAGGTACTAGAAAAGCTCAACCCTGCTGAGCATCAGTGGGTACACAGGTGCGAGCTGCTGGCAATAGCAGGGCTCGACAAAAGGACTGCCCTATTGCCCAGAGCAAGTGTGAGAGATTAGTGCCAGTTGCTAGAACTGTCAGTTGCCCGATCGGGCTAGTCCAGCATTTATAACATTAGTGCCAGCAAACAACAAGCGAGAGAGCACAAAAATTACACTGAGCAAATAATGTATAGTAACCGATGATCAAGTGCAATTCTATTTAGCTCGCAAAGATGCATGAGAGTATAATGTACTGGACGCACTAAGGCACAGTTGCGTGCACGCATAAGAACATGCAGACACAGAGCGCAATCTCCAAGCACTGTCCTCGCTCTTTTCCAAGTATCACAGTATTAACAATGTGAAGAAAATAGCATGTCTTGCACAACATTTTAAGTAGGCCTGTCCCCGCACATTCCATGTTCATAGTGCTCGAAATCCCCACATTTTGTTTTTACATGTTGGTGAAAAGTAAATCTACACATTGGAACACAAGAAATCAACAATTTCTTTCTATAGGACTAAAAAAGTATGTCTCGCCATGCATTCGTCTCATCATCATCACTCTCCGTGCAGCATAGAATGTTTAACATGCATGTGCTCTCGTAAAGGGACAGAGCGCTAGTTTTATTCCCACTGTAAAAAAAAAAAGAAACTTCTCACACCTGCACAAATCATACACAGCTGTCTAACTGCTGAGACAGAACATTTAACCCCTTCAGAGCAGGCACAAATTTAAAAATTGCCTTCATTCTGAGAGCTATGTATACAAGTATCGACTCCTAAACGGAGGTAAAAAATAAAATAAAAACAAAAACAGCTTTGCAGAAAGTAGAAAATCTTTGACTTCTACAGCTGCAGTCTGTAATGTTTCCACTCGCAGACTTTCAATTTGGTTGTCCAAACTAAACAGTGCAAAAATTTGATTTATAGTGGTTAGGAACAGCCTAATAACTCAAAGGATTTAAAACACTAATTATGTTTCCTATAATGAAAATAACTTTGATTTCTCTAATCAGGTTGCCTTGCATTCTAATAAAGACCATGCAATTTGAATCATGTTGGAGTACATTCCAAAGTTGACAATTTAAATTGCGAATCATCCATAATTTTGATAAAAAAAAACAAAAAAACAATTGCAATATCGCCCAGCCCTACTGGAATGCAACTTCTATTAGCCGTATGCTGATGCACAATTCGAAAGTAGCGTGAACAAATGATACTGCTATCGCTGTTACTAACTTTAAAACTAGCGGGTTGATGTTGCATGTCGGAAATCCAGTGACGATTATTCCTGACCAATCAGTGATCTGCAGGATTTTTATGTCATATTTAGTATCGGATCAGCTGGAACCCCAACCACGGTGGTACTAAAATAGTATCAAGTACCAGGTACAATCCACAGTGGAAAACCACAAAAAAGCGAATCTCTCACCTTCCAGTAGTCTGACTGTAAACCATAGTATCTCTGGTATGCAGATAAAGCTGAGGAGAAAACAATAAAGAAACTAATTTAGACTGATGACCAGATTAAGACAATAGAGACTATATATATGATTCCTGAGAGCTCAGAACTCACCTTTAGGGTAATCTTCCAGTAAAAGGTTGAAGTGACCTAACTGGCAAAACACCTCTGGCTCCACTTTTCCTTCAGCTTTTAAAATGTAGACGTCATAGTAACGAACAGCCTGTAAAGAGAATGAATATTGAACAATCAACATCTGGATGTGCACCTGGGAAACAGGACAAACCAATTGCTACTTCATCCTTTTAAACCCCTTTTTTTCACGGTCCACATAATTTTACATTATTGGCAAATTAACCATACAGACACAGAGTAACAGGAAACAGCACTGTACTATATATGTCTAATGAGTAAGACAATAAAAACAAATTCAATGAGAGCTGGTTTTATGCACAGAGGCTGTTTTGAGTGACAATAAGTAACAATCCTTGTTGTAAGATAAGGCTGATATATAATGTAGCTTAACAAAAGATTCAAAGTGTATGCAACTAATAAAACGAGTTGTATAAGTAGGGATCAGTGGCGTTTATAAAAAACATTTGTCTATGCGCATCCATTTTCATTCAATTATTATATTGTTATTAAAAGGCCCTGTAACAAATGGTTCAAATAATGGTCAACTCAAAGTCTAAGGCATCATGTTGTCATTGTAAAGACTTGCTAGCTAACTTTTATTTTGGGGGGGTGGGGGACTCTTTAAAAAGTGTTGTCTCTCTGCTAATCCAGCAAATGAAGTGTTAACAACTATTTTCATTGAAACTTGCTTAACCATGTATTAGCATAGCATTTTTAATACATGGTTTCAAATAGATATTAAAAATAACTTTTAAAAACCTGTGTCAAGACCCTGCATACTCTTCCATTCAGTTGCACTCCATAAAGTCCATATGCTTGTTTCTGTAGCTAAACATGGCGGTGGCAATGCAAAGATCATGGGTTCGAATTCCCAGAAAACATGCAAACTGAACAATTTATACCTTGAATAAAGTGTCTGCCAAATGCATTTATAGCAATTTGAAAGGAAGAATGCATCATGCGTGCTAACACCTCCTCATCACTGACCCTCAACACTGGAGCCCCGCAGGGCTGTGTTCTTAGCCCTCTCCTGTATTCCCTATACACGCATGACTGTGTGGCAACACATAGCTCCAATACCATCATTAAGTTTGCTGACGATACGACGGTGGTAGGTCTGATCACTGACAATGATGAAAGAGCCTACTGAGAGGTGGTGCACACTCTGACACGCTGGTGTCAGGAGCACAACCTCTCCCTCAACGTCAGTAAAACCAAGGAGCTTGTAGTGGACTTCAGGAGAAAAGACCGGTAGAGAGAGTCAGCAGTTTCAAGTTCCCTAACCGTTGTGAAGAAGGCTCACAAGCGCCTCTTCTTCCTGAGACGGCTGAGGAAGTTTGGAATGAACCAACACATCCTCACACGGTTCTACACCAGCACTGTAGAGAGCATTCTGACTGGCTGCATCACCGCCTGGTACGGCAATAGCACCGCCCACAACTGCAAAGCCCTGCAAAGGGTGGTGCGAACTGCCAGAAACATCATCGGAGGTGAGCTTCCCTCCCTCCAGGACATATACACAACGCGGTGTGAAAAAAGCTCGGAGGATCATCAGAGACTCCAGCCACCCGAGTCATGGTCTGTTCTCACTGCTACCATCAGGCAGGCGGTATCGCAACATCAGGACCCGCACCAGCCGACTACATGACAGCTTCTTCCCCCAAGCAGTCAGACTGTTGAACACTTGATCTATCAGGATCAATAATTAGCACTGCACTTTATTATTCTATAATCTCACACTGGACTGTCAACATATTCTCCTCAATTCAACTACTTATATATATTTCACATACTCCCACTTATTGTATATTGTGTATTCTATATTGTGTGTATTGTTTACTGTGCATTGTATATAATTATTGTGTTGTGTATGTGTACATTTGATTTGTAAATTGTGTTGTGTAAGTATGTTGTTTATTGTAATTGGTATATGTCTCGTCACTGTCATGACTGCTATGTTGCTCGGAACTGCACACAAGAATTTCACCTACTGTTGCACTTGTGTACATGGTAGTGTGACAATAAAGTGATTTGATTTGCCAGAGTAAATCAATCCAAGATGAATCCAAGGTGAATTCAAGAATAATGCCATAGTAATAATTATAGTAAAATCAGTGCCACTTTCTGACATGTGGGTGTTAAGTCACATCATGCATGATAATGAGAAGTATATTTACACTAAAAAAAAGTTACATACTTGAGCTTTAATATTTACTTATGAACTTTCTTTTTAAAAACACTACATGTAACAAGCTTAAAGTCACACTGAAGTGCCTTGACGAGCACTGCTCGATTCGCTGTTTTGATGCATTTACTACTGAAACAGGAAGTGGGGGCAGGACATGTCGAAAGACTTGTCCCCTTTTAAAAATAGCTAATCATGACATCTCCTAGTGTGATTATTAAACCGCAAAATGCTGCAATCTTAGCTTTAAATGAATGTGTGAAGCAGACCGCTCATACACTGGTAACTCCACAGAATATGAGAACTATCATTGCATGCGAGATGACAGCACTAATCCACACTGAAGTGTAATTTTTATATAAATTATATAATTAAAATCACAGCATTTGCACTTTAATGATCTAGGTCACACTGTTTATATGGAGAAGTTAAACTTCTGTCAAAAACACATATCAAAATAAAAGCACGATTCATGATAAAAAGCTAAATGCCTGAAATTGAAGAAATGGCAACAGAAATCTATTAAACTGTATAGTAAAATGTAATCCTCACTGTTGAAAAAAGTACAACAAATGAAATATAAATAATAATGATTGCAATAATAAAAACAATTATGCAATATATCACAAGCAAGAGTACTTTTGTACTGAATAAAAGTTGTGTTAAAAATGCAATGGTAAGTAATTGTTCTATTTTTTACTTGTTAAAAGTTTTAAAAAATTTAAGGAAAACCTTTGATTATAAAACATTTTGATAATGAAATAAAAAACTTTAAAACATGGAATTCAGGAAAAATAATAAAAAAATAAATAAAAGGATTTTGGGGAAAAATAAATCAGATTCAGCAGGGCCGTGCTTAAAAACAACAAGTGTTGAAGGAAACGCATTCAAATTAGGACTGCACAATTTGGACAAAAATATTGCGATTATTTTGAAAATTATTGCGATTGCGATTTGAACTGCGATTATGATGTTAATGTTTTCCACATGTTCAACTGCAAAAAGGCTACTGGGGTTTTCACACTTGAGCCCTCTTAAAAAGAACCAAACTGAGACCTTTTTTCAGTTCAACCACAAACAAATAAATATATAAACAGTGAAAAAGTCTTCTTCATATCCAAATGTTTCCATTTTGTGACAGGATCTCAGCAAACTAATCATCATAATTCGTTTTTGAAACAGTCAACTTAAATATTTGGGATGCTCCAATCAGGATTTAACATCCGACACTGATTTCCAATTTTCTTTTAATCTTATCAATCGATGCTGATCATTTAAGTTTTATCAGCAGCTCTGTCAAAACTGGTTACATGTAAGCTTTCTGCTCAATGTCACTGTTAACTAAATTTCCCTGTTTCTCTCTGGATCCCTGTCCCCAACCATAGTTGTTGCCTAGTTTTCCTGTCACAAATAATGTTGGTTGATTGAATAATTCAGCATACACAAAATATAAATGTTACGCTTTATTCTAGGCCTTAAAAACTAGTAGGCTTATACAAACTATTCTTTACTGTATATAAGAGCTCAGAGCACTTTTGTTACTCTAAGCATGAGAGGGAGTTGTGGAGCACAGAACCGCTCTGAAAACACTGTAATAATGCTCTGACTTAATATAGACTGGACAGAGCAGCGCAAATAAACTTTGAAGCAAGCAGACTATTTATTTAATTAAATCGCAGCCTTTTGCAATTTAACCTGTTAACCTGCACCCCCACTCAGGGGCTCACAGCTGAAAATGACATACCTGAATTAAAATAAATATAGCTCCTGAGAACAGTGTACCACAGGCACAATTAAGGTCTCTTTGGAAAGAAGACACTTGGCACTCTACTAACGATCAATCAGAGTTGATAATGCTCAAATAAAAAGTTATAAAAGTTGAAGTGCCTCATAAATAATGTGAACTTCAAAAAATGTTTTATTATTTCATGTATAAATATATAAAAATAGATCTGGAGGAATCCAATTAGGTAAATAATTGAAAGCCACAAGTCTCATCAGTTTATATTTCAAATTTGAGTAAGATATAATGAAAAATGGGGTCCCTGCAAGCTTTTTTTTTCCAAGACTATGTCAGTTCCCTTTCTCCCTCCCCCTGCCCGAGGCACATCCCCAGAAATGACATCCCCAAACTAAAATAATTGTAGTTACTGAACAATTTGCTCTAAATGCACAATTTAGACATATTTAAAAAGAAGACACTTTGGAGTTTATTACCCAAATGTAAAAGTTGAAAAAACTTACACAGACAAAAATGTATAGAATTTAAAGTGTCTTGAAGATAATTTGTACTGCAAGTAACATTTCATTATTTTATGAAAAAATAAATGAAAACAAACCTGGAGGAATCCAGTTAGGTAATTGATTGAAAGCCACAAGTCTCATCAGTTTATATTTCACATTTGAGGAAGATATTATGAAAAATGAGATTTCTGCAATATTTTTTCCAAGACTATGTCCAGGTACCAAGAAGCCTCCTAGGATACCTCAAAAAGCAACCTAATGACCAAATGTTATGAAGGGTACTGCAAGCTATTTTAGTCATCATATACACTGTCCCATGCTTTTTCAATTATAAAATAATCCACACAACCATAAGACTTTATATAAGTGATTTATTTGCACAACAGAACAATAAAAATATAAGTAAAATATTATGAAATATTTAAAAAAAATAAATGTATAAAAAAATAACTGAATTTCTTTGCAACAGAAAAGGCAAAGAAAACAAATTCAAAAATGCTGTTGTCTCTGGCAAAATGCTAAGTCCTGTTTAGTCAGTGCTGGTCATGCCAAACGTCCTCGTCAGTTGAACAGTTCCACTTTTCTTTAGGGGTGCTTGGGGACACAGCGGGTATGGACTTGGTTTTTCTGCTGCTCTTTTTGCCTCTCCCTTTTACTGGTCGATTCAGGTCTAAAACAGCAAGTGCAGATCTTGAAGAATTTAAGAGCTTGCATTTCTTTTCTACTGGTTGGCTGGTGCTTGGATGCCACTCTTCATCTGAAGATTCAACTTGATGGCTGTTGCATGGGAAAGAATGGAAAGATAATTAGCACCGCATGTCAAGTAAATAATTCTGTATAGTTTTTATGTGGCTGGCCATTCAATCAACAATCAAACTGATGGGCAGTCGTTTAGACAGCATGGTGATGGCCAGTGATACAGACAGCATTCATATGGATGGTCAGACATAGAACCAACAATCACACTGATGGCCAGCCATCAGACAGGCCATTTGTTTTATAAGGTAAATGCATTGTGGTCTGAAAAGATGATGCTACTTTATTTCTATTTGTATATATATATATATATATTGGACAATTGTAAAGTTGTTTAGTTATTTCTGTAATTTTTCCTAGCACAAACACACATATATATATATGTGTGTGCTAGGAAAAAATACAGAAAAAATGTAAAGTCTATTTATATTTATACTGTATAGGACAATTGTACAGGTAGTTGTTTCTGTTTTTTTTTCCTAGCACACATACATTATATAGATATATAGTGTGTGTGTGCTAGGACAAAATGACAGAAACAACGAAACAACTGTACAATTATCCAATAAATACAAATAGATAAATAAATACATATAAAGTAGCATTATCTTTTCAGACCACAATGCATTTACCTTATAAATCAAATGGGAAAACAAACACTCTCACACTCACACTCTCTCTCTCTCATAATGTGTGCATGTTACATAGCAACTCACAGATGTAAAATTGGACCATCTTTTCCGTCCTCAAGCATATCACCCTCGGCGCTGTCTTCACTCGCCTCAATTTCGTCATCGCTGCTTCGAGAGATCTCAAATAAAACATCTTCAGCAGAAAAAAAACTTATTTTGACGATCCATTTGATGAGATAATCCGTCCAGTAAGTAAGACACGAAAACAGATGTTGACTGGGGAACCGTCTTTTTACAATGGCTTGTTTGTTGTCAAATGACGGGGGTGTGGTCACAGCCTACGTCGCAGGTTAGCTCCTCAATAGAGAGTGGCTGATTCAAATAAATAAAAAACATCTTGTTCAGCGAGGAATTTAATCTTCCCGGGTATCGTTGGAATCGTGCACTGCTTGGCTACATTTTCTATCAGTCATATAATTTCAATTCTTTCATTGGCTTTCGTTGTAAAGACAAAATAATAGGATCAGCATATCATGACGTCAAAAAAACTGACCGCAGTGTTTGGATATTTTGACCTATATATTGCCTACCTTTGTATTTGTGTGTGTGTGTGCGGTCTTAATTTGTTCATTACACTAAGCAACACACCCATATAACGTTCGGCTACCGGGAGTCTGTTTTTATGCATAATTTTATTGCATAACCGACAAGTATGATACTTCACCCTGAAGAAACTCGATGTAAACAAAGGAATAACCATCGATGTTACAACGTTATTGTTTCTTTGGACTAAAAATGCTCTATGGGATGTTATTCAGTAGACCCTCACCTTTCCGTTCAATCTGGAACTTTTAGCAGTGGATAAGTGTGTGGCTCGTTATTACGACACTACTGGTATGTACTCCGTTTTTGATTACGTGTGTTTTGATCTGTACTGCTTACATAAATGCAAGAAATACATTCGTTATAAGCTTTTCATCGAAAAACAGAGCTCTGTCATCGATGCTTGAGGCTTACACCTTTAAAATGATATAGTTTGCCAAGATTAATAATGTTCTTTCACGTTAAATCTATTCATAAACATTAAACTAGTGGGGGAAAAAAACTCTTCAGTGCGCTGGCGCACTGGCAAAGGTTAACAGGTTAATAATCGCACATGGTCATATAGCGGTTTCGATTAATTGTGCAGCCCTAATTTAAATTTATATTGAAATTTTACTTTAGGCTATAGGACTGTGTTCAATAGCACATATTATTATTAGCAAATTTTTTCTGTGTTATTGAAATTTGTATCAAGAAATTTTGGTACCATGACAACACAAACACACACAGCATATCACAGTCATTGTTTACAATGTTGCGGGAGCCATTGTGCCAATGCAGATGAATGAGAAACAAGTAAAAAATATATATATATTTCACAATACACCAAACATAATGAATAAAAGAACACTCACTCAAACTACATTTAGGAAATCTCCAGCTGCACAAAATAAATAAACTCCAGCCACTTGTCCATGCAACACAAATGCAAATTCTCTGATATTCCTCCCCTTTGAAGTGTAAAAATACAAGCCAGCAGGCACGCAACCAGGGTTGTGTGGGAATAGGGAAGAGGGTTTGGGGAGGGGAGCAACATAAAATATACCTTTTTGCCAAGTTGTTTGCTAATTGCTACAATCATTTCATGAATGACAGAGCTCTGGGTTGAAATTAATCTGGCTATTGGTCAACCATATTGCTCAGCCCTCGTGGCAGGACTTATGTCAGCAGATAAGAGATGTTGCAAATGGGGGGCACAAGTTGTTGTTTCTGATTAAAGATAAAGTGCACAAATAAATCATTTATATTAAAAACAGCAACATCCAATTTTTAATTCATGGTGACTTTAACAAAATTGAATATGAGACAAATAACTTACTAGTACATTATTAATGATTCTTTTTAATTGGCTTGGTAGAATGTTAGAGGTACAAACCAACATAGAAGTACAGAATAAGCCAGTCATCTAAATGTATAAATTATAAAAAAAAATACATTCAGGCAGGTGGTCTTATTTGCTTGTACACACTTGCTTTTAGAGAAACTACGAAACACCTAAAGTCACGAGTTGAACTGAAGGTCACAGAATAAGGTTAAATACACTGGTTCTTTCCGTGTATAAGTCCACAGTCCAGAATACTAAACTCTATTGAAGCAAAACATGTATAGACAAGAACACGGAGCAAAACTTCAAAGCATGTATCTCTCCTGGTGTGCTAAAATACTAAAACAGTCATTAGGCTGCAGATTATGACATACTGGTTGATTGGTGCTCTTTTAAAAAGCTCAGTATGTGCGAATTTAGGTTTTTTTGGAACAAGAATGTGTAAAAAAGTAAAAAGTTAGTTTCATACATATTTGTTCATCTTGAGCCAACATTTCCTTTTTAGATGGACAACATCTAGTAGATAAAATTATTTTGTCACAGTAATTACTAAACCTGTATTCAACACATTAATACATGTTCTGGTGAAACTAAGAGGAAGCATTCATTTAACTGCTGTGCTGACAAGGTCTTTGAAGTGATGGTGTTCCAGATACAACCAGCGTGATTTGACCGACATGGCTAGTTTGCGGGAAGAGTTGCAGTGGAAGGCAGACAGCAAAACAGAGCAGAGCAGAGTGAGAGAAGGATGCACACATCTATCACTAACTGAAGCACCCTGTCAGAGACACCATAGCCTCAAAATATTTCTGGCCCATGGCTGAGATGGTAATTAAGCATTTCTCCTGTCCATCTTATGGCGGAAAACTGCAGAGATATGATGCAACCAATGTTGTCCATTCTGAAGATTTTCTATCATTACGAACAATAATTTCTGGCATTTATTGTGGCTCCAGCTAGGGTTGGGCGATGTCCCCTAAATTGGCAGTTGACGATGTTGACGATGTTGACAGTAAAACATCGCGATGGACGATGATATCGTCGGTGGGGGGGTTAATATAATTTCATATAATTTTCAAAAATGATATGAAAAATTATTATCTCGTTATTTTACTAACCCAACTAATGACTCGTCGACGCTTTATCAGTAGGTTGCACGACACATGAAGCATTTTTTTTTTAGCTTTCACTTAAGAAGAGTTGTGCACTTTTTATTTTAATATATCTCTTTACATAAATACTATTTTCCACTTAAAAACTATAATTTCATTATTTTACTCATTGATGAGCAAAAGGTCGAGGCAGAAATGACCATGACCTGCAGGAAATGGCCATTGATGGGGAAGAGGACCCGCTGACTTGGTGGAAAACGAACAACAAAAGGTTTCCGTTCATGGCAAGATTAGCACGGAAATATCTGTGCATATGTGCTACCAGTACTCCATCAGAACGGGTCTTCAGCACAGCGGGTGGTGTAGTTACTCCAATCCGCAGCTTATTAAAACCAGATAAAGTGAATATGTTGGTAGAAACATCGAAATTTAAACATGGTCTATGGTGAAAGATATTAGACTTCTTTACGCATTTTTCGCCATCCGTTGTGGAGCTAGTCGATTTTGCATATTATTTTTTAAACGTTCATTTGTGTAGTTAATATGACCACTTTACAATATTTCAATAACATAATTTATTTTGTAGCCTGTGCTGAAGTTATTTGTGCTGCTAATTATAAGTGAAATGTTAATGCCGAGTTTCGGTCTGAGTGTTGTTCCCGTTTTCTTGTTCTTTATTTGTTGTTCTTCTATGTTTTAATAAATGTGTGTTATTCATATGCACCTTGTTTCTTTCATTTGATTTGACATTATGGATTTATGGCCAAGGACATTTTTCTTTAAAAGTATTAACCAGACAAAAGTTATTTGGCGTTCAGCTGGTCTGGGTTTATCTTAAACTGCCACTTCAGTGTATACAAGAGCTATGTGACAATGAGCAAGATTTTATGAGACACTACAACTACTAATAATTAATTAATAAAGGCTATTTTCTTGTAGCCTACAACATAAAATATTTTAATCTAAATGTACAGTGTAAGACATGTAAAAAAAAAAAAAAGACAAGAAGCTAACAATGTCAAGATCAATATTTGTGTAGCCTGCCTGACACGGTATTTTCACAGACTAACACGTCACGTCTCTGGCATATACTACAGTATTTAAAATAGCATATATGCATTAGTTATATTCTCAATTTAATTTACAGAGCAATCCCTGCAAAGTTTTTAGGTTAACTATAGAAGAGACTAGGATTAGTGAGTCACACTAGCAAGACTCGCAAAAGGGGGCGTGGCATCACGATGGTGGCTCTACATCGTGATGTTGGTTAGCCATCACGATGGACGATGATATCGTCCATCGGCACAACCCTACAAGGGAGCGTTTGAAAGCAGGACCGGTCCGCTGATAGACGGCTGCTTGTGATTTCAAAAGCTCCCACTCCTGTTTTTCAAAAAAACTTTCAAACGTTCCCATGCATTGATCATTGTAGCCAATCACAGACATATCCGATGGAGCGTGTGAACACAATGGCCAATCAGAGATGTTTACGATTCCGCTCAACAGCGCTCAAAGCATCACATTTTTTTAATTTCAGTACCGACTTGGTACCGAAGTCAGTACTTTTGACAACACTAACCCGCTGTCTTTTTATTTTCAGCTGTTTTTCTTGGATTTTTTACTCAATTTTTCCTACATCCTGGTCACAAGCCAAATGACTGTCATGTTTGTTGACATGTTATCCCTAACTAACTGTGTGCAAGTTTTGTGAATATATATCCTTCTAGTAAAGTTTTAAGATGCCTTTTGGGCAATAGATTTGAAATGGGACGATACTAAAGACAGCTGTAATAGGTCAAAACTGTTTTGAGGTTTGGTCACTTCAAATACATTCAGACATTGGGCTCGTAGATTTTAAAGTTTGCCAGTTGCATGCGGATTTAAAAGGGACATACACGTACAAATATAAAATTTTAAAGAGAATGCATGTACATGCACAAGACCTTCATGAAATTCTTCAGTGTCTGGTGGTGGTGGTGTAGTTGGCTAAAGCACAAAACTGTTAATCAGAAGGTCGCTGGTTCGATCCCCATGGCCAACACCATTGTGTCCTTGAGCAAGGCACTTAACTCCAGGTGGGGATTGTCCCTGTAATAAGTGCACTAAGTCGCTTTGGATAAAAGCGTCTGCCAAATGCATAAATGTAAATATCAACATGCAGGTACAGAGCTATGAGAAGCATGCACATTAGAAACTCAAGTTACAATTATTGCACTACAATATCTAGAATTTACTCTAAACAACATGTTTGTGTGTAATTTAGAGAAACGGTGCACTGGGTTTTAGCACATTCTTTTTCTTCTTTTACTTTTTTGCAGTTTATTATAATTCAGTAATACACAGAAGTAATGATGAATGTATTTCCACATGAAATCAAACACTCTCTGCGACGTGAGAAAGGAAATTAATATTGAATACCACTGCTACCTGTGAATATTGCTACTCTACATACAAATGTGGTATTTTGCTGTTATTATGAAATTTGAGTCTTGAGTAGTAGGAATAGGTGCAAGTGTAACACCACGTGAACTGTCTATTGAAGCTTTGAGTGTTATTTTTTCATTCTGTATTAATTTTAAAACCGATCGGTTGATTAATCGGTTATCGGCAGGTCCTGCTCAACTTAGTTATCGGAATCTGTCAAATCCACTATCGGCCGAACATTGACCCGCTCACATTCTAAACAGCACTGTGGCAGCAGGGGAAGCATTCAGGTTCCTGGGTACTGCCATCTCACATAACCTGAAGTGAGAGACCCACACTGACTCCATTTTGAAAAAGACCCAGCAGAGGTTGTACTTCCTTTGCCAGTTGAGGAAGTTTAACCTGCCACAGGTCGCTGATGATCCAGTTCTACTCTGCAGTCATTGAGTCAGTCCTCTGCACTTCTATAACTGTCTGGTTTGGTTCAACATCAGAAGATTTCTAAGGATAGTTCAGACAGCTGAGATGATTATTAGCATTCCCTACCAACCCTGCTAGAACTGTACATATGCAGAGTGACGAAAAGGGCTGGTAAAATCACTCTTGACCCCATTCACCCTGCACAATTCCTATTTGAACTGTTGCCCTCTGGCCGGCGGTACAGAGCATGAAGCACCAGAACAGCCAGGCACAGGAAGTTTTTTCCCCTCAGGCCATTCACCTCATGAACAGTTAAAACTGTCCCCAAAAACTTTCCTTTGGTCAATACAACCATGTGCAATTTTCAATCCATCGGTTCCTATTTGTATACATATTAAATTTATGTTTTTTAACATATCCTACCTCTTCTTCAATTCATTACCTGTATATCGGTTACATTACATTAATAACTGTATATCGGTTTATAAAATACACTAACATTGTTGCAATATTGTTTATTTCTCTTTTTTTATCTGTCATATATATTTAAGTCACTATATGTATATGTATGCATGTATATACGTTGCACTGGAAGCTTCTGTCACCATGACAAATGCCTTGTGTGTATAAGCATGTTTGGCAATAAAGCTCAGTCTGATTCTGAAACTTAAGATCTTCTCAAAACAATGCTACAAAGAAAATATATATATTTTTAAACTCAAATGAAAAACACTTCTTGAAGAAAATAAATATAAAATAAATATCACTTGTTACAAAATAAATAAATAAAGGACCGAATTAATGCAGAGTTCATCTTTGGGCTTTCATAATATTCTCTCTATCATAAGAGTGCTTTATTTTTGAGGTGGTGAAATAGATTGCTTGTATTACGAGTGATTATCGTCATGCGAACCACAGATGTCGCACCGGTTTAAATTACAAGCTCTTCTTTTTCTTGACCTATTTGGGAGTTGTCCCGTTCTGTGTAGATTTAATTCTCCATTTGGGGTTTCCTGGGTCAGAAAAACTGGGAGAAAATTGATCCCCTCTGAGCTTTCCTACCTCCGGAGCACAAATATCGGAAAGCCTGTTGGATTCACAAGCACATTTGAGCTCCAAAGACAGTGCATGCCACAGTCATGTGAAACATTCTTGTATAAGATGAGAAGAATATTTAACACTTCTAAAGTGACAACCGCACAATGAAGGTCATTAAGTTGGCTTGGGTAGCCATAGAAAAAATGTCAAAGCCTGAAAATCCCTGTCCATGTTTTCTTTCTCAGTCTTACTTGAAGTAGGGCTGGGCGACATGGCAAAAACATGTAATCGTTCTGGTGGGCAGTTTGTTATTAAATTCTACACATGTCTACCACAAAACTAAGACAAGCCACTATTTTAGGGCAGAAATAGCGTTCACTGACATTTGATCAGGTTTATCAATACGCAAATGCATTCATCCATCCAGACCCTGTACAAATGTAGCCTAACAATCAATACTAAAGCGAAGGATGCATCAACTATTAAAACAAATCAAGTAACCAGAAATTATGTCTGCAAATGCAGGAAACCCATGCAACCCCTATGAGTTATAAATCTCAAGAACTCAAATCCACACAATAACCTAAATTAATTTGTTGAACAAAATACAAGTGTTCTAAACCCAAAGGTGAACGATGATAACTTCATTGGAAGCCTGACTGTTGAGGTCAGACTGAAAACAGCCCAGTAGAGTTCATATATCTCTCCTCTCATGCGTTTACGCTTGATTAGCACCATGCTAGCATGTAGCCAGTGCCGGTTAAATCTATGGGATCAGAGCTTTAACATTCCTGATTCGTCTTTAACACTAAAAGAACCGATAGAGTGGTCTAAGATTGGCAAATAAATTCGAAAATTCACAACTTGAAATAATTAGCTCAAATAGCTAAAAGAACACACACACGTAGAGGGTTTCTCATGAACCAAATGAAAGATGCACCTTCTGGCTTAATATAAAGCTGAATAAAAAGACAAGTTGGGTGTTTTATCGGATATTTACAGCAAATGGGATATTCCAATGAAACTTAAATTCCCATGACAGATTAATCCCAACCCATCATTAAAGAGTCACAATGACAATGGGGGAAATGGTTCATAATAGGCGAAGAAAAGCTGCAAGTGATCATGTATCAACGTTAAAAACCTTTCTTGCAACAATCTGGATTAATAATACGTTAAAAACACATTATTAAGTGTCTAGTAATCGGACGATGTGAGGAAAACAAAAGCAGCACAAAGTGAAGTAAGTCTGAGTCGCACGAACCCTAGCACGCAAACTAGACTGATCAGCACTTCAAAAATATCGAATAATTACAAATAATTGCAGCACGAAGCAACTACACACACCATATCACTGGCGAGCCTCGTGTGGACTACATCCTTGTATACCATAAGCAATATCCACTTTATGTGCATTATTAATCTCTGTGCAATACTGCATACTGTGCTTGGCAGCTTTTGCACTGCAGTTTATATCTATTTATCCATCTTTATGTGTGGTGTATTCTGAAGAAAATGATTGACTACTTTTGAATTGCAATTTCGCCAATAGGATTAAATAATGTATCAATTTATCTGCCTCTAGACCCACATTAGTATAACTGTCTCTGTTTTAAGTAATTTTGTTTCCATGTAAAGTCTGGCCGACGGAGCATTACACATTTCCCGTGATTGATATAATATCTGACAAACTGTCTCTAGACCCCCATCAGTGTCATGCACTCTTACCTTTAACAGCAAGGCCTTCGTTCTGGCGCCATCTTCATGAAGCCTCTGAAATCCAAACAGAGTGCTGCAAATAGAAGACAACACAGGCGGTTCCGTGTTACTTTACCTGCACCGCAATCATTTAAAACGCTTAAACGCGAGGAGAAAGGTTATATAAATAAACGAAGGGTCGCCAGTGCAATAAAGGGGCTTTGTCTGACCTGTCTATGCCGGCTAAGCGTTCCCTTTCTTGCGGCGTAAGCTTCGGAAAGTCCTCCTCGGTTTCACTCGCTTTTCCCGCCGCCATTTTCTTTTCCTCATCACCACTACTACTACTACCAGCAGCAGCGCAAGCTACAGCGGCAACCGACACTCCTAACGATTTCATAGACGAAACACTCCAGCAAAATTATTTACGCACCGCAAGCCGAGCACCTTTTGCGTGAATCCAAACGCAAAAACAACAAATTGGAAATCTCCCAAGGAAAATAATTTCCTCTAAACACCCCCTTTTTCACATTGTCCTCTACATAAATGAGTCGCAGTTAGCCAAAATGCACGCAAAACGCACACTGCAGGGTTTGACGGCAAACTGATATTTAATAATATCTCAAACTTGCCCCTAGTCGCCAGCTCAAACTTGTTATAATTGTGTCACTCAAGCAAACCCACGCCGCCGTTGGAACGCCTTCTGTGTAGTTTTGACCAATCAATGCTTTCGATTGTGACCACGTGATTGGCCTTGTCTTGGGATCCATTTTTTTCATATGAACTTTCAAGGGGGAAGGTAAATAACAAACACCCTCAACTTTAAGCCGGATCTTTGCCTGCTGCCGATTGGCTCACCTGGATTTATTATGATTACGTAACACCAACATCAGAAAACCACTGGCATAGATTTGGGGGAGACGGGAGTTACACGTCCCACCCAATGCTGTGAAGGGATGGTTTGTTCACACACACACACACACACACACACACACACACACACACACCACAATCACGCAACTGTCCTTGTTTATAGATTTTTATCAACGCTGAAAGTAATTTCATTTGAGATACCTTGCAATTGCGTGGCTGTGAGTCTCCCTCCATTGTACTAGCTGGTATCGCCCAACTAGACGGCACAGTCACGTGGTACCTGTTACTTTTCTCAGCGCTGGCTGAGAAAGCTCAGTAGTACATATAGTGTCTTTATAAAACACAAATCATATTAGATCTTAGGATCACAACTCATAAATTAATAATAATGCAATGTACCGTAATATGAGATTCTTTATTTTTCTGATATGTCATATGATTTTTTTTTTTAAGTTAGTGTAACTAGGAGGAGGGCGTGATTGTGTATGGCCAGTGATGAATCAGCTGATCAGTGGGAGAGCGAGATAAAGGGAAGCTGGAGGCACCAGTTCAAGAGAGAGATGCACGTGGCTGCGCTGCATGTGTGTCTGTGTCTGTTGTTTGAAGTTCATTTATATCATTAAAGTTTATGTTGACTGTTCAGTCAGTTCCCACCTCCTCCTTGACCACCTTTACCTGTGACAGTGGTACTGAAACCGGGGAGGGAGGAGGTATGCGCTGTTGCAGAATCCTTGCCATCCGCCAGGGGAGCAGCCGCAGCTGTCTCTCTGGGTATGGAGGGGTCGCTGCCAGCTGCTGAGTGCCAGAGGAATCGCTGTCGTCTGCCGATTTATTCTATCTTATCTTAATCTTAAGAAGGGGAAGAGTGGTTCCAGGGGTCAGAGGACTCACTGCCATCTGCCAGGGGAGGAGCGAGATGGCATCCGCCAGATGGCTGAGGAGCGGTTGAGGACCGGGCGACAGTGCGTCTGGGGGCAAGTTCTTCTCTCCCTCATCTCTCTCTGTGAGTCTCCGCTTGCCACACCTTCTCTCGTCTCTCCCCCAAGTTCACAGGAGGCCGGGAGGGCAGCATCTCCCCTCCAGAGATGGTGGGGTGGAGTTAGTCAGACCGGTGGCATCCTGGCCAGGAAGGAGTGTAAAGAGGAGGAGGGCGTGGCCGGGCCATGATTAATCACTTGATCAGCGGGAGAGTGAGATAAAGCAGAGCCAGAAGCGGAGTGGTGGTGGCGTAGTGGCTAAAGCACTGGGCTGTTAATCAGAAGGTCGCAGGTTCTAACCCAGGTTCTAATGGTTGTTGGCCACAACCATTGTGTCCTTGAGCAAGGCACTTAACTCCAGGTTGTTCCGGGGGGGTTGTCCCTGTAATAATTGCACTGTAAGTCGCTTTGGATAAAAGCGTCTGCCAAATGCATAAATGTAAATGTAAATGTAAATGCAGAAGCGCCAGTTTGAGAGGGAGAGAGACGCACGTGGCCATGAGCATGTGTGTCTATGCTTGTTTATGTTTCATATTGTTTTAACATAATTGAAGTTAATTTATATAATTAAGTGGAGTGGTAGTAGCGTAGTAGGCTAAAGCACATACCTGTTAAACAGAAGGTTGCTGGTTCGATCCCCACAGACACCACAATTGTGTCCTTGAGCAAGGCACTTAATTCCAGGTTGCTCCAGGGGGATTGTCCCTGTAATAAGTGCACTGTAAGTCGCTTTGGATAAAAGCGTCTGCCAAATGCATAAATGTAAATGTCAATTTGAATTAAAGTTTATGTTGACTGTTCAGCTGGTTCCCACCTCCTCCTTGCCCACCTTTATCTGTTACAGTTACAATGTTATGTCTTGAAATTAAAGTGCAATACAAAATGTTTATAAACCTTAACATTATCTTTGTGTTGACTTACTTAAAAATGAAAATTCTGTAATTTAATCTCCATGTTTTTTCTAATTGCTATTTAGTTTCTTCTGTGGAATATGAGAATACATTGTAAAATGTAGATGCTGCTAATGAGGCTGAAATGAATGTGAGACTTGTCAGCCTCTATAATAATTCCTGACATCTTCTTTTGAGTTCCTCCCACAGAAGAGAGTCAGTCATTTGGGTTTGGAATAACATGAATATGAGAGTTGTATCAGTTGTCTGGGATACTCCAAGTCAGGGTAAGAGCATTCTGCACAAATGATTGGAAAAAATAATACTAAAAACAAGTCCATTACTGTATACCTTTAGAAAAGAACATGTTACACAAACAAGATTGAGCCATCGAGCTTTGTGATGTCTTACCACCAGTAGCACAAAAGTCCCACAACTGTTTCCATCTGTTTGTGATCTTCTTCTTCGAGTCCGTTGCAATCTCAGATGTCGTTCTGCCAATATCTGGCACAGATCACAGCTGATGTAGTCGGTTCAGCCAGGTCCTGGGCGCTGCACTGAGTGGCGTTTTCACACTCCAGTAGATGGGGCATTGTCTGTACTGCTCCGCAGCTACATGTGTTGTCTGTCTGGTGGTTCCATGTTTTCATAAGTGCTTTGCACCTGCCCTGTTCCACTCGTAATCTGTTGAGGGTCTTCCAGGTTAGCCATGGGAGTTCATGCCCGCTGGCGAGACATTCAGTCGGGGTGATTCCTCTCTCCATCCAGTCCAGGATCTGTTTGTGATGTAAAGCGGAGAGCACCAGTTCTCAAGTATCCTCAACTCTTTTACTATCTTTATTATTGTCCAACTGTATCTCACAGCCAATATACTTCCTGAGTAAATAAGTGTAACACATTGTTTTATAGGGTTAAAATAATTATTTATTGTGAGTAACTTTGGACTGGTCTGCCACAACACTAAGTGCAAAAAATATAAAAGGTTTTATACATTAACATAATGTCAAACCAAATGATCGGCATATCAGATTTTGTACACTATGTAATATAGGGTATTAATTTATAGTTTGAGCTCCTAAGATCATCTAATATGATTCATGTTTTATAAAAACACTATCAGTACTACTGATCTTTTTTAGTGTCTAGTAGTGTCTGTTTGGATCTGTCATGTAATATTAAGTGTTTCAGTCAAGAAACTTGATAGCACACTCAGTCAGCCAGGTTAGCTATAAAGCTTATGATCAGGACACACTACAAATGGGCAATTTTCAGCTGTCAACATTCAACAAGACACTACACATGTTTATAACTGAGAGAAAATTATACAAACCTTAAATCACAGTATACCTCTAATGACGCCAATCGAGTAATGTAGCCATTATCTGATTGGCTTGAGTAGACGATGGGTGGAGTCCAACTATTTGTAGATTTGTGTGTACATCTTGACACTAGATTTCTTTACAAATCGACAAATGCGTGTAGCGATCCTCAAATGCACAGGAAGTGATCCACAAATAAAATGCTCGTGATCACAAATGACCGAGTTTGTGATTAAAATATATATATTTGTAAATATTTTTTATTTGAAAATCACATTTAGTTCATTTGTGAGTTCAATTTATTTTTGTGAAACTCCTAACATATATGTATAAATCTCAATATTTTTATTTGTGAATTCGTTTCATTTTTGTGAAACTCCTTACATTTATTTGTGCATCTGATTCAATTTAATTGTGAACCAACATTCTATTTGTAAATCTCTTTCCGTTTGTATGTTAACATGCAATAATTCCAGCTCCATAGCATGCAATGTTCCCGTTATTATTCATAGTCCAACTGTTTATTTGTAAGGTGTAGTGGAAAGTATTGAAACATCTTTCTATTTGAAAACACAGGGTTTGAGGATTAGGAAAATGTTTTCCCCGTGGAAATACCTCTTCTATTGTAGGGAAACAATAATTTTATTCTAAAAGTTACACTTGAAACTACTATTAAAAAAAAAAACTTAAAAAAAAAAAAACTATTGTGAGTCACACAGAAGCAGTATGAATTGCACGTATTTTGCGTAGGAATTTACGTAGGGCTGCAGCGGTTGCGAACATTGTTAACGTAGCCTCGTAAAATGGCGGAACTCGGTGAAGGTAAATAAATTGGCCAACCAAACGTTTGAATTAACGATCTGATTGACAACGTGTTCATTTAGTTTCGTAGGATTCGACGTGTTTAAAAGTTAGAAGATCTGTACACTGTTAGATTATTACGTCACCAGGATGTCTGACTGTACAGATAACATGTAGCTAAATCTGGGGGAAAAATTAACCAGTACTGTAATTAATTCGTGTTTTTCTACATGCATGTGCGTCGATACCTTTAGAACATCCTTGAGGTGTCTCAGTATGAGGATGACCCAGTTATCATTGTTAAAATATTTAATGAATGATGAATGCTGTATATCACAACTTTTTTTGTTTTGCTTTCTATCACTATACGTGCCATATCTGCAATACCAATGGATATTAAACAGAATGTAGATCTACAGTTGCTTCGTTTAAGGAAAATATATAAATAATCTAATAGGGAAATTTTTTACCATGATAAAATATCCTAATGTGTTGTATAAAAATATTTTTTATCCATGTTTTCTGATTTTTGGGCCCTGTGAATAAAACAAAAACAAAACACTGTTACAAACCTATAATGACTGTTATTTTTGTTTTCAGATAAAGATGCAGAGAGTGAAGATGAATTGTATGAGGTTGTTAACATCACAGATTATGCCAGGAGGCATCAATGGTGGAGTCGTGTTTTTGGAAACAGTACAGGACCCATTGCAGAGAAGTACTCTGTGGCTTCACAGATCATGATGGGTGGGGTGACTGGATGGTTAGTATTGATATAAAATGAAGGAAAATATGCTGTTTCATATGTCATATGCTAATCTTTGTTAATATGGTCAGCTCCATTATTCTGTACTGTACTGTACTAAATGCACACAAAAGAACTAAATAAATGCATAAATGAATATGTCCACTCAAAATGCCTGTTTTCTAGGTGTGCTGGTTATCTCTTTCAGAGGGTTGGGAAAATTATGGCAACTGCTGTTGGAGGGGGATTTCTTTTGTTACAAGTATGTATTATTAACTGCCTGTGTCATGTAGCCTAGACATTGTTAATGGGATAGTCCACCCAAAAAGGAGAATTCTCTCATAATTTACTCACCCTTATGCAATCCTAGATATGTATGACTTTTTTCTTCTGCAGAACACAACAAAGAATTTTAGAAGAATGTATCAGCTCTGTAGTTCCATACATTGCAAGTGAATGGTGGCCAGACATTTCAAACTCCAAAAATCACATAAAGGCAGCATTAAAGTAATTCATATGACTTATATTGGTTAAATCCATGTCTTCAGCAGCGATATAATAAGTGTGTGTGAGAAACAGATAATTATTTAAGTCCTTAGGTGTACTTTAAATTCCCACTTGCAGTTTCTTATTCTGAAAGTGAAATGAAGATTTATTAAAAAGAAAATTAAATATTGATCTGTTTCTAATCAAAAGTGATTGCATTGCTTCAGAAGACATATTAAACAACTGGGGTCATATGGATTACTTTTATGCTGCCTTTATGTGTTTTTTGGAGCTTCTCAACATTTATTCAGTTGAGATATTATTCTAAAAATCTTTGTTTGTGTTCAGCAGAAGAAAGAATGTCCCACACATTTGAAATGGCATGAGTGTGAGTTAATGAGGAGATCAATTTAATTTTGGGGCGAACTCTCCCTTTAAGGGCTCATTATAGTTTCAACCATGCTATTTTTTTTTTCCTTATTTCAGATTGCCAACCACAGTGGCTATGTGCAGGTGGACTGGAGGAAAGTGGAAAAGGATGTCAATAAAGCTAAAAAGCATTTGAAGAAAAAGGCAAACAAAGCAGCCCCTGAACTCAATTCCTTTGTAGAAGAGGTGGGTACTGCTTTATGTTAGCATCAAGGCTGTATTGACTTTCCTTTGCTTTGTTAGCTTTATTTCAGGTGTTCCTTCCTATACCAGTATTGAATCATGGTTATAACACTAGTACAAGGCAATAATTATGACATTGCAAATTGTGGCATTAAATATTAACCACTCCAATTGCGTTCGTTGGTCAATTTTGACCTGGGCATCAATTGTGGCTTTACACGTGATACTGAATTTCTATTAATTAGATTTTTTCTTATAAACACTTTACTTACATCAGGACTCTATCCCATACTCTCTCACACACTTTTTTGTCTCACTGGGACTGCATCTTGTTTACAAACATGCACACACATATACAGTCACACACAAACATGTACACATTCCTGTTCAAAACAGACATGACAGATGTAACAAATAATCTAAGTCAAAGGTACTATGGCCTAAAGGGGGTGTGGCAAGACTTTGTTTATGCATACATTAGTCTAAATAGGGCTTGAAAGAGGAAATTGTCCACATTTTACTCTGCAGCCATCTGATGCTGAACCAGTTTGCTGCATCCTCACTCATCAACATTCGGCAGTTCATGCAAGTAAATAGAGCAGGTTTTGCTTAAAAACATAGTAAAGAAGTATAAATGTTGTAAACTTGAGTTGTACAGTTGTTTTGATTATGATTATGTGAAACAAATAGGTTGGTTTCATAACTTTTGACCACTAAGTTGTATTTAGCAGTTGTATTTAGGAAATTCATTCAAATTACTATTAATGTTCTCATTGGATGTTATTATAAATAGTATATTTAGTTATATTTAGATACAGTTTCACAGAAATGTTGCTAAAATATATTTTCACATGTATCAGACAGGTTTTGACATAATTTATAATTACATTTCTACATTTTATAATTTCTTTAAAAAATGGCATATTAATTAATAACTTGTATATTTGTCTGTATACATGCCAAAAATATAAATATATTTACACGTATGAACAGTTAAGAACTTATTAATGACTTGCATTATAGTTTCAGATGAAAATCATCGCGTTATGTATGACTTATAAACTTGAATTCCACCTGGTCAAAATTGACCCGTGAATGCAAAAGGTGTATGCAGATTCTAAACGCAATAGGAGGGTTAATGTTTGAAAAATATTTAAGAACTGTTATTACTAGGTTTATTCTAATATTTGATCATTCTGTGAATATATTTCAGTTACACAAACAGTTGTTTAAAGTTGGCCCCAACAGGGTTATTATTATACTGCCACTGAAATACTGTACATTATATGTGTCTCTTTAGCTATATTGCCTTCCCACACAATACTAAAAAGTAATTTGTAGCATTATTTATTGCATGCACCTAAAGATTTAGTTGTTGCTGTATGTTAATCCTGTATGTAATGTAATTTTGTTATACAGTCTACAGAATTTGTGAAGAGGAATATTGTTATTTCGGGTGGATTTGTTGGAGGATTTCTGCTGGGCTTGGCATCCTGAATGAAACCTTGACCCACTGTATTACTATTGATCTAAGTTGAGGATCACAGCGATACCACACTGAAACTTGATGTACTGTAAAAGGTGCAGTGTGAAATGGACATTTGATGAGCTATAGAGCTGTTCAGATTGTAACTCAAAATCCCAGAAGAGTAGAATTTTCAACATAATTTAAAAAAAAATCATGGTGTCTTCAAAATTCACGTTTGGGGAATGACTGTGTAATTTATGTTGTAGAACAAAACGTCCAAGTATCTTCAAGTAATGTTTACCACAGACCTTATTTTACTCATACAGTTGAAGTCAGAAATATACACACACCTTTTTTCTCAATTCCTGAAATGTAATCGTAGAAAACATATCCGGTGTTAGGTCAGGTAAGATCACTACTTTATTTTAAGAATGTGAAATATCAGAAGAGATAGTAGAGAGAATGATTTATTTCAGCTTTTATTTCTTTCATCACATTTGCAGTAGGTCAGAAGTTTACATAGACTTTGTTAGTACTTGGAAGCATTGCCTTTAAATTGTTTAACTTGGGACAAGTGTTTTGATAGCCTTCCACAAGCTTCTCACAATAAGTTGCTGGAATTGTGGCCCATTGCTCCAGACAGAACTCTTGTAATTGAGTCAAGTTCGTAGGCCTCCTTGCTCACACACATATTTTCAGTTCTGCCCACAAATGTTCTGGCGGATTGAGGTTAGGGCTTTGTGACGACCTCTCCAATACCTTGATTTTGTAGTCCTTACTCCATTTTTCCACAACTTTGGAGGTATGCTTTGGGTCAATGTCCATTTTAAAGACCCATTTGCAACCAACCTTTAACTTCCTGGCTGATGTCTTGAGATGTTGCTTCAATATGTACATCATTTTCCTTCATCGTGATGCCATCTATTTTGTGAAGTGCACCAGTCCCTCCTGCAGCAAAGCACCCCCACAACATGATGCTGCCTCCCCCATGCTTCACAGTAGGGATGGTGTTCTTCGGCTTGGAAGCCTCACCCTTTTTCATCCAAAAATAATGATGGTCATTATGGCCAAACAGTTACAATTGTGTTTCATTAGACCAGAGGATATTTCTCCAACAAGTATAATCTTTTTCCCCATGTGCACTTGCAAACTGTAGTCTGGCTTTTTTTATGGTGGTTTTGGAGCAGTGGCTTCTTCCTTGCTGAGCAAATTTTCAGGTTATGTCGATATAGGACTCGTTGTACTGTGGCCATAGATACTTGTCTACCTGTTTCCTCCAGCATCTTCACAATATGCTTTGCTGTTGTTCTGGGATTGATTTGCACTTTTTTCACCAAACTACATTCATCTCTAGGTGACAGAATGCATCTCTTTCCTGAGTGGAATGATGGCTGCATGGTCCGATGGTGTTTATACTTGAGAACTATTGTTTTTACAGATGAATGTGGTACCTCCAGACATTTGGAAATTGCTCCCAAAGATGAGCCAGACTTGTGGAGGTCCACACTAGTTTTCTGAGGTCTTTGCTGATTTCTTTTGATTTTCCCATGATGTCAAGCGAAGAGGCACTTAGTTTGAAGGTAGGCCTTAAAATACATCCACTGGTACACCTTCAATTCAGTACATCTCCTATAAGAAGCTAATTGTCTAAAAGCTTGACATAATTTTCTGGAATTTTCCAAGCTGCTTAAAGGCACAGTTAACTTAGTTACTTACTTAACTTGTGTAAACTTCTGACCCACTTGATTTAAAAGTGAAACAATCTGTCTGTAAACAATTGTTGGAAAAATGACTCATGTCTTGCACAAAGTAGATGTCCTAAAGACTTCCCAAAACTATAGTTTGATAATATTAAATCTATGGAGTGGTTAAAAAATTTGTTTTAATGACTTCAACCTAAGTGTATTTAATCTTCTGACTTTAACTGTAAATCCAAAACTGCATAAAAAAAAACTTAGGTAAATCCAGAGGTAGATCTGTTGTTGAACATACTGTAGATCCCCAAAATGTTGTTCGTCATTGTATATTTCAAACCTGCGCATGGAGAAAAAAATATCTTGTGCCAAAAACTTGTTTAAAGAAAATTATAGGCATGCTTCTGTGTGATTTTCTTTTTTCTTTATTTGTTCATGTTCAGCTTTCTGCTCATTGTCTATCTGTAAGAAATCAATATAAAGCTAGTTACATAATTGTTTTCTTTGTTCTTTACTTGGTTTTGAAACAGTTATTTGATTAAATGTTTCTGTATTTTCTTAGTGATGTATTTTTATGAATTTACAGTGTTACCCACCAATAACATGTTTGTGAAAATAATAAAACTCAGTCTGTTTCTGATTATTTTATGTATATTCATGCATTTTACAAAATTGTTATGTTATGCAGTTTGTGGCACTCCCTATTATTAACCTGAAACAACATTGTTTTGGTTTTAAAGGAATATTACGGTTTCAAAACAAGTTAAGCGCAATCAACAGCATTTGTGGCATAATGTTGATTACCACAAAAAATTATTTAGACTCGTCCACCAAAAAAATAAAATCAATGTTACAGTGGGGCACTTACAATGGAAGTAAATGGGACACATTTTTGGAGGGTTTAAAGGCAGAAATGTGAAGATTATTATTTTATTAAAGTTACATTAATTCTTCTGTTAAAACTAATGTATTAATTAAGCTGTGAATTTGTTTAATTTGTCATTTTAACAGTCTTAAACACAGGGTGTGTTGACATTACATCATCATGGCAACGAAGTTGTAAAATTGGCTACAGCTTAACACATAAAAGGTTAGTAAACGATTTTATCACACCAAAATCATGTTAAAATGCATATGTTTATGTCTTCTGGGTATACTTTCAAAACATTAAGTATTTCAAAGTTTACGATTTGGCCCCATTAACGCCTTGTTGGGCGCATAGGTCATCAAGGCTGTCTCGTTTCAGAAAAGCGAGGACACTTTAAATGCAGCCTTTGATTGCGACCTTCTTTCACTGGAATTCTGAGGATGCATGAGGTGTATCCTTCGTGGGCACTCACAACCCACAATTCTTTGCTTAAACAGAAAAATAAATAAAAAATGACGCCAAGTTGCACGTAAATATAATGTTCAAACGCAATTAATGTTAATTCCCAAGTACCTCAGTAGATGGGTGCGGTGTATATAATATGTATACCGGTAATTACATTAATATATAATTAAAATAAAGTTTTAGACTAAAAGTACACCTGTAAAATCTATTTTCTTTTCTCTTTACATCATTGTAACTCTCCTAAAATGTACCTCATACTTTCCCTTCTAAAGGGACCTTGTTGAAACCTCTCTACAATAACACCAATATTCTAATATTACTGTAGTGTTTGATCTCCTCCTGTTTTTGCACAAAACTGTCCGCTATAAAACAGGTGCACAAATACCATTTCCACAGAATTCACTGAGAACAAGGAGTGCATTGCTTGTGCCTCAAGAACTCTGAGTCTAGTAGTGCGGCTAGCGTTTGCAATGTCTTGTTGCCTTTGTCTCAGGGAACCGAGGTTACATACGTAACCGAGACGTTCCCTTACAACTCAGAACACTGGACATTGTGTATATTATTGCATATGGGGAACAGAATCCCATTACGCCTACCTACCGCACTACATAACATAACCTCCCAGAAAGGAAACATGACACTGCAGTCTTGTGCGATGGCGACCGACATGAGTATGCCGCAGTGAGTGACCCTCATGTTGGGCCAGGAGGGGAGCACTCAGAATGAATCAATGAACTATAGTCATATAGTATGAATTAGTATGAGTACATATTGTATGAGTACGAACCCAGTCAGGAAGGGAGTTTATTTATAATGTAAGTGCTTGTGACTTATGGTAAATTACAATGGCATGAATGCAGGAGGTTCTGTAAAATATTGGGGAGCTCATCCTTAAAGGGAGTAGCATAAGTATATATATTTGGTCAATGAATATGAAGTGCTCTAAACAAAAGATTTGCTAAGAGAGAGATGTAAAACCTTGTGAATGTGTTTTGAGAAGACCATCCTGCTGCAAAACAGATGTCTTGTTAGGACACCCCATTCGTCCATGCCCATGAGGAGGCCATGCATTTGCTTTAACACCAATTGGGCAAGTCTTACCCTGCTACTCATAAACCAGCACAATTGCATCGACAAACCAGTGAGAAATTCTTCAGACATTCCTTTTGTGCGTCCTCCATAGCATACGAAGAGCTGATCAGACAGTCTGAACTGGTGTGTATGCACAAAGTATGCATGTAGTGCCCGCACAGGATATTACAAATGCAATGATCATTCCTCATCTGAATTAAATGGAAGAGGGAAGAATGCTTGAAGGTGAACCACCTGCGTTCTGAAAGGCGGCCTTTTCTGGGTTTGACTGTGGCTTTTGAAAGTCCGGGGCCAAATTCAGAATTGCCAATTGATAGTGCATGCAGGTCACCAACCCGATTTACTGTGGCCAGAGCCAGCAGTAGTGTGGTCTTTATCAACACAGATCAACAAGGCTCGAAGGGGGGGCCCTGCGTGAACTTTTAGGACTAAAGTTTAGTCCCAAGTCGGGACTGTAGCCGGGCGAGGTGGGTTTAATCGTCTTGCTCCTTTAAGGAACTTTATGATTAAATTATGCTTGCTTATAGAGGTGCAGGCTTCATGTGCGTGATACGCAGATATATTTGCCACATATACTTTGTCATGTCATGTATGTGGCAGTTTACTGGGTCTTTGCCATGTTAGAGACAACTATCAGTGAACACCATCCATTTTAGCATGTAGAGGCGTCCTGTGGACAGTGCTCTGGCCTGTAAAATGGTGTTCATGACTAAATGTGTCAGTTCTGCCGTGTTTAGCACGCTCTGTTCAGGGGCCATACATTCAGGTTCCACAGCTGGGGCTGGAGATGCCAGATTGTGCCTTGCGCCTGAGAGAGGAAGTCCCTCCTCAGCTGTTTTTCCCATGGAAAACATCTCAGCATCTCTATCATTTCCGGACTTTGCATATGACAGAGTGAATCAGGCATACTGGGGGAAACACATATTTGCATATGTGTTTTGCCATTTGTGTGCCATTGCGTCCGCTCCCAGTGGGGCTTGTGACTTCGAGTACCAGAGGGGATAGTGGATATTCCCCACTGAGGCAAATAGATAGATTTCTGCTTCACAGAATATTTCCCAAATCATCAATGCAGTTTGAGGATGAAGTCTCCATTCACCCGGTATCACCCCTTGGCGTGACAGGGACATATGTCGCTCTCAGGGAGATGAGATGGCGCTCGCTCCATAGGAGGAGGCGACGTGCCAGTCTCAACAGTGGCGGTGAATGAATTCTGCCTTGACGGTTTATATCTGCCACAACTGTCATGTTGTCTGAGTGAACCAGATCATGACAATTTGCTATTTCTGACTGAAAAGCCTTTAAGGCAAGAAATACAGCCGATAGCTCTAGGCGATTGAGGTGCCAAGCATTCTTCACCCCGTACAGAGGCTGAAAGTTGTGTATCCATTGCACACCACCCCCCAACCTTGTTGGAAGCATCCGTAGTCACTACTTTCTGCCTGACAACTTGCCCCATTGCAACACCTCGCTCACCGCCATAAATCCCAATGCTTTCTGAAACAGCTTCAGTGGAAGTGTTGTCCCCAGTTTGAACTGAGACAGTGACTCGTTTTGTTTTATAAATATACAAATACATATATATTTATATCACACAATATACATACAATTGCTTTGTAAGGATACACAAACCTTGCTGAAGTGCTGCTGGGAATGAGGATGTTGAGGCCCGTTCACCTGTGAAGCATCAAGTGGCGAGGCGGTGTGATGTTCGCCGGAGCACTGCAGGGGAGCGGAAGGTCTTCCCACAAAGATTCCGCCCGCTGACTCATGTATATTGAAGGCGAAGTTAGAGGGAACCTAGACAAGAGATGATCGCTGTCTTGAAGGAAGAAATTATGAGGAAATGGTGTTTGTGCATCTATTTTTATAGTGGACAGTTTTGGGTAAAAAAAAAAGATCTCAGTGATTTTGACCGTGGCATGATTGTTGGTGCCAGGTGGGCTGGTTTGAGAATTTCTGTAACTGCTGATCCTGGGATTTTCATGCACAACAGTCTCTAGAATTTACTCTGAACAAAAAACATCCAGTGAGTATCAGTTCTGTGGATGATGAGTTCTTGTTGATGAGAGAGATCAACAGAGAATGGCCAGACTGTTTAGAACTGACAATACGGTAACTTAGATAACCGCTCTTTACAAATGCGGTGAGAAGAATATAATCTCAGAATGCTATCTTGAAATGTGGGTTGGTGTTGTTTTGGCGGCACGAGGGGGACCTGCACAATATTAGGCAGGTGGTTTGGACATGTGAACGGCAAGCTCTGCACACTTTGCTAGTTTTAACACTATTAATGTCATAAACCGGTGAGATCCGATACACTCTGTTGCATAACTGTTTTAGGAGGACAATATGTCAAAGAATTCAAAATCATCGGAATATGGAGACATTAAAAGACATTTACGTGCTCATGCTGATACCCCTGCAGAGGCCTCGAGACCGGGAGTCGATTTGGTCAGAGAAGTGCAGTAAATTCGGCAAGAAATGATGAACATGTCGGCAATGCTGATGAAGGTCGTTGCTGACTTGGAGGTTCTTACTCTGATAAGTCTATCGATCCCTGCCATGGAGACAAAATTCACTGAGGTAGTTACAAGAGTGGGTGATGTCAAGAAACAGATGGAATTAGAGAGGGAATTATCTGCTAATCCACTAGCGACCCAGGTGGATTTACAGTCTGTTTGGGAGAAGTTGTAGGACTTGGAGAACTGTATCCGGCGAAATGACGTCCGTGTTCAAATCAAATCACTTTATTGTCACACTACCATGTACACAAGTGCAACAGTAGGTGAACGTCTTGTGTACCATTCTGAGAAACATAGCAGTCATGACAGTGACGATACATATACCAATTACAATAAACAAAATATTTACACAACACAATTTACATATCAAATGTACACATACTTACACAACACAATAATAATATAAAATGTACAGTAAACAATACACACAATATAGAATACACATACAATAAAAAAAATAAATAAGAGTATATAAAACTATATATACAGTAGTTATATTGTGGAGAATATATTTGACAGTCCAGTGTGAGATATAAGATTAATAAAGTGCAGTGCTGATTATTGATCGTGAGAGATCAAGTGTTCAAAAGTCTGATTGCTTGAGGGAAGAAGCTGTCATGTAGTTGGCTCTTGGCCGTTAGAATTCCTGAGGCCGAAGAGGGTCAGAATATGGTGAAATTCCTGGACGGGCTCTTTCCAAGTCTGCTCGACATAACAGGCCATAAGCTGGAAATCGAGCTCACAGGGTTCCAGCTCGGCGATCCACTGTGGGAGACCTGATCAATTCTGGCCAAATTTCTGAGATCATCTGATAAAGTTTTTGTGTTACACAAGGCGAGGAATAAAGGAAGGCTTTCTTGGAAGAACCACAGCATTTTCTTGTTCCCAGACTTTGCGAATTCGACAAGAGAGAAACTTGATTGATTCAAGGAATGCAAGAAGCTCTTACATCAACGGAAGGTCACTTTTGCACTGATGTTCCCGGCCAAATTGAGAATAGATGCTAAGGATGGCCGTAAAAAATACACATGTCCCCAGCAAGCGATGTCCTTCATAAAGTCAGTGGAGTATGTTATTTTGTGGTACTCACGTTGCAGCCAAGTGAATCGACTCACTGAACATTCACTTGACTCTCAGAGGAAACTGAGCGCCTTGTTTCTTTTTGTGCTGGTTCCGCCTAGCGGCTGGAGATTGTTTTGTGGAGTAACACTCCTTCGGAACAGTGTTGTGGATGAATCTGCACGTTCTTTGTGCTTATGCCTCCTATTGGTTGGAGTTTGTTTTGTGGAGTATTTCTTGCAAGTCATTGGAGTGATTAGGTCATTTGTTGCATCTACATGTTCTTCGTATTTATTCCGCCTATTGGCTGGAGTTTTATATGTTATCTTTTGTTGTGTAATTCTGTCTAATAAAATTTTTATAGAATCACCAGACTTGAGCAATCCGACAGCAAAGTTGTCACAGGGGCTCTCGTAGGCGTACATGGACTGTTTGAGTTTTGAGAGATGGACGCCAGATGGCGCTGTCGTGCTTGGTGTTAATGCGCACATTTTTCTTTTTTCTGTTTGTTTGGTTGGGGGGGGGAGTTTGGGGTTTGATTATTGCACTAATGTTGGAAGATCTTGAAGGGATGTTGCAAGCCACTGGCACCCCTCATTATATAATATTGGGAGAAGACTTTAATCTATTGATGGACTCAGTCCTTGATCATAGTGAAGCAAAAGTGTGTAAGCCCCCTAGAGAAACAATGACGCTTCACAAGATATGTAAAAATCTTCGTCTTACTCATATTTAGAGACTTTTGAACTCATCTGAGAGGGACTATAAATTTTTTTCATCTGTCCATAAGATTTATTCTAAAATAGATTTTGTTTTTATATCAAAGTCCCTCATTTCATCTGTTGTTCATTGCTCAATTGGAAACATTTAAGTCTCAGATCACGCCCTGGTGTGTTTAGAGGTGTTGCCACATATGGAGAAGAGGAAATCAAATTGTTGGTGCTTTAATGTATCTGTGGCAACGGGGGCGTGGTCAAGCGCCCGTCCGGGAGAGAAAGCGATAAGGGCGCTTGCACCTGAGCTAAATTATGTCTAACACCTGTCTCTAATTTCAGTGAGCATGGGGAGAGCGGCATAAAGTTGGCCACAGAACCTCCAGTTATGGAGAAGAGAAACACGCGCCAGTCTAGTGTTGGCATGATATGAGAGTCTATTCATATAAAACTATTGTGTTATTGTGAAGCTGTAAAGTACTGGAGATCATTAATTAAAGGCTGTACCTGTGAAATGAAGAAACCAGTTTCCTGTGTTCTCCTTACCCTCCTGGCCTTAAGTTTGTTACACTGGTGCCGAAACCCGGAAGCAGTGCCTCTGAGCAACATCACAGCACGTAGTGTTGCAGACGCACTCTTCAAAATAATCTCCCGGGTGGGGATTCCGAAGGAAATCCTCACCGATCAAGGCACAACTTTTATGTCACGAACACTACACGAGCTTTACGGACTATTGGGTATCAAATCGATTCGCACAAGTGTTTACCATCTGCAGACAGATGGCCTGGTGGAGCGATTTAACAAAACTCTTAAGAATATGATTCGTAAGTTCGTGCACGAAGATGCTAGGAATTGGGATAAGTGGCTTGACCCCCTGTTATTCGCAGTACGAAAGGTCCCGCAAGCCTCCACGGGGTTTTCCCCATTTGAGCTGCTGTATGGGCGGCGCCCGTGCGGAGTGCTTGACGTCATCCGTGAAGCTTGGGAGGAGGGACCTTCTAATAGTAAGAATGAAATTCAGTACATTCTTGATCTTCGAGCAAAACTCCACACAATGGGGCAATTAACACAGGAGAATTTGCTCCAAGCCCAAGAACGGCAACACCGGCTGTATGCGCAGCTAAGGGAATTTACACCGGGAGATAAGGTACTCGTATTGCTCCCAACATCACGCTCTAAATTACTCGCCAAGTGGCAAGGACCCTTTGAGGTCACACGACGAGTGGGGGATCTCGATTATGAGGTGAAACGAACCGATAGAAGGGGCGCACGTCAGATATATCATCTCAACCTCCTGAAATTGTGGAGGGAGGTGGTCCCTGTGACGTTTGCTACGGTAGTTCCGGAGAGGGCGGAGCTTGGACTGGAGGTAAACAAAAAACACAATCCTAACACCCCGGTCACTTGCGGAGACCACCTCTCACCGTACCAACTCGCAGAGGTTGCCGAGTTGCAAAAGGAATTTGTGGATGTGTTTTCCCCTCTACTGGGTCGTACAAACCTCATCCAGCACCACATCGAGACCGCGCCAGGAGTGGTGGTACGTAGCCGCCCCTATCGCCTGCCCGAACACAAAAAGAAAATAGTTTGGGAAGAATTGGATGCGATGCTTGATATGGGGGTAATAGAGGAATCCCACAGTGATTGATCCAGCCCGGTTGTTCTTGTTCCCAAGAGTGATGGGGCTGTACGGTTCTGTGTGGATTATAGAAAAGTTAACGCGGTGTCTAAATTTGACGCGTACCCAATGCCCCGTGTTGATGAGTTGCTCGATCAGTTAGGTACTGCTTGATTTTATTCGACGTTGGATTTGACAAAGGGTTTTTGGCAGATCCCCTTGACACCAATTTCCCGTGAGAAAACAGCCTTCTCCACGCCGTTTGGATTACACCAATTCATGACTCTTCCATTCTTTTTGTTTGGGGCTCCAGCCACGTTTCAACGCCTCATGGATCGGATCCTCAGACCTCACGCCGCTTACGCCGCTGCCTATTTAGATGACATCATTATTTTTAGTAATGATTGGCAGGGGCACATGCAATATCTGAGGGCGGTCCTGAGGTCGCTGCGGCGGGCGGGGCTCATGGCAAACCCCAAGAAGTGCGCGATATGGCGTGTGGAGGTACGGTATTTGGGGTTCCACCAGGGTCATGGCCGGGTGCATCCCCAAATTGACAAGACCACGGCGATTGCGACTTGCCCAAGACCTAAGACCAAAAAGGGGGTGAGGCAGTTCCTGGGGCTGGCTGGCTATTATAGGAGGTTTGTACCTAATTATTCGGACGTCACCAGCCTGCTGACTGACCTCACTAAAAAGGGGGCTCCAGACCCGGTCCAATGGTCGGAGCAGTGCCAACAGGCGTTCACGCGGGTTAAAGCTGCACTTTGTGGGGGGCCGCTTTTACATGCACCTGACTTCTCTCTCCCTTTTGTATTGCAGACGGACGCTTCAGACAGAGGGCTGGGGGCCGTACTCTCGCAGGTGGTGGAGAGGGAGGAGCGCCCAGTGCTGTACATCAGCCGTAAGCTCTCCTTGAGGGAGACCAAGTACAGCACGGTAGAGAAGGAGTGTCTAGCCATCAAATGGGTGGTCCTCATGCTCGATATTACCTGCTGGGGCGGGCCTTCACTCTCTGCTCGGTTCACGCCCTACTCCAATGGCTCCACCGCATGAAGGATACTAACGCCCGGATCACCCGTTGGTATCTGGCGCTCCAGCCCTTTAAATTCAAGGTGATCCACAGACCGGGGGTGCAGATGGCTGCCGCTGACTTCCTTTCCAGAAATGGGGGGTGGGCAAGCCGGATGGCGCCCCGGTCTGAGTTGGGCGGTGGGTGTATGTGGCAATGGGGGCATGGTCAAGCGCCCGTCCGGGAGAGAAAGCGGTAAGGGCACTTGCACCTGAGCTAAATTATGTCTAACACCTGTCTCTAATTTCAGTGAGCATGGGGAGAGCGGCATAAAGTTGGCCACAGAACCTCCAGTTAGGGAGAATAGAAACACGCCAGTCTAGTGTTGGCATGATATGAGAGAGTCTATTCATATAAAACTAGTGTGTTATTGTGAAGCTGTAAAGTACTGGAGATCATTAATTAAAGGCTGTACCTGTGAAACGAAGAAACCAGTTTCCTGTGTTCTCCTTACCCTCCTGGCTTTAAGTTTGTTACAATATCCCTTTTGCAAAATCCTAAATTCCAACAAACAACATATTTAAACTGGTCTTCAGTATCCTCTGTGGGCATGGCTTGGGAGGCACTTAAAGCAGTTCACCAAAAAGGGAGGATTGGAAGGGAATATTAAAAGTGCTGAGGCAGAGCTAAAGTGCGGAATGTCATCTGATAGCCGCAGAGAATTTAAATACAGATATAATACTATTTTGTCACAGAAGGTGGAGTTTTGGCTATTAATGGCAAGACAATCATACTTTGAGTCAGGGGACAAAGCAGGGAAGCTTTTGGCAAGATGTATAAAGCAAAGAGAGTCTTTTTCTATCATTCCCTCAGTGAAATCTGCTGGCGGTGAAATTTTAAGAATTCTATCTTGATCTCTAAAGTTCCTTATCTTCGTCTACTGATGAAGATATTATAAACTTTGTGGAACCATTAGAACTCCCTAAATGGATGACTGAGCAAAAAAAAACTTGAAGTAGCTTGGCGAGGTAATTAAGGCCTTGCCTATCGGTAAGGCTCCAGGGCCAGACAGCTTTGCCACTAAATGTTTTAGATCTTATGCTACAGAACTGGCTTCACTTATGTTAGAAGTTTATACGGAATCATTTAAGAATGAATAGCTTCCACCAACCATGACACAAGCCCGGTTCAGTCTGATTCTTAAAAAGGACAAAGATCCAAATGAGTGTAACGCCCGTTTCACACATACTCCGTTTGCAGTGCGTATGCGGTGCGTATTTGTTTCCGTACCCATGTTAACAGGTTAGAGCTTTCAAACTGCACGCGGATGCAGTCCATCGATCCGTTCCAGTTGCGGTGCGTATACAGCAGTGCAGCGATCGTTTCCGCACCGAGTATATTTTTGCCGTGCTGCACCGCACTGAATTAAAGTGGCAGCCCAGGTGAAAAAGACGTACAATTAAGTGTATTAAAAATGCATTACATTATATTTGTATTGTACTAAAAACATATTTAAGTACATTTTTAATACACTTAATTGTACGTCTTTTTCACCTGGGAGCGCATTGTTCACATTAAAATAGGCATAGATTGACAAGAAACTGTAATAATTTCATCATATACGCATAATTACAGTTAATGTGTTCTACAGTTACTAAATTACAGGGTCAAGAAAAACAAAAAAGTATGATTATAGTCCCAAAAGTTGCAAAATGCCATCATATATGATTTTTTTATCCTAAAAAATGCGTCTCATTCTTCTCCTTCTTAGAAACAGTTGGCGTGTTTAGGAGGGCCTTCTTCAAGAAGAGGGCATTGAGCTCAACTGAATCAAGCAGCTCCAAGGGGGGGTCTCTGAAGGCCTGAGAGGATCACTGAGAGATCCCAGGAGGGGAACAGGCTTGGCTGGGAAGGTTTCAACCTCCGGGCGCCTCTTAAGGAACCTGATAATCAAGTTATACTTACCAAAGGACTTTCCATCAAATGCGTTGTGGTGGGATGCGATAGCAGCAACATACACCTTCAAGGTGGAGGGGGACAGCCTCCCCTCCAACCTCTCCTGCAGGAATAAAAACACTGACGAACTGTGCATCTCTGCGGGACTTCAGATCTGGAAGTGCACGAACTTGCGAACAGACGCCACTTGGGGGTGTAAAGCTGCCTGGGGGAGCTCTGGCTCGGTTGATTGTGTCTACGACTGTAGGTGGTAGACCGCTTAAGAGGGTGCCCCGTCCCTGAGAAAGGAGGTCCTTCCTCAGGGGAATTTTCCAGAGAGGTGCTGTCACGAGGAGCGTGAGATCCAAGAACCAGGTCCGAGTGGGCCAGTAAGAAGCTACTAAGGTGACCTGTTCCTCGTCCTCCCTGACCTTGCACAGCACCAGTGCAAGAAGGCTCACTGGGGGAATGCATACTTGCACAGCCCCCGTGGGCTAGCTGTGTGCCAGCGCATCTGTACTGAGAGGGGCCTCCGTTAGGAGTGGGTGTTGTCTTGGGAGGCAAAGAGATCTATCTGTGCCCTGCCAAAGCAGCCCCAAATCAGCTGGACCGCCTGGGGGCGGAGCCTCCACTCTCCGCTGAGCGAGACCTGTCGCATATGATATGCCCGGGATATGAGTGGCGAGTAGCGACCTGAGTCGCGGCTGACTCCAATGGAGGAGATGGCGGGCGAGTTGTGACATGTGACAGGAGCATACACCACCTTGGTGATTTATGTACACTACAGTGGCGGTGCTCTCTGAACGGATCAAGACGTGCTTGCCCCGAATCAGCGGGAGAGACCTCCACAGGGCAAGGAGTACAGCCAAAAACTCGAGGCAGTTGATGTGCCAACAGATGGGTCCCTGTCCAGGAGCCAGCGGCTGCGTGCCTGTAGCACACGGTGCCACAACCCAGTTGAGGTGCGTCTGTGGTGACCACGACACATCTGGACACCTGCTGTAGGGGGACACCTGTCCGCAGAAAACAGAGGTCTGTCCAAGGGTTGAAAGTCTGATGGCAGGAAGGGGTGATTAACACACGGTATGTGCCGTAGCACCATGCCCATCTTGGGACTCGAGTCTGAAGCCAGTGCTGAAGCGGATGCCATATGCCTCAGGAGCCTCTGTAACTGTTTGAGAGGAACCGCTGTGCCTGGCTTGAAGTGAGCGAGGCACCTTATCACCGACTGCGCGCGCTCAGTTGTGAGGCACGCTGATATTGAGAATGAGTCTAACTCTAAGCCGGGAAAAGAGATGCCCTGAACCAGAGAGAGCTTGCTTTTTTCGGGGCAAGGGCTGCGTTGAGGCGGTGGCGCGGCATGATGTGAGATATAGCTTCCGTCTGCCTCTTCACCGCAGAAAACTGCTGGGCGAAGTCGTTGACGTTGTTGCCGAAAAGGCTTAACTGGGAGACAGGGGCGTTGAGAAAGCGTACCATGTCAATGTCGCACATCTCGACCAGTTCAGCCACAGATGCCGTTCCTGGACCACGATGGTGGCCATCGCCCGCCCAAATGCTTGCGCTGTGACCCTCGTAGCTCTGAGAATGAGGTTGGAGATAGGGCACATTTCCTGCAGCACATCGGTATCGGGACAACCCAGGTGCAGATTTTTAAGTGCCTTAGCTTGGTGAACTTGCAGGAGAGCCATGGCATGCAGGGCGGAGGTGGCCTGTTCAGTGGCGCTGTAGGCTTTCGCAGTCAGTGACAACATTGTCCTACAGGCCTTGGAGGGGAATACCAGGCAGTCCCGCCAGGTGGCAGCGTTCTCGTGACACAAGTGGATCGCAACTGTCTTGCCCACCTGAGGGACCTTCGTGTATCAGTGGACCGCCCCACCGTCCAGGGTAGTGAGAGTGGACGAGCGAGGATGTCGGTTCCAGGCAGTAAAAGGTGCCCTCCACGAACTCGTCGGCTCGTCATGCACTTTTGGGAAGAAATGTACCGGGGGGGGTCAGACTCAGACTGGGCGAGCAGACCCGAAGGTGGCAGCCCAGATGAGTCATCAGCATCAGACGCCACTGTGACACTCTTCGATGCAGCGGCGAAATTGTCATCCAATTCCGGGGGCTGGAAGGACAATGCCGGCTGGACGCTATGCGAGCCGCACTCATCCCGAGCACAGATGGAATCAAGCAAGCGTGCCGGGGGGGGGGGGCAGATGATTCGTGGGGTTTTTCCCTGCGAAACCGAGCCCGACATCAACCCCGAATCGCCTTCAACGCCAGGCGGGTCGTCCTCAATCCCGTAGGAAGAAGGAACGGCACGGGGGGGCGGCTGAAGTGGATTTGTCTCATGAGAAAAGAAAGCCGCGACTCACACTGAGGACATGAACCATTAATAAAACGCTGCCTGCGTGCGTTCGCAGCCCAGGCACACGAGGCAGCTTTTTATCACCATCAGAAGTGGAGAGAAATCGACCGCATCCAGGAGCTACACAGAGGCGGATGGTCATCTTGAAAAAGACGCATCCTGAAAAGGACGTTCAATGACTGCTGTGTATTGCTCTTTTATGAGTGGAAACTCAAACTCTTTTAGAGGAAATAAACTCTTTTATGAGGAGAAACACTCAAATACACATATATATTTGGAGTATTATGGATTAATTTTATGTGATTTTTGGACCATCGGGGGCCACCATACTGTATACTTGTATTGTAAGGACCAACAGAGCACAGACATTTTTCTAAAAATATTTGTTTGCGTTCAACAGAAGAAAGAAAGTCATACACATCTGGGATGTATGAAAGTGAGTAAATTATGAGAGAATTTAACAGTAAATATATTGCACATATAACAGTTATCCTGACCAATTATATCATTTGTGTCATATTGTTGATTACCACAAAGATTAATTTAGACTTGTCCCTCCTTTTCTTTAAAAAAAGAAAGCATAAATTGAGGTTACACAGAGGCACTATAATAGAAGTATTATATAATAATACATTTTTGGAGGGTTTAAAGGCAGAAATGTGAAGCTTATACATTTATAAAAGCACTTACATTAAATCTTCTGTTAAAACTTGTGTATTTTTTGAGCTGTAATGTTGTTTATATCGTCGATTTGTTTTTCATAGTTAAAATCATAGATAGTTTAAGAATATGTCGTAAGGCAACGAAGTTGTAAAATTGGATATTGCTTTACTCAGAAAAGGTTAGGAAGCAAATTTATCACACTAAAATCATGTTAACATGCATATTGTTTATGTTTTGTAGTTATACTTTTGAAAAAGTGAGTAGTTTATGGATTGGCCCCATTCACTTACATTTTAAGTGCCTCACTGGGACCCAGATTTTCACTTCTGGGTCGAATTTTTTTTTTAAGGTAATCAACATTATGCCATAAATACTGTCAATTGAATATTACTTTTATTAATGGTTAAATTACATATATATATATTTTTTTTTTTGGTAAACATAAAAAGTTTATTTTACTCAAAGCAGTTCAATCATTCCCAGTGATGTTTTACAAGTATGATGTAAGAGTGAAAGGCCACATGATGTCAGTATTGAGTTTAGGAATTACTGCCTCATCAGTGGCCTCATTTGTGGTTAAAATATCTCATGAACCTATATTTATTTTGTTTGCTCCAGACAAACTTAAATTTTGTGTTGTGTGCTCAAGTATTGTTGTTTTTGTTTTTTTTTTCTGAAAACTGTAAAACAAATTTACCCCTTATTCTCAGCTCCCAATCTGTGTGGTCTGACAAGGTTCATTATTTTCAAAGTCCTGTTGTAAATCCCACATATTGATGGGAATCGAAGGCTCCCCAGCATGCTTTCATCCCTACGAATAACCGTCACAGCTCCTTGGTGTTGCATGGACTGACACGAAAGATTAAAGGTGCAACTGATTGACACCTCAAGGCTACTGAGGTATTGGACAGTAGATATGAGAAATGGCCTGCATTGCCTCTTTATCTTCAAAAGCCAGGACATGAGAATACATTGAGCACTCGATCACTTCTCAGAGGTTAATGGGTTTCAGACTGAATTTACATGGATAAACTCAATTCTTTACACTCTGTCTTGCCTCTTTTCCCTTCCTTCATGCTTATGTTTTCACCCTGTGTGGCTTCAAATAGGACTTCACATCAGCCTCATATAAAGCTCTGCCGCCTGCTAAACCAACCAGACAGGTTCCACCATACACTAGATTTGGGTCTGAGGAAGACTTCCTCTGCTCCTGTCTGGGTTTGCTGCCTAAGCCCTCACAGAAGGATTTCAGGAAGCTGATGGAGGAAGACAGGTAACCAGTGGCTCTCAATTTATAATCTCTCTTAGCTTCCATTCCATTTAAACCCATACATATGGGACAGCACTGGCGAGCAGGTAAGCAGTGTGTCTTTCATAAATAATCAGTGGCTCGAATGCAACCACATGATACTTCCGATGTAGAAGCCTCTTTTTTCAAGCTGGTTTATTATTATATGTTGTTTTCACATCTTCTTTGGGTTTTGCTTCCAAATACAATCCCAGAACCAGTATCACTCTACAAATTATTCTCTCCCTCAGTTTGTTCTGGACAATACATTGTTAGATGTGGGCAGAAAAACAGTTTTGCATGCAGGAATTGATAGCTGGGGAAAATGATCTTCCAATGGATAATTATAAACTAGCTTTTGTCTAAACTCTTGTTAGTCAAGGCCCGGTGAGCAACGTGTTAAGAATTGAAGGGAAAATGCTAACAGACATCCCTATTGACAAGGAACATGTTTTTATCATATCTTTCTACCTCAGTGATGACACCACAGCACTCTTTGAGGAGGAGTCTTGTTTGGTTAAATTCAGTTCCGTTTGAAACTATTTTAGATCTTCAATTTTAGTTAAATTCAAAATGCTAAATCCATAATCAAGATTCTGCTAATGGTGTGATTGCGGGTAGGTTCTTGGAGAGAGGCCGAGTGAAAAAGCCAAGACAGGAGCTCTTAAAGAGTGAGATGTCAGAGCATTTCAAAGCTCAGGATTTGTATGTGGGTGCTAAGCTGCATCTGTACAATCAGTTCTTCCCTTTGCTGGATGCTGATTAATTTACATTCAACTATATGGAGCAACAGCCAGAGCAGGATATGAGCCTCATGCTTGCGAGAGGAGGTAACAGTCTTCTCTTTTTGTTTCATCACATCTCATCTGTTTTCTTGTCTCATTCTATCTCATCTTGTCTCTTTCCTTCTCGTCTTATCTCTTCTAATTTCATCTAGTCTCTTCTCATCTCATCTCTCTCTTCCCAACTCTTCTTATACTCTTCTTATCTCAATTTGTCTCGTCTTGTGTCATTTCTTCTCACCTCATCTCATCTTGAATCATCTTGTCTCATGTCTTTTAATCTCATCTTATCTCTTCTCACCTCATCTCTCTTCTCTTCTTGTCTCTTCTCTTATGATTGCAATCTGTGAAATATTATTTATGTGAAATACAGTAAATATTAATACATGTGAAATATATCTGTCTGTAACACAAAAGAAGGTCTGTTCCCACAACCTGATATTTTCATTAACATTGATTATGCTAGGATTTGCCAACATATATGTTGCTTCACACAAACTCTATTAAAAGCTCTTCACCTATGTCTCAGTTGCTATACGTTCCCAAGGCCAACATTGGCACCATTATAAGCAAGATCAAGTCCATCAGTGAGGAAAAGCTGAAAGAAGTAAAACAGTTCTTCACAATGACTGACCCAAGCAACACTGGCTTCATTCCATACGAGTCATTCAGATAAGGAGCTAGCTAAAAAGACAGAAAAGGAACAAGCAAAAACTTAGAAAGAACAAAAAAGTTAATATGAAAATTGAAAAACAAACTGAAAAAATTATTGGCAACATTGTTTTATTATAAAGCACATGTTGTCAACTCCTGAGCATCACCCCTGGAAATACTGGTATAAAGGGAAGCGGACGAGCGTGTGTCAGTCAGGCTTTTCACTGAGAAGCCGAGAGTAAGGCTCTGGCATTTAGAGTGGTAGGTCTAGTGTCGTGGCAAGTGGGACACAATGTCTCGTTCCCTCCATCAGGGAACGGAGGGCTGTAGAAACCCTTCTCATCTTGGCTGGATGGACAGGCTCTATCGCGTCCTTGAGTTGCAGAGTTGTAATCTCTGTGAGAAAAAAGTGAGGAGCCTAGCGAATTGAATCACGTAGCCGATTCGGATGGTCCTGTTCAACCAGTGCAACGGGTTGGGCAGCGAAAGCCATGCATCCATGCTCCATGCGAGGGGCACTAGAGGGATGATCGTTTTTGACGTACCAGGTGGGGCTTCGCAGTGGGGGGGAGCAGGTAATAATGTGGAGGCAAAAGCGCTTCCCGAGGCTTGGGTGCTGAGAAAAGACTCAAAGCACTTACCTCCCTCCGTGCACCCGGCAGAGAGCGGGTTAGTGACCGCCTTTTAAGAAATGAAAGCCGCGATTGCAACGTGGCCATGGTCATATTCTTGCAGTGAGTACATGTATCATCCAAAAATGCTGCCTCGGTGTGATCGCCGCCCAGACACACAAGGCAGTGTCTATGACCGTCAGATTTGGAGAGATATCAACCACATCCAGGAACTACATAGAGGCGGAAAGGCATCATTAAAAAGACGCGTCCTGAAAAGGACGTTCAACGCCTGCTGTGTATTGCTCTTTTTGCCCAGGGGTGTGGACTGCACAGCGTGCAGAGAGGGAGAAAGCCGCTGGTAACACACCATAGATCCAACAGCAATGCTCTGGTTAGAGGTGAGTGGAGCAGAAGTGAGACAACTGCTCGGCTCCGAAGAAAAAATCTGACTGACAGACGCATGTCCGCTTCACTTTATACCCGTATGTCCGGGGACGGGACATGCAAATTCTGTCTGCCAATTTCTCATTGGCCTTTACTCAAATCCAGAGGTACGCAAGGCTCTCAATAAAGACCCCTTGTGTCACTACATTCGATACAACGTCAAGTGAGTGACAGAAGGGGAACTAATGGTATTATTTTTGAAGGAATACTCACTATGCAGCATTTTTCAAAAGTGCCTCAAAACTTTTGCATAGTACTGTAGATATTCTTTTTATTTTCTGTTTTATTTTACCTGTAGCTTTTAAGCACACTGTAACAGAACTAAGGTCAAAATTACCATTGACATAAACATCCATATATATAGATACACAAAAATCATTTACACACTGTTCTTAAGGACACACACCCATACAGGCACTGCTGTTCACCAATAAGAGTGAGGTAGAACAACTATCAATCTGCTTTAGATTGAGGGGATGTGATTAGTTCCAGTGGTTCAAGTGAAGCATTGGAAACAGATGAAGACCTGTGGCATGTTGTAGGCAAGGGAAATAGATGAGGGGGATGACGACAGGTCAATGTGCATGTCCTGTTTATGTGGCCCTGTTGAAAGTTTAGTTGTTTTCCGAAATATCCTAAATGTCCTGCAGAAAAATGAGCTTGGAATGTCTGCAGCTGTCTGTGATGAACTCAATAGGAATAACTTTTGATATTGTATAACAAAAACATTTTTAGTTTTTTGTTTGTTTTGTTTTTTTCATCAGTTCTTATTTAAATTGTTTAATTATAATGACTTCAGACACATTGGCATGCCCAGAGTGAATCTGTTGACTTTTTTGCATTTTCTGAACTGATTTTATGTTGAATCTTATGGAATGGATGTAAACATGGTAAAATGTGTTAAACTGAGCACTATTCTCTTTTTGGTTGCCAAAAGCAGAATAAAATTATACAAAATATTGATAATTCACTTTACAGTAAGGTTATATTCGTTAACGTTAGTTCACTACATTATTTAACATGAACTAATGGTGAACAATACTTTGAAAGCATTCATTTATCTTGGTTAAAGGAATAGTTCACACAAAAATGATCATTCTCTCATCTTATCTCAAACTTGTATGACTTTCTTCTGCAGAACACAAACAAAGATTTGTTATTTGGAGAAAATGTATTTGTTCATACATTGCAAGTCAATGGTAACCAAATGCTTTAAGTTCCAGAAAGGACATAAAGTTTAATGGTAATCCATATGACTCCACTGGTTTAATCCATGTCTTCTGAAGAGATCCGATGGGTTTTAGGTAAGAACAGGCTAAAATGTAACTCTTCTTGTAGTGTACATTTTGCCATTGCAGTCTCTAGGCATGTTCATGATTTCAAGCTTGATTACACTTACTAATGCTTGATGCTTGCACAGAGCACTAGATGGCACTAGGAAAGGTAATCGAGCTTGAAATCATCATCGCCAAGGAGACTAATGATGTCAAGATTTACAGTGAAAAAGAAGTTATATTTTGGTCTGTTTCTTACCCAAAATTGACTGGAGAGATTCAGAAGACATTGATTAAACCACTGAAGTCTTATGGATTACTTTATTCTGCCTTTGTCTTTTTTGGAGTTCAAAAAATGTGGTCACCATTCACATGCATTGTATGGACAAACAGACATTAAAATATCTATGTTTGTGTTCTGTTAAAGTCATAAGAATAATTTATCATTGAGCTATTCCTTTAATGCCAATTTCTACATATTCAAATACATTTTTAACTTTAAAAGTGTATATAAACATTAGTTAATGATAAGAAGAACTGATATGAACAATAAATAATACACCTATACACATCGTGGAATCTACCAAAAATGAATTAAAGGTATCAAAATAACAATTTACTCAAATAACCCCAAACATGATCATCTTACAAGCAGAATTCTAACTGTCATAACACAATAAATACATTTTCTAAATTTCCAAGACAAATAGATAATGAAATTACTGCAAAGAAACAAGTCAAATGGACTACTTTTGATACTTTGTGCTCCTTTTTTACACTTTGAGTCGCTATCATTTTCCATTGTATTGCTTATTGTGATATTCATTAAAACATCTCCTTTTGTGTTCTTCATAAGAAAGGTGAGTAACTTGAAGGTTTCATCCTTAACACACAAATTTCTCCAAAACAGAGAAGACAACATGAAAATAGTTAATTAATTCCATCACCAAATACAGTTTCTTCTGATAGATGGCATCCTCTGCCTTTAGAAAAAGCAGCCACACACATTTCCTATGTGTGAGAGTTAGTGTCAGGGTTCAGGCCTTGGTAACATTTGGGCCCCACAAGATTGGAGCACCTACAAGCCTCATCTCAAGGAAATCAGCCTTGGGGAAAAAACTTACTCAACAACTATGAAGTAGAGCTTTTATTACAGTGCAGTAATTTAGCATGCCTACTTGGAGCCTAAGAAGAACCATCTGCTCACTGACTCAAACAATGAGCGTTCCAGGTCTGCATTGTCTTGACTAACCAGCAGGGGGAGATAGTGGTCGATTTGTCTATATTTTCTGTCTTTTCTTTTTAAAGGGATAGTTCACCCCAAATTGAAATCTCTGTCATTGATGAATATCCTGGCCACTCTTTTTTTATTTTGTATAATGACAGCGAGTAAAAAATTGGGGCTATCAAGCTCCAAAATGACCAAAAGAAGAAACATAAACATGGTCCAACTTGTGTGTTATTACAAGTATTTTGAAGCCATACAATATCTTTTCTTTTTTTAGGAAATAGACCCAAATAATGACAGACTTTTCATTTTTGGCTGCACTCTACATTGCAAATAAATCACTCGCATATGTGACCAAATTTAGCTTTATGCAACTAAAATATGTCTGTTATTAACCACTGGCTAGTAAATGTTCAGATTTCACTTGCCAGTTATTGAGTTGTGTAGTGGTGGAGATCCTTTACTGAATTAAAAGCTGGAGTTTAAGAGGCTGGATTCCTAGACACACCCACCTGCTGGCGATGCCAGTCAGAGGATGGAGACACGACCCATGTCTTTTGGTGGTGTGTTAAGATTCAAGAATATTGGTTGAAGGTTCAGAGTTTTGTGTGTGACGTATTGGGCACCAAGGTTTAATTTTGCCTCAGACTCTGTATTTTGGGTGATGGGGCGGTCATCGATGTAGAGAATAGACATGTAAAGAGTTGGATCCTAACCAGTGTCATGATCACCAGACAGATAGTTTTAAGGGGATGGAGGTCAGCTGGAGTGCCCTCATGTCAGGAGTGGTGCTCTGAGATGGGGAGGGTGGCGGCCTTTGAAGAAGGGTAATTTAGAAGACTGAGGAAACTGGACTTGTTTGTTGGGAAATGGGGTGGATATCTGGTATTTCTGGAGGGCTCTCTGGGAAGGCAGTGGAGAGAGAGAGAGAGGTGTAGCTGTCAATATGTGTGATTATTATATTTATTTGATTCGATTTTTGTGTGTCTATAATCATGTATGCCCACTGGGATGTTGTTGGGGCCAGGGTGGGGTTGGGGATTGGGAGGGGAAGGGTTTAATAGTGGGGGTTAATTGTTGATTCTGAGTATATGTTTTGTTTTTCTGTGTTTAATATGTGAATCAATAAAAAATTGTTAATCAGAAAGAAGCTGGATTCCTGGATTTCATCTTTCACTGTGCATACTCTGAAGGAAATTTACCTTTATAAACTTATTTACAGATATTTTTCACAACATTCTCCATTTTACAGAATGGCTACAGACCAGTAACGTGCCTGTTGGGACGTTTGTTAGAAGGAAAATTTGTTGCAAAACTCTAATTTCAAACTTTGAATTAGAAAACATACAGTGAGGAAAATAAGTATTTGAACACCCTGCTATTTTGCAAGTTCTCCCACTTAGAAATCATGGAGGGGTCTGAAATTGTCATCGTAGGTGCATGTCCACTGTGAGAGACATAATCAAAAAAAAAAAATCCAGAAATCACAATGTATGATTTTTTAACTATTTATTTGTATGATACAGCGGCAAATAAGTATTTGAACACCTGAGAAAATCAATGTTAATATTTGGTACAGTAGCCTTTGTTTGCAATTACAGAGGTCAAACGTTTCCTGTAGTTTTTCACCAGGTTTGCACACACTGCAGGAGGGATTTTGGCCCACTCCTCCACACAGATCTTCTCTAGATCAGTCAGGTTTCTGGGCTGTCGCTGAGAAACACGGAGTTTGAGCTCCCTCCAAAGATTCTCTATTGGGTTTAGGTCTGGAGACTGGCTAGGCCACGCCAGAACCTTGATATGCTTCTTACAGAGCCACTCCTTGGTTATCCTGGCTGTGTGCTTCGGGTCATTGTCATGTTGGAAGACCCAGCCTCGACCCATCTTCAATGCTCTAACTGAGGGAAGGAGGTTGTTCCCCAAAATCTCGCAATACATGGCCCCGGTCATCCTCTCCTTAATACAGTGCAGTCAGCCCTGTCCCATGTGCAGAAAAACACCCCCAAAGCATGATGCTACCACCCCCATGCTTCACAGTAGGGATGGTGTTCTTGGGATGGTACTCATCATTCTTCTTCCTCCAAACATGGTTTGTGGAATTATGACCAAAAAGTTCTATTTTGGTCTCATCTGACCACATGACTTTCTCCCATAACTCCTATGGATCATCCAAATGGTCATTGGCAAACTTAAGACGGGCCTTGACATGTGCTGGTTTAAGCAGGGGAACCTTCCGTGCCATGCATGATTTCAAACCATGACGTCTTAGTGTATTACCAACAGTAACCTTGGAAACGGTGGTACCAGCTCTTTTCAGGTCATTGACCAGCTCCTCCCTTGTAGTTCTGGGCTGATTTCTCACCTTTCTTAGGATCATTGAGACCCCACGAGGTGAGATCTTGCATGGAGCCCCAGTCCGAGGGAGATTGACAGTCATGTTTAGCTTCTTCCATTTTCTAATTATTGCTCCAACAGTGGACCTTTTTTCACCAAGGTGCTTGGCAATTTCCCCGTAGCACTTTCCAGCCTTGTGGAGGTGTACAATTTTGTCTCTAGTGTCTTTGGACAGCTCTTTGGTCTTGGCCATGTTAGTAGTTGGATTCTTACTGATTGTATGGGGTGGACAGGTGTCTTTATGCAACTAACGACCTCAAACACGTGCATCTAATTTAGGATAATAAATGGAGTGGAGGTGGACATTTTAAAGGCAGACTAACAGGTCTTTGAGGGTCAGAATTCTAGCTGATAGACAGGTGTTCAAATACTTATTTGCAGCTGTATCATACAAATAAATAGTTAAAAAATCATACATTGTGATTTCTGGATTTTTTTTTTTAGATTATGTCTCTCACAGTGGACATGCACCTACGATGACAATTTCAGACCCCTCCATGATTTCCAAGTGGGAGAACTTGCAAAATTGCAGGGTGTTCAAATACTTATTTTCCTCACTGTATACAATAAATATTTGTATGCATAAGTTAATAAACATTATGCAAGTAAAACATTTTGTGTCCAGAGACGAGATCCATGCACATTTTAATTTAATGTCTCTTTTAATATCCTTTCTGTTATTTACAGTCAGTTAGTGATCAAAAAGTAAAAAATAAACATTAATTCTAATCAAACATTGCAACTCTCTCATTAATGTGTGCTGCACTAATTTAACCATAAACTGTTGCTGGCGGAGCTTCTGGTTCTCTTAAAGAGACTAACTTTTTAGCGCTTGTTCTACAGGTGAAACTCGAAAAATTAGAATATCGTGCAAAAGTTCATTAATTTCAGTAATTCAACTTAAAAGGTGAAACTAATATATTATATAGACTCATTACAAGCAAAGTAAGATATTTCAAGCCTTTATTTGATATAATTTTGATGATTATGGCTTACAGCTTATGAAAACCCCAAATTCAGAATCTCAGAAAATTAGAATATTGTGAAAAGGTTCAGTATTGTAGGCTCAAAGTGTCACACTCTAATCAGCTAAACACCTGCAAAGGGTTCCTGAGCCTTTAAATGGTCTCTCAGTCTGGTTCAGTTGAATTCACAATCATGGGGAAGACTGCTGACCTGACAGTTGTGCAGAAAACCATCATTGACACCCTCCACAAGGAGAGAAAGCCTCAAAAGGTAATTGCAAAAGAAGTTGGATGTTCTCAAAGTGCTGTATCAAAGCACATTAATAGAAAGTTAAGTGGAAGGGAAAAGTGTGGAAGAAAAAGGTGCACAAGCAGCAGGGATGACCGTAGCCTGGAGAGGAATGTCAGGAAAAGGCCATTCAAATGTGTGGGGGAGCTTCACAAGGAGTGGACTGAGGCTGGAGTTACTGCATCAAGAGCCACCACACACAGACGGGTCCTGGACATGGGCTTCAAATGTCAAACGTCTTACCTGGGCTAAAGAAAAAAGAACTGGTCTGTTGCTCAGTGGTCCAAAGTCCTCTTTTCTGATGAGAGCAAATTTTGCATCTCATTTGGAAACCAAGGTCCAAGAGTCTGGAGGAAGAATGGAGAGGCACACAATCTAAGATGCTTGAAGTCCAGTGTGAAGTTTCCACAGTCTGTGTTGGTTTGGGGAGCCATGTCATCGGCTGGTGTTGGTCCACTGTGCTTTATTAAGTCCAGAGTCAACGCAGCCATCTACCGGGACATTTTAGAGCACTTCATGCTTCCTTCAGCAGACAAGCTTTATGGAGATGCTGACTTCATTTTCCAGCAGGACTTGGCACCTGCCCACACTGCCAAAAGTACCAAAACCTGGTTCAATGACCATGGTATTACTGTGCTTGATTGGCCAGCAAACTCGCCTGACCTGAACCCCATAGAGAATCTATGGGGCATTGCCAAGAGAAAGATGAGAGACATGAGACCAAACAATGCAGAAGAGCTGAAGGCCGCTATTGAAGCATCTTGGTCTTCCATAACACCTCAGCAGTGCCACAGGCTGATAGCATCCATGCCACGCCGCATTGAGGCAGTAATTAATGCAAAAGGGGCCCAAACCAAGTACTGAGTACATATGCATAATTATACTTTTCAGAGGGCCGACATTTCTGTATTTAAAATCCTTTTTTATTGATTTCATGTAATATTCTAATTTTCTGAGATTCTGAATTTGGGGTTTTCATAAGCTGTAAGCCATAATCATCAAAATTATATCAAATAAAGGCTTGAAATATCTTACTTAGCTTGTAATGAGTCTATATAATATAATAGTTTCACCTTTTAAGTTGAATTACTGAAATTAATGAACTTTTCCACGATATTCTAATTTTTCGAGTTTCACCTGTACATATTAATGTAAACTCAGTGTCATACAAGTGCATATAAACAAACATGGAACAATGTAGTAAATGTAATGAATGTGTAAATATAAATATTTAAAGGAACAATCACACATTAAGAAATATTTCATAATGCATTGCAATATTCAGCAAACATTGGGGGCCTTTGTATCTCAGCAAGTAAATACGCTGACTACCAACCCTGGAGTCGCGAGTTCGAATCCAGGGTGTGCAGAGTTCCTCCAGCCAGGTCTCCTAAGCAACCAAATTGGCATGGTTGCTAGGGTGGGTAGAGTCACATTGGGTTACCCTCCTTGTGGACACTATAATGGGGTGCGTGGTGAGTTGTGCGTGGATGTCGTGGAGAATAGTGTGAAGCCGCCACATGAGCTATGTCTCTGTGGTAATGCACTCAACAAGCCACGTTATAAGATGCGTGGATTGAGTCACCGACACGAAAGCAACTGAGATTCGTCCTCCTCCACCCGGATTGAGGCGAGTCACTATGACACCACGAGGACTTGGAAATTAGAAATTAGAGAAAAAAAAGTCAACAAATATTGTAAATATGGAAAAATTTGACAAATAGGCTCTTGTAGCATCTATGCAGGGTTGTTTTTTTTTTCAAAACCTTATGTTTTTACATGGTACTTTTGATATAGTAGCACTTAAATTATTATTTTTATAATACCATTATTAAATTATTGTTACATTTGGAAATATTTTTTCATTGTTAGGTTCCAACTTTGTGAATTGTTTGCTAAAAATGTGTATGAAAGTTTTAAACACTGACAACAGCTTGTATCACTACTATAAATGTAATTTCATTACATCAAATAAATTGATAGAATGTGAAACTTGTACTTTTTAAAAAGGCTAAAATGTGATTGAAATGATAAAAGGCAAAATATGAAATAAATGTACAATCTCACATACTATATTGCATGGATTCATATATATGAATACTTTACATATGTGAAGATGCCACCTTCTCGGTTTGCTTAATATCTTTTTCAGTTTTCAGTAGCTTTAAGCTTACATGTCGTCAAAAGTCTGTCAAGTAAAAACAAAAAATTACTAGCCAATGGCGTTTCGTTCTCCAACTTTTCTGTAGAGGGTTGTTTGGGTAAACTATTCCTTTAACTGGGTTTAGTAGGACCTTAAACAGTGATTCTAGGAAGCTAGGCTTATTTTTCACTTTGTCTCCGTTTATTGACTTTTTTTTAATTGACATTTCTAACCATTTCCTCTGGCCCTCCATGAATCTAAACTAGCGACCATCAAAATGGTGAATTACCCTGGATTTATCAAAGATCTCAGCACCACAATAACATTTGAACAAAAAATGTAAGTAAAGATATTTGCCATAAGCATTTCATTCTTCATTCTAGTTCCCTCAACTTTTTACAATTTGCCATGCATACTCGTACTGGCATGTGTATCAATCCATCTACCTGAATGGCTTTTTGTCTCTAATGGGTCTACTGTAGTGTATAGAGTCATCATCTGTTTCATAAAATCCAGATGAAGCTCTGTGCATGAGAATTATGGATACTTACTGTGTTACATATGAAGCAATAAAAATTTCATCTGTAGTAATTCTCTTTAAAAGGTGATTACGGGCCTGATATACTGAAGCACGCAAAGTCATTAATATTTACATCCTGCTATTATGAACACCAAGCACAAGACATTTACCATGTGCTAAAGGCTTTGGTAAAACTGGCCTGTTAAATCTCTCTGCACACCTCAATTTGCAGAGACATTGAATAAAGAGTGCCAGCTAAACATATGTGCTCAACAAACCTCAGTGAACTATTTATCAAACCCTTTCATGCTGTTGTTTTTAGTTTGATGTAGACTGGAGAGGAGTAGCTGCAGACCCTGCAGTTAAAACCATCAAATACTCGCTCTTGCTGGAGAATGCCTTTGGCAATGAGGCAAACATTAATGACAACTGAGAACAGCCCATTGGGATCCTCAATCCTCAACTCCACAACAAACTAAGAAATCTGTCCCACTTCATGTATTGCACAGAATAAATTCTCATTGTTACTATTTTGTTGTGTTGTGTATCATGTTAAAATGTCATAATATAATTTGTATACAATTTAATGGACTTCAAAAACATGCTGGAATGTGAACATTATGTGGATATTCTGTATGTGCCTTGGGGCCAAGGGAGGTGCAGTTAAATATACGAGCAGCTAAATCAAACCATATTTTATATACAGTCAGACAGACACGCACATTTGCCATGATTATGTGGAAAAAGCTGTCAATATAATAAGACAGCATGTAGCGACCATATGAGAGAAAACCACCTCAGAATAGCTGACCGCCATATAGATAAGAGTTATGAGAAAACTCATAGTCCAAATGCATATTTCCCAAAGGCCTTTATGTAATTTAGTGCACGGAAAGAGAGACCTTGTTTCCCATGGTAAAAAGGAAGATTTGTATATCCTTTCTAACTGTGACCAGCTCTGATCTGGCATGTTACAGAATTGTCAATAGCTGATGCTGTATTTAAAAACACAGGTTGAGTGTGTCTGTAATCATAGCTTATATGATCAAGGCCTCAGTGCCTGGCCAATTCTGAAGGTCTGATGCATTACATCAGACCTGTATTATCAAGTCTTAATTCCTAGCTTTCACACTTACTAAAATATTAGCCTCCTGTGTTAGCGGGCTACGGTCCAAAATACAAAGGCTGATGCAGGGTCCAGCACATACAGTATTTAGCCTGGCTTCAATGAATGGGGATAATGGGGCCACATTGTGACATCCCAGAATACATTGGACAGAACAAACCGATGTGCATTGATGTGTTGTGCCAGGCTTGATATCACTGCTGCCAAATGGCATTTGTTCTTGTGAGTCACGTGACCTGTCACAACGCAGCAGATTAAATGTTTGAAATGGAGAATAGTGGATATGACTTGCTGTTGTGGTCTGTTCCTAACACAAACATTTAATTTAGCTTCAAAAGACGGAATGTTTTGTGTCAAATTGACTACTTTTCTTGACAGATGTGGTCACTATAATCTGTCAATATTTGGGAAAGAATTGAATTAAGATTCTTAAAAAAAATCTGCTCTTTGTGTTCCCAAAAATAACAGCGTATGGATATTAAACAATATGAGTTCCCCTTCTGTCACTCATTCGACATTGTGTCGATTGTAGTAACACAAGGGGTCTTTCTTGAGAGCCTTGCATACCTCGATTTGAGAAGAGATTACAACTTTGCTACTCAAGGATGTGATAGGGATCATCATACCCAAAAAAGGCGGTGGGTTGTGGCCAATCTTGGACTTGCGAGTTCTCAACCGGGTTTTACACAAATTCCCATTTAAAATGCTTACGCGGAAACAGATTGTAACCTGCATTCGGCATCAAGATTGGTTCGCAGCAGTAGACCTGAAGGACGTGTACTTCCCCGTCTCAATTTTTTCTTGACATCGTCTCTTTCTACGGTTTGCGTTTGACGGCCAGGCGTAGCAGTACAATGTCCTACCCTTCTGCGAACGAGCGCCTGCAGTCTGTGCTAAAGTTCCTCGCTCTCTTCGAGCCCGGCACAGCGGTTCCTCTAAAACAATTCCAGAGGCTCCTGGGGCAAATGGCATCCTCATCCACGGTCGCACTGGCTTCAGACTCGAGTCCTGTGATGTGCATGGCGCCACGGCATGTACCGTGTGTTAATCACCCCTTTCTGCCATCAGACTCTCAACTCTTGGACAGACCTCTGTTTTCTGCTAACAGGAGTACCCCTACAGCAGGTGTCCAGACGTGTCGTGGTCACCACAGATGCCTCTCAACTATGTTGGGGCGCCGTGTGCGACGGGCACGCAGCCGATGGCTCTTGGTGAGGGTCCCCGCTGTGTTGGCACATCAACTGCCTAGAGTTGCTGGCTGTACTCCTTGCCCTGCAGAGGTTTCTCCCACTGATTCGGGGCAAGAACATCTTGATCCGTTCAGACAGCACTGCAACAGTAGCGTACATAAACTGCCAAGGCGGCGTGCGCTCTCGTCATGTCACAAATCGCCCACCATCTCCTCCTTTGAAGGCAGCAGTGACTCAGGTCTACCACCCATATCCCGGGAAACCTCAACGTGGCAGCGGACGCGCTGTCGCGACAGGTCTCGCTCAGCGGAGAGTGGAGGCTCCAACCCCAGGCGGTCCAGCTGATTTGGGATCGGTTCGGCAGGGCACAGGTAGACCTCTTTGCCTCCCAAGACAATTCCCACTGCCCCCGCTGGTACTCCCTTACGAAGGCCCCTTTTGGAACAGATGCGCTGACAAACTGCTGGTCCTGGGGGCTGCGCAAGTATGTATTTCCCCCAGTGAGACTTCTTGCACTGGTGCTGTGCAAGGTCAGGGAGGACGGGGAACAAGTCACCTTAGTGGCTCCTTACTGGCCCACTCGGACTTGGTTCTCGGATCTCACGCTCCTCACGACAGCACTATTCTCCTGAGGAAGGACCTTCTTTCCCAGGGACGGGGCACCCTCTGGCATCCGCGCCCAGACGTCTGGAACCTCCACATCTGGGCCTTGGATGGGATGCAGAAGATCTGAGTGACCTAGCTTCGATGGCTGTAGACACGATAAACCAAGCCAGAGCTCCCTCTACCAAGCAGCTTTACACCCTAAAGTGGCGCTTATCGCAAATTAGTGTTCTTCCCAGTCTGAAGGTCTGCAGAGATGCGCAGTTCCTTCAGTGCTTTCATTCCTGCAAGAGAGGTTGGAGGGGAGGCTGTCCTCCTCCACCTTGAAGGTGTATGTAGCCGCTATTTCAGCCCACCATGACGCATTGGACGATAAGTCCTTGGGTAAGTACGACCTGATTATCAGGTTCCTTAGAGGTGCCCGGAGACTGAATCCTCCCCTTTCAAGCCTTTTCCCCTCCTGGGATCTCTCAGTGGTCCTCTCAGGCCTTCAGAGAACCCACTTCAAGCTGCTTGACTCAGTAGAGCTCAAGGCCCTCTCCTTGAAGAAGGCCCTCCTGATAGCGCTAGCTTCCATAAAGAGAGTTGGGGACCTGCAAGCGTTCTCTGCACTTGCCTGGAGTCCAGTCCAGCAGATAATCATGTCATCCTAAGACCACGACTGGGCTATGTGCCCAAGGTTGCTATGACCCCCTTCAGGAACCAGGTCATGAGCCTAGAAGCGCTGCCCCAGGAGGAGGCAGAACAAGTTTTTTAATTGCTGTGTCCGGTACATGCTTTGCGTATCTATTTGGACCGCACGCAGAGCTTTAGATGTTCTGAGCAGCTCTTTGTCTGCTTTGTGGACATCGGAAAGGGAACGCTGTCTCCAAACAGAGGATAGCCCACTGGGTCGTCGACACCATCTCCCTAGCCTACCAGACCCAGGTCGTGCCCACCCCCTTGCGAGTCCGAGGACACTCAATGAGAAGTGTGGCATCCTTGTGTGCACTGGTCAATGGCACCTCCCTAGCATGCATCTGCAGAGTAGCGGTCTGGGCAACACCTAATCTCAGGGTTGAGTCGGTCTCATCCCGTGTTTTATCAGGTACGAGCTGGTAGAACTTGGTGCTTGCACTCAGTGCCTTTCCACTCCACTAAGGCGTACACGTGCACTTATATCCCAATAGATCCCACTAACTTGGCTCCCTGGATGACTCCTCCCTAGCCCTCTGGCCTGTGAATTCAGCAGAGGAATTTGCGACCAGACCCACTACGAGCTTCAAGTGCTCTGTACTAGGCTAGGGCTCCACAGGCCTAATTCCCTTTTCAGTCAACTCCATGTGATGTATTTCTGTGGTACGGTCCCCCTGTTGGCGAACCCGTGTCTCCCTTGGGCAGTCTCTATGCCCCGGTCACCGTGTTTGTAGAGCTCCTGCCTTATTGGTAGGACCTACCACCGCACCACTTCCACGTGTGTCTTGACAACCCATGTGACGTATTGGCCACATGTTACCTCCCCCCAGCCTGGGCACGATGTGGTCTCCGCAGAGTCTTTTCCCCCTGAAAGAATAGGATCGGAAAAGAATGCCTTCCCTGATGTTTTATAGCGTTAAGCCTTCCCTGATGTTTTATAGCCCCAGCCGCTTTATGCCCTATGACGAGAAACATAGAGAGAGAAAAGGCCGCGGCTGGCTGGCTTGCTCACTGGGTGGGACATGCAAATTCTGTCTGCCAATTTGTCATTGGCCTTTTCTCAAATCCAGAGGTATGCAAGGCTCTCAAGAAAGACCCCTTGTGTCACTACAATTGACACAACGTCTCGTTCCCTCCATCAGGGAACGGAGGTTACAACAGTAACCATGACATTTTTCACAATGTAATTTTCACAATGTAATTTTACCAAAAAGTAAAAGCCATGAAATTGTATTGCTTTAGTTATTTGTTGTTGCTTTGTAGATGCTAATAGACAAAAGGATTACACAAACCTCAATCTCAGTAGCAGAAAATGTGAATCTTGTGAGAATTTTGCAACACAACATGTAGTTACACAAAGAGTACATTGCATTGTATGTATTTTAATGTTAGTACAAAATAGTTAAAGACACCTATTATAAAGTGGGACCCAATTTTTTATAGACAGTCGACTGCCATTTTGCCATGTCCTTTTCCCAAAAGAGTCTTGACAATGCCCACAGGAATTGGCACTGTGATGAATATACAGGTGTAATTAAGTCTTTATTAGTGTTTCAAGACATTTTTAGAAGGTCAGTCAGAGCCTTGTGCAAATGGGAAAACAGATACTTCCTAGTTTAGGTCTTTTTTATTTTTTCATGGCACTGACATAATTTATTCCATTCTCCCTATTAATTCAAACAAAGTACCTAATAAGGGTTATAATAATATAACAGATAGTAGATCTGTGTTTTCATTTTATTATTTTAAGAGCTCTTATTTTCAAAGGTATGCTCTTTGACTCTTGCCAGTTAGACCTGGTACATGCATCAATGTAAGGTTGTCTTTGGCAAGTATTATTCAAATAGTAAGAGGAAGACAATTTTTTCTATACTGGCTGTGTATTAGGTCTATGGAACTATTTCCGTCCAGGTCAGCATTCCCAGTGGAGCTCATTTCTGGATTCATGCCTTCACGGCTTGGGGTGTTGAAAGGAAGGACCCAAGTGCAGCTAGCATCAATGAGTATTTATTTAATATAAAAATAAAACAAACAAAACAAAACTCTCACAACAGAGAAAACAGGAGAACAAAAACAAACTAGAAAAATACAAACTGAACTAGAACATGACAGGGAAGGTAGACAAGAAACATGAGCACTCAACCAATGAAGTGAAACAATCCAGCACAAGACAACATACACAAGGAGCTAATAAAGAGAGAGAAATGAAACAGGTTAACAAGGGACTGGTGAAACCAATTAAATAATAATCAGGAGACAAGGAGGCGGGTGTGACACAAGATTGAGAGACATGTGGCAATACAGAAACTAAACAAAGCCATGCGCTCTCACAGACACAAACACCCGAATAACATGAGCACATATCACCCTAGACAAAAGGCAACATGCGCTCATGCCAAACAACAGACAAGACAGGGACATTTGTGCAAGGGTTCGGCCACAGATGAATAGGCAACAAGACAGTGGGGTGAACCCCAGCACAACATAACAATGGATCGTGACAGTGAACCCAAGTGAAGCACGCCCGAAGTCGTGAGAGACAAACATTAAACAATTGACATGAGTGCATGGCGCAAGGATGACATAAGAGCAATGCACTCATGCCAATAACCAACAAGACAAGAGAATGCATGACAATGCCAAAAGGGCGAGCCATGCTTTTCATATATACTAGAAAAAAACACTAAAAAGGGGTGTCAGAGTTCAGACATAAAGACAACAAAAACGCAACAAACATAAGCGGCTGAACTCTGACACATGTATTGTTTCAATATAAATAAACATAAATTATGAGACTTTATTGTCATGTAGTTTGAAATGAGACTTGAAATGGATGCAGAAGATCAAATCCGTGCCTCAAAAGCTTCAGCTTACTTTGTATTTTTTTTAAATCACACAAAAAACCCACAGAGATGTCTGTCTGTTGTGGGTTAAGGCCTATATAAAAGCTCATTCAGTTGATGGAAAGACAGACATGAATCTGTGGAAAAGATGCATAGATACATACTGTCCAGACTGATCTCTAGGGCTGCACCCTAATAGTCGACCAAAAGTTAGTCGGTGAGAAGAGTCTTGCTTGACCAAGTTTTGATTGGTGGGTTGGTTGCAGAAAGAAAAACTCCACAGGAAACTGACGAACACCGAATTTATCACTGGTTGGTAGCTAGGGGTGGTACTATGGGAAAGTTTTCTTTAAGCAGGGTTAGGGTTAAGCCTACACAATAAAGCAAGACACCCTAATTTCAACCTATGTATTACATTTTTTATTTATTTAAACTAAAAATTTAAATGAAACTGGAAAAAAAATAAGTGCAATTAAAATGTGTGTTGTTCAACAGTTACATCAGTTGTGAAGGGCAACATCTCCCTGGCAAAGAAACTGTGCATTCTCTACTGGTTGGGTATTTTATTGAAAACACACAATACATTGTGTGTTTATAAAGTAATTTTGTTCCCTCCTTCACAATATATATATCACAATATCCAATTACATCGGCAACCCTGGGCTGGGGGATCGGTGAATATTATTGCTTTAGTGATTTTGCATTGAAAATTTTATTTAAAAAACAAAATTTTTCTTAAATCAAATATATTTATAAATACAAATTGCACTCCAAGCGAAACAAAAAAGCAATTAAAATAATGAAGTGATCAAAAAATTATATATATAACCACATTTCCATTTACGATCAGCCAAGAATCCGTCTAAACATGCAGGTGGAAAATTGCTTACACAAATGAAGACACATAAATAATTGAAATGTAAAAATAATAATTATAATGATGATAATAATCACTGAAATATAAATCATGGTTTGAAATGAAGATGTTTTTGTATTACTTTATGCTTTAATCACAGAAATATAGGCTGCAGAGTTGCGTTCACAATGAACTGCTCTGTGGAAATAAAGCGAACTGAACTCAAAGCATCTCCTGAGATGAGATGTCTGAGGTCACTTGCAGCTCTCATAGACGATACTGTTCTTGCAAAATAAATTTCAGAAGACAGAGACTGCACGCCACCATACAAACAGCATGTCATACATGCACATAGACAGCTTTTCTGTCATCTGTTCTTAATAATATAATAAAGTGTGTTTCTTCAAGCGTGTGTCTGTGTTTCTATGGGCAAATAATTTGTAATATTAATTTGATAATATCATCAAAGGCATCAGCTATTGGCGATCACTCTGACCATCGTCGATCCCCGAGATCATCGTCTGTCGTCACAACCCTAATGTGCATTTCTCTCTATAAATTAACAAAATGTTCAGACAGTCTCCTTGCTGGTTTTTCTGACACATTCAGAATCATTGCTGATTTTGCCGGTGTCACTGCGGCTCTCTTCGTGTGTACGCTTGTAAAATGTATATTTTAAAGGCTCATTATTACGGTTTAGTATTTCTCTGTAATGTAGAACAATGTTAGCAATGTTACTTGTAACATTCTTTCTCAGCCCTGGAACTCATGCCCCCCCCCCCAACATATACATAAGTAATTAAATTAATATCATAAACGTGCTACCACTAGTCGAGTAATAGCTTAATCTAACGACTTCTTGTCGACTGGGACCATTTTTGGCTGGGGGCAGCCCTACTGATCTCAGCGTGAAATTGGAAACAGTAGGTTTACTTTCCTTTAGCTAAAATCGGTCTACAATTACCGAAATTCAATAGATTGCCCCAGAGGCTTAAAGTGGTAAATGTTGTCAGGCGTTGTGACGAGGCAGTCAAGGAATGTGGATCTAGTGCACAGCTTTATTAACAAAGAAAAAGCAAACAAACTCGGAATATAAAGAAAACCAAAACACAGGGAACTAAGCACAGATCATGAAACAAAACATGCAATAACTGACACAGGAAACAGGGAAACTAAGGGCTAAAATGCACAAGGGAACAAACAAGGGAACGAGGAACATCTGGGGAAACAATCAGGGAATAAGAAATAATCAGGGAGAACCAATCTAGGAATAAAACTACAAAGGACTACAAAACTAACAGGAAACAGGAACTAAACAAGAATTTCAACATTAAAGTACAAAAACAAAAGATAACAGGGAATATGACAGGCGTATGGGCATGTGTGAGCTCCATTTTCCAGGTGTAATGTCCATGGAGGGGCACCAAAAGTAAAAAGCTGTATAGGATGTAATACAGCGAAGAGGAATGCATATTATATGATCTGTACCCCCCAACCCATAACCCAAAACTAAACCTTACCATCAGTGGAGTGAAAATGTAATGTTAGAGGAAAAATGCAACCTCATCACTGATTATGTTATCGGCATTACTTCCTAGTTTCATCGCAGGATCCGAAGCCGAGTCTCCTATTATGTTGACACAACTCGATTCTGGTAGCGCCACAAATGTCTGATAGGAGAAGGTGCTATGGTGCTAGAACTCTCGGAAACAACATGCCTACTTTCCTTGTGACTGTGTTGTACTATCAGAGTTTGACCATATTACCATCATGATGTAACAAAACAGGAGCTTCTCCTTATTTTTCAAATAACTCTGTCCTTCTTTAGCTCACACCACATGTACATGTCAGAACAAAGGTTAAAACACATTGAAACCAATAGTAGATTATTAGAAGAACATAGCTCAACAGACACACATTTCTGTGTGCAGCAATGTTCTCTGTAGTGTTAGCCTACATATACTCAAAGCACATGTGAGGCTTATGAGCTGAGCATGTTCAATTTACAGCACTATAGATTCTCTAGAGCCTTTAGATTCACTACTTGCACATTTGTGCTATTCCATAAATGCTTGGCTGCATAAAGTTACTATCCAAAATATATCTAAAGTAACGTCACAACACCAGGTTTTGGCAGACAGAAGAGTGTATGAGTGCTTTTCTCTGCATTAAAAGGCCATTGTCATCTCTACTACAGAAATATATATAGGGTGGGTTCCATTCCATAGGGCTCACCCCTATAGAGTTTACCCTCCAGAGTGAGTCAGTGTGAGCTTCGTAAGGTTGAAAGGTGTAGGGCTCAAAAATATCAGTCATTTGGAACATTCCAGCATAATAAATAAATACAATGCCACTTTGTATTATTATTTTATTTAAACACCTTAGGTTGAATAACTGATCCAGCTAATTTACATTAAAATACCACAAGCATTAACCAGTTTGAAACAAAAAGCCAGGGGTTTAAAATAATTAAAAAAAAAATCATTATAATAATAAATAATAAAAAGCTTTTGTAGACTATGGAGAAGAAGGGATGTCACATGTTTTCATTTATAGAAACAGATTGCAGTTGCAGCTTGACAAACCTCCATGTTTGTGACATATGCTCTGGTCCGCTACGCAGCAAAGTGCCCATCTGTTGAACCCTACGAAAATAACCGTTTCGAAGGGCAATTCGAAGCAGCTATTTATGAGCCCTTCGGTTTGAAATGACCCTTCAACATGGCGGCCACAATTGTTCCCCCTTCGAAGTGCCCAACAAATGTCTTCCTGTACTGACAAATTAAAAGCTTCCACCAAAATCAAGGCCCGCTTAGCTGTCGCATGTAAGTGAATAAAATATTACATAAATATGGTACTGTTTTAAAATAATAATAATAGTTGTTGTTGTTGTTTTTATTGTTAATATTTAGGGTGACCATACGTCCTATTTTTCACAGACATGTCCTTTTTTTTGGACCTGAAAAAAGCGTCCAGCTGGGATTTCAAAATTGGCTATAAATGCCCGGGATTTGGCTTTCTTCATATTGACATGCAGTTTGGACTCTCATACATTCTCTCATACATTCTTTGTATTTGATACTACTTGATTATTCTGACAGAGAGCAGCAGACTAAGGGTGCTTCTCATTCGAAAAGCAGTCTCGTTAGGTAGGATATCCTGGCTTCCACATCATCAAGCACCGTCAAAGGTCTCAATTGTGAGGACACTTGGAAGGCAGCCTTGTTTCACAGCCTTCTTTGCCATATTTTGGAGGATACATCAGGTGTATCCTTTGTGACCTTCAATCACTCACATTTCCTTTGCACATGTCCCAAATTATTTAAAAAAAGGCATTGCAGGTTTTTTTTTGCACATTTGCAACAAGACAATATGTAGAAAAATAAAAAATGCAAGTAATTTAGACAATACAACAAATTCAAAGAAACAAAGCACAAAAAATAAATAAATACAATTATTAAAATGACAGTTACATGAATTTGAAAAGCTTTAAAAGTTTTTAAGTATGTTTTTTTGGTTTTTAGTCTAGGGTTCTGTTTTTTTCATATTTGAAAGGGTTTAAATATAAATTCTAAGATCAGTGTTGCAAAATGTTTTATAGAAAGGCTTTTTTTTTGTGACTCTATCTTTGTGAATAAAACATTTTGCTAAAAATAATTAAGGGATTAAGGACATATTTCTCATTTTCTGTCAATGGGTTTTCTAAACAAAGTAAAATATCACATGGTCCTAAGCTTATGGTTTGCCATGCACACTTACTAGACTGTATCATTCTAGCATTGAGTGCTGAGTATGAGTCTAGTCTACAGCCTCAGAAGGACTGGTCTAGGAAGGACACAGCCTTTAGTAGGCTGCAGCCTTCCATTTGAGAAGCACCCTAAGTGTACAGTCTTCTTGCCTGCCCACTTGCTTTGTGCACTCTGTGTGATTTTTTTAAAATTGTTATGATTTACACATTTAAAATGTATAAAAATATACATTTTTAAATATATACATGTAATATACACTCACCTAAAGGATTATTAGGTACCCCTGTTCAATTTCTCATTAATGCAATTATCTAATCAACCAATCACATGGCAGTTGCTTCAATGCATTTAGGGGTGTGGTTCTGGTCAAGACAATCTCCTGAACTCCAAACTGAATGTCAGAATGGGAAAGAAAGGTGATTTAAGCAATTTTGAGCATGGCATGGTTGTTGGTGCCAGACGGGCCGGTCTGAGTATTTCACAATCTGCTCAGTTACTGGGATTTTCACGCACAACCATTTCTAGGGTTTACAAAGAATGGTGTGAAAAGGGAAAAACATCCAGTATGCGGCAGTCCTGTGGGCGAAAATGCCTTGTTGATGCTAGAGGTCAGAGGAGAATGGGCCGACTGATTCAAGCTGATAGAAGAGCAACTTTGACTGAAATAACCACTCGTTACAACCGAGGTATGCAGCAAAGCATTTGTGAAGCCACAACACGCACAACCTTGAGGCGGAAGGGCTACAACAGCAGAAGACCCCACCGGGTACCACTAATCTCAACTACAAATAGGAAAAAGAGGCTACAATTTGCAAGAGCTCACCAAAATTGGACAGTTGAAGACTGGAAAAATGTTGCCTGGTCTGATGAGTCTGATTTCTGTTGAGACAATCAGATGGTAGAGTCAGAATTTGGCGTAAACAGAATGAGAACATGGATCCTTGTTACCACTGTGCAGGCTGGTGGTGGTGGTGAAATGGTGTGGGGGATGTTTTCTTGGCACACTTTAGGCCCCTTAGTGCCAATTGGGCATCGTTTAAATGCCACGGCCTACCTGAGCATTGTTTCTGACCATGTCCATCCCTTTATGGCCACCATGTACCCATCCTCTGATGGTTACTTCCAGCAGGATAATGCACCATCAAATTGGTTTCTTGAACATGACAATAAGTTCACTGTACTAAAATGGCCCCTACAGTCACCAGATCTCAACCCAATAGAGCATCTTTGGGATGTGGTGGAACGGGAGCTTCGTGCCCTGGATGTGCATCCCACAAATCTCCATCAACTGCAAGATGCTATCCAATCAATATGGGCCAACTTTTCTAAAGAATGCTTTCAGCACCTTGTTGAATCAATGCCACGTAGAATTAAGGCAGTTCTGAAGGCGAAAGGGGGTCAAACACAGTATTAGTATGGTGTTCCTAATTATCCTTTAGGTGAGTGTATATCCACAGTGTCCTCTTTTTAGACAACCACAATATGGTCACCCTACAATATTATACAAAAATATATATATTTCCATAATAATTTCTTAACTTAAAATAACTTATTATTGGATTCCAGAAATAATAATGAAAAGTTGGACCCTATCACAAAGTCGACAAATACAGATACACAGTAAACAGATACAATGTGAATCTTTGAACAGTATTTCCATTGGCAGTAGAGCATGTTTGCTCATGGCTTAATTTAGTCAAAAAGGAACACTTGCTATTTTTTTATGTTTATAATAATTTCACATTTCAAATTGCAAACGCAATATTTTTCAAAATAATCACAATTAGATTTTATTCTCCGAATCTTTCAGTCCTAAGTTGAGTGTTAAAAGACTACAGAAGCTCCTAGATGCAATAAAACCATGAATTGGACAACCAGTTTGTTTCAAGAAAGGGAGATTTAAGAGGAAATCTCTGCTAAGGTCATTTTGCTCTTCCTGACATACCAGGCCAACCCCTGTCTTTATTTGCCTCTCACAGTCCTTCACAGAAATTGTTTATTTTTACTCTAGGCATGCGTGCAATACCCTTTTTGAATATGTGCACCTCTCCAAAATACCCTGCTAGTGGTCATGTAAACCAACCTGGTGTCATGATCAGAACACTTTGGATTAGCATTGTGTTTATGAACTGTACTTCAATTCAGATTTTGAAGTGGTAAGCCACAGTGTGTGAACTGAAGTTGTAGGTTGTTAATTATGGTGCTGTCAAGGGGTCAAGAGATACTGTAGATTAGGAGGTGAGAACATATAAGAGGTCACACAAAGTCTTGCAGGTAATTACGGTGAGTAAACCTTTGACCCCCTAAGCTTGTAGCTTTGACCCCCTAAGCTTGTAGCTTTCAAACGTTAGCAGCTTGTGCATACATTATTTATTATCTGAATGATGTTTTTATGCTGCATATTTTCATTTTCATTAATTGACATATTTCTATATTTAGTTGTTTAGCTTTTCCCCTGTTCATTCCTTGAGAGCCTTCAAATTGAGTTTGAGACCAGTTTTTGCCATTGTTTACCATTTTCAGACTTCATCAAAACTTTGGATTTGAAGTTAGTAAGATCTGTTGATCAGATATTTTCAAGCAAAACTGTTATTTCATTCTCGGATTAAGTGATTATTTCAGTTAGATTTGTCTCCCTCTAGTGCCAGTATATGAAGTAATTTAATTTAAACTGTCTCCCCCATCATAATGTTAAAACTACTTGTGTGGAAATATATTCTTTGGCTACAGAAAGACAAACTTTGTGAAAAACAGAACTCCATACTGGATTCTCTCCATGTCAGAGATGTGAAATAGTAATTATCCATTGATTGGGAACTCATAATTGCACATCTGTTTTTTTTATCTGTTTCTCATTTTATATTCCAAACAGGCAAACATGTAATTCTGTGCTTTGCATCTGAATGCAATAATTTTTTTAACTCATGCTAGTGTATATTGCATCCAGTTACTCCTTTGCAGTTGTTTGTGAGGTACAGAAAATAGTTTTTCCATTGTTACAATGTGTAACTACATACTTTGTATATACTTTAAAATAGCATCCAGCTGAATTGAGTTACACCTCCCCAATAGTGTCCCAATCGAGCATGGAAGACAGCAAAGAAACCCAGTAGACCAATTGTTTTTAAATAAACTAACTCTGCTAACAGTTTTATAACCTGGACCTCATAAAATAGGGCCAAACTTTTGGTCAGTCCTCTGATTTTGCTGGAATCCCCATTTGCTTGGGAGAGCGTGTCGTTGTGACAGCTGGGGTGAAAATGTGTGTGTGTGTGTGGGTGTCCCCAAGGTGATATATGACTGCTGTGTCACGTTCCACATCTGACAAACATCCCAAGATGTACATCATCCATTCTTTCCCTTTTCCATGTGATTCCTCAATAAAACAGGGGGTGTGAATGTCAAGCAGAGGGGAGTGGAGCAACGAGGGAGGAAAGGGAGTCTGAGCTCACACACAGTCAGCATGCGTGAGAGAGAGAGTGAGTAAGAGAGAAACAGAGAGTGGGGAGAAAGCAAGTGGATGTGGGAAAGAGAGGGATCTAAAGGCAATTGTTGCTGAAGAAATTTCATCTTCATTTTTCTTGTCTAAGAAGAGGCAGCTGGGATTGGATATTGTAGCTTAAAAGGCATCAGACCCAAGGTAAGACCACCAGCATTGTAAAGATGACCCAGGTCATCAGAGTTACTTTGTACATTACTGTTTTAGCATTTACAATGCAGTCTTATTCCAGCAATGGAAAACAACTTGTTTGCAGATTTTGCTACTGCATATAGAAGACCATACTCGAATATTCATTCTAAATGAGCTGTGTGGTCCATGTTTGATTTAATCTTTTAAATGATCTTAAAGTATTGACCAGCAAAACATGGTGATTGAGCTACCTCACGTAGCAACATCCTTGTTTTACCTGTTTCAATATTTCACTTAAGAGAGTGACTGTGCATGTTTATCAGCATGAAGAGCAATTGCTCGTCTATCTGTCTTGATTTAGCTCTGAGTGAGTCATAACCGAAGCTTTTAAGTGGACAGGAGCTAAAGACAGGTCTATTATATCAGACAAAGACATAATGTCTTCTGTGGGAGGTCTGTTGCTAAGGTGAGCCATCAGCTCCTTGTCTTGTTAAACCAGAGGTCGTTAGCCAACAGCACAAGATGAGAAATCACGCAAGGTGTGCAAGAGACAAAACACACTTTCCCCCCAGATGTGAGATGAAAAAGCAGACAATACAGTGCCATAATCAATACTGCAGAATACAGTATGTCTTTCTCTACCCTATAAGCTCTTCATAAAAAATTTAACCGCATAGAAATGGTATGCACAGAATTAAAACCTGTTTCATGAGTGTTATTTTCAGAAGATGACGACGGCCATGAATTTGCACGTCAAAATAAATTGGGAAGGTTAACAGGACAACAGGGTCCTTAATTAATTTAGCTGGAAACCCCTCCACAGCTTTGCTATGCATAGACCCTTTCATCCTGTAGCATTCCAATCAGACGTCGCTTTTCTAAGAAGCTAAATGTAAAGCTAACATTAGTTTAGCATTTGCTCACATGGTGTCCTGTCATTGGCCACAAGCAGCATTCAAATCCGCTGTGTTTGCCTTAACTTTATCACACGGGATATATTTAGTGTGGGGTTTAGCTCTGGCATACTGGTGTCTGCGTGTGGTGGCAGTGCCTCTGCTTGGGACTGGCATGCCGCTTGGGTTGCAGATGGGCAATGGAGGAGGGCTGCAGGGTGATCCCTGCAGGAATCTGCCCTTTGGTTTATTAAAAGCCATTCAAACAATAGGGTGCTAAACAAGCAGAAAACAGTGATTGCATTTTTATATCATTATAAACAAGATCAAACGTTCTTCCATTAAGATCATTATTGCATAGTTTGGTTTGAAGTCATTATTTGACTTTGACATGGATTACCTTGAAAATTGAGCTGTACCTTTAAATAAGTCTGTTTCTTCACAGTGATGTTAAGGAAACTGTAAATAATAATGTGAATTAAATTGTCTCAGTCCACATAATCTAACCCCTCTCGTGCCCTGAGGTTTCTTTTGAGTCTGAAAATTCTTCTTAAAATTACAGTCTGCACTTTAGCGTAAGCAGGAAGAACAACAAGAGTTAGAACAAGAGACTGAGACTGAGATATCAAGAGCCTACTAATGATCTCCTGTGTTCTTTCAATACCTGAAGAGAAAATTGAACATGTGATTATTTCCATTTTTGAAAAGCTTGCAGCGTTCCCACATTTTATATTCCACAAATCTTACGTACTCTGATGTTTGTAATGAGAGTTATGGTACAGGGGCCCTGGTGAGGTGAGAAATGGTGCTGTTCTGAATAGTGTGCACCACCTCCTGCGGCCCCTAACCTGTGGCTGCTTTTGAATGTCAGGAATTTCACAGTCCTAATGGTACAGACGGCGAGGCCCCTCTTCAGCCCTGCAAAAGTCTGAGAGGATCAGCCATGATCAAAAGGTTCATACTCTATTTCCACAACCACCAGTACCGTGCCTAGGGACAGTTCATTCCAGGGGTCTGCTCCTTAAGTGGCATTAGCCACCGACTGGACTCCTAGTTAGGACACAATCCCAAGGCGAGCAGTCTGGGCCTGAGAGTTCTGTGCAACGGACTTCTGGAATGTCTCACCCAGTCCTGGCTGCTGCCTTCCACTTAAATGTGTTTATTGTTTTATTTTTCTTCCCGTGGGATAACATTAGTCAGTTAGTGAAAATGACAAATACTTTTATTTTGCATTGGTAACATCAGCTTGGAAAATATAATGTCTTTTACTGTGAATTATACTGCCCATGTGGTTGTTTGTGAGATGAGGCAAAATATATATATAAAAAAAAACTTTGGTTCAAACACCTCTTTCCTCCAAAGATTTCCCTTTGGGGAAAAACATATTATTTAGGGAGTTCTTGGCTCTGTCTCACATTGTACTATGATGGCTAATTAAAGGCAACATTTCAGCGCAGCTTCATCAGATAGCAGCAATAACAATGTCAAAGTAAATTTCCTTATATCTCCTCACATTTTAGGCATTTGGCAGACATTTTTATCCAAATAAACAATGGCAGTGCATTCAATGTACATACAGGTGAAACTCGAAAAATTAGAATATCGTGCAAAAGTTCATTAATTTCAGTAATTCAACTTAAAAGGTGAAACTAATATATTATATAGACTCATTACAAGCAAAGTAAGATATTTCAAGTCTTTATTTGATATAATTATGATGATTATGGCTTACAGCTTATGAAAACCCCAAATTCAGAATCTCAGAAAATTAGAATATTACATGAAATCAATAAAAAAAAAGGATTTTAAATACAGAAATGTCAGCCCTCTGAAAAGTATAATCATGCATATGTACTCAGTACTTGGTTTGGGCCCCTTTTGTATTAATTACTGCCTCAATGCGGCGTGGCATGGATGCTATCAGCCTGTGGCACTGCTGAGGTGTTATGGAAGACCAAGATGCTTCAATAGCGGCCTTCAGCTCTTCTGCATTGTTTGGTCTCATGTCTCTCATCTTTCTCTTGGCAATGCCCCATAGATTCTCTATGGGGTTCAGGTCAGGCGAGTTTGCTGGCCAATCAAGCACAGTAATACCATGGTCATTGAACCAGGTTTTGGTACTTTTGGCAGTGTGGGCAGGTGCCAAGTCCTGCTGGAAAATGAAGTCAGCATCTCCATAAAGCTTGTCTGCTGAAGGAAGCATGAAGTGCTCTAAAATGTCCCGGTAGACGGCTGCGTTGACTCTGGACTTAATAAAGCACAGTGGACCAACACCAGCCGATGACATGGCTCCCCAAACCAACACAGACTGTGGAAACTTCACACTCGACTTCAAGCATCTTGGATTGTGTGCCTCTCCATTCTTCCTCCAGACTCTGGGACCTTGGTTTCCAAATGAGATGCAAAATTTGCTCTCATCAGAAAAGAGGACTTTGGACCACTGAGCAACAGACCTGTTCTTTTTTTCTTTAGCCCAGGTAAGACGTTTGACATTTGAAGCTCATGTCCAGGACCCGTCTGTGTGTGGTGGCTCTTGATGCAGTAACTCCAGCCTCAGTCCACTCCTTGTGAAGCTCCCCCACACATTTGAATGGCCTTTTCCTGACAATCCTCTCCAGGCTACGGTCATCCCTGCTGCTTGTGCACCTTTTTCTTCCACACTTTTCCCTTCCACTTAACGTTCTATTAATGTGCTTTGATACAGCACTTTGAGAACATACAACTTCTTTGCAATTACCTTTTGAGGCTTTCCCTCCTTGTGGAGGGTGTCAATGATGGTTTTCTGCACAACTGTCAGGTCAGCAGTCTTCCCCATGATTGTGAATTCAACTGAACCAGACTGAGAGACCATTTAAAGGCTCAGGAACCCTTTGCAGGTGTTTAGCTGATTAGAGTGTGACACTTTGAGCCTACAATACTGAACCTTTTCACAATATTCTAATTTTCTGAGATTCTGAATTTGGGGTTTTCATAAGCTGTAAGCCATAATCATCAAAATTATATCAAATAAAGGCTTGAAATGTCTTACTTTGCTTGTAATGAGTCTATATAATATATTAGTTTCACCTTTTAAGTTGAATTACTGAAATTAATGAACTTTTGCACGATATTCAAATTGTTCGAGTTTCACCTGTATTTTCCATTTGTGTGTTCCTTGGGAGCCAACTCATAATTTTGGCATCTTGATCATCATCTACTTATTCATACGATTCTCACATCAGCCAATTGTGTGGAAGCAGTGTAATGCATAAAATCATGCAGATACAGGCCAGGCGCTTCAGTTAATGTGCACATCAACCATTAGAATGGGGAAAAAATTTATCTCAGTAATTTCGACCGTGGCATTGTTGATTTGTTGGTGCCAGACGGGATGGTTGAAGTATACCTGTAATTGCTGATCTCCTGGGATTTCCATGTGCAACAGTCTCTAGAGTTTGCTCAAAATGGTGCCAAAAACAAAATACATAGAGGGAGTGGCAGTTCTGCAGATGGAAACGCCTTGTTGATGAGAGAGGTCAACGGAGAATAACCAGACTGTTTCGAGCTGACAGAAAGGCTACGGTAACTTAGATAACCACTCTGTACAATTGTAGTGAGCAAAATATAATCTCAGAATGCACAACACATTGAACTTTGAGGCGGATGGGCTACAACAGCAGAAGACCACGTCTGGAACTTTATTAGGACCATGGTCTTCCTATTAAAGTGCTCAGAGAGTGTATATCCAAAGAATGAACCAATTTGGCTGGTTTAGGCAAAGTGCAGAGGTGGACAGATGTTGCTGTCTCAGATGGAGGGGATTGTACTTCCTGCTGCTGCTGTTTGTAGACACTCTGGGCTTTATAAATTTACAGGATGAGGCAGGTGTGGACGCCATGGTGGTGAACCTTATCTCACATTCCCTGCCTCGGAGCGCCTCTCTGTAGGAATGAATTCTGGGGAGCAATACTCCCCCAACTGTCCCAGCCACAGTACTGAAAGCCATTAACTGATGAAGCTGCCATGCATGGTTTGCCAATGAGGTCACTTTCTCATTGTTTATGAACTAAATTTAATCTGTAGTTACCTTTTGAGCTGGGGTGTCTATACTACATTGTTAAGCCTCATTGCGATAACTACAAATCAGCATGGCAGACGTTCTGTACCAGGTTTGAATGTCAACACTCACGCCTGGGCATGATGATGATGGTGGCTGGTATGCATGATATGTTGATTTTAAATAAATGATTAAGTGAGTGTGTCCTACATTTGAAGCATCCAAGTTAAGAAAAGACTGTGATGTCCACTTGTGTAAACCCTGCCACATACACCGAACAGCCACAACATTAAAACCACAGGTTTTAATGTGTGGCTGATCGGTGTATGCTCTCAGGTGCAGTTAAACATTTCAGGGAGTATTTGTTTAAACAGGCAAATTGATACTTTCACCAGGAATGCTTACGTTAAATGATTCCTTGCAGTAAGAAAAACACAAGGGGAAAGTTTTAAATTAGCCTGTTGTTTTGATGATTTCGGAGCAATTCTGGGTTTCAAAATCATATTCAGACAGGTACAAAGAAAAATGCTAAAATTTAGGCATAATGCAGGACATTGTTTCAGTGAACAATTTCCTCTGCGAAAAAGTCTGATCCAGGCTTGAGGAGTCAGTCACCCTCAGGGATTTGCTACTCTTTCTTCCCCTCATTACACAAAACATTTTAGCAGTTGTGGCTCGGTGAATTTAACTGCTGAACACAATTTTTTTTTTAGCATTGTCATGAGGACTGTAAAGCACTAAGTCTGTGAAAAAAACAAGTATACATATAAATATGTGTCTTATTTGGCAGTCGTCTCCCTGTTATGAGAAAACTTGCTTAGAGACTTATTTATTTTCATGAAAAATTCATTTCTGGGGAAATTCACTGCAGGCTGTTTATTAATATATTAGGTTTCTCCGCTGTGTAATAAAAACACTATGTTTTTTTAGTTTTGGGATTGTTAGAATAACAGTACTGTGGCCTGCCAGCACTCTTCATTCATCAGCCCACTTGTTCCTGGCTGGAGAAATAGCAGCACTCACCTTAACCAACTGGCAGAGACACAAAAAAACGCCTGTCTCGGGCCATCTGTCATTGATGAATTCTCACGCAGACAAACTCCCACTTTCCGCTCCCTTTTTGTACCTTGCCTTACCTGTCCAGTTGCTCGGTTAACAACTCAAAGGAATAGTTCACCCGAAAATGACATTTCTCTCATCATTTACACACCCTCATGCCATCTGCAGAGCACAAAAAAAAGATTTTTAGAAGACTATTTCAGCTCTGTAGGTCCTCACAATGCAAGTGAATGTGTACCAAAATTTGGAAGCTCCAAAAAGCACATAAATGCAGCATAAAAGTATTCCATATGATTCCAGTGATTAAATATATATCTTTTGAAATGATATGTTAGGTGTGAGTGAGAAACAGATCAATATTTAAGTCTGTTTTACCATAAATTCTCCTCCCTGCCCAGTAGGTGGTGATAAGCATGAAGAATGCAAATCACCAAAAACAAAAGAAGAAGTATGTAAAAGTAAAAGACAAGTTGAGATTGAAAGTAAAAAAGGACTTAAAGGTGCACTCAGTAATCTTTGTGTTGTGTCATCCTGGACGTACACTGGCACCTAGCGGCTTGGATGCAGCATCTTTTAAAATCAATAGTTCAGATGTCATTGTAGAAATGTAGTATTCACAGTCACCCATGTTTACTTTAATCAATGAGTAAAAGTGTCAGATAACAGGACGGTTTACTGAGATTAAGCTGGTCATATTTGGCTGGTCATGTGAGTCTAAAAGGGCAGCCCCCATGTGCGGACCCTCTCATGTAGAATAAAACAGCTTTTATAAGGTTACTGATATGAGTCTTCATTTTAACGTGAGTGGTCATGATTTCCTATATACATTTCAAATCATGTCTTGAGGAGTTAAACTTTTTATGAGGAAAAAAAATAACTGAGTGCACCTTTAAATATATCACTTTGGAAGACATAGATTTAACCACTGGAGTGTTATGGATTATTTTTATGTTGCCTTTATATCCTTTTGGAGCTTCAAAATTTAGTTACCCATTCACTTACATTGTAAGGACCTACAGAGCTGAAATATTCTTCTAAAAATCTTTGTTTGTGTTCAGCAGGAGAAAGGATGGGATGGAATGAGGGTGAGTAAATGAAGAGAGAATTTAAATTTTTAGGTAAACTATCCCTTTAAACAGTCGTAGTCTTTTAACGGCTAACTGGGTTTAATACACAAAACTTTACCTTATATCATGTTCTCAGGTGGGTTCTTATGGCAGGATTTTTCTGTTACTTGCACTCTGGGCTAACCTTTGTTTAATTCTTTACCCACAGATAGATTCAGACAGACAAAACTCAAGGGGATGGCTGAGTTTAAAGAGAAAGCTCACTGCACCTTTTGGTTCACATATGTGGCATCAAAACCACAGTGGAGACCTCTTCATTGTCTTCTGTAGGACCCTTTTCACATTTCTTTCATTTACCTGTGGATGTTTGGACACTTGCACCTGTGAGTAGAGTCCAATATGAGGAACCAGACAAGGATTCTTCTACTTCTGGTCACATGCCCTCTGTTGAGTATCCTGCAGGGTATCATCTGTAAGGCAGAGAGTGGACACTTGGGGGACAATGACCCTGACAGGTGTATGAGACATCATTTTGTTGAGACCATCACACATCCTATCTACAAATGCAATTCGAAGGTAACTACATTTACACAAACTACTTTTAAATTGCTTTACAGTTCCTCTCTCCATCCAAAATAACCTGAACATTCATAATCACATGTGGGTTAAACTAATAATTCCCCCAATATAAAATTCTGTTTTAATTTACTCACTCTCATGTTGTTTCAAACCCTTATGACTTTCTCTCTACAAAAGGAGGTGTTAGACAGAATGCTAGCCTCAGTCTCCATTCACTTTCATTATATATTTTTTCCACACAATGGAAATTAATGGTGACTCTAACATTCTGCCTAACATTGTAGTTTTTGTTTCATGGAAGAAAGAAAGTCATACATCAGGTTTGGAATGATATAAAGGAAAATTTCTTTTTGGGTGCCCTATACCTTTAAAAGTGTAGTGGTTGTCCCATCAGCTACATTTGTGGCATATCTGTTCTATTGCTCATGTCAGTGTGGAGGAGGTCTTGTGGTCTTATTTCCAACTGAGAGGCACACTGTGCATATGCAAAAAAATCAAGGTAAACTGGAGCTCCCATGTTGCTCATTGAATTACAAAAATGATCTGGAAGGGTAAACCCTCATGTAAGACAATACACTCTCTACACCCACAACTTTCCTGCTAACAAGATGTTTAAAAAAACAGATCAAGTCTCCTGATACATTAAACGGTTTTAGATTTAAATAGTGACCCCAGGAGTATCCCTCATAATTATAATCCATGACTGAGAAGAAAACTTGTTTTAATGTTTTTAATTAGATAGCATGGCTGGCTTGTCTACTCACCGCCACATTTCGTTACATTGACACCTTGGCAAATAACTCTGCAAACAGCCTGCTCGTGAGGCCCAAAGCCTCGCTAGAAATAAGCACTCATGGGGTACATAAAAAGTATTAGAGGTGGCACAGTTCCAGGGCTCGACATGGTGCGGTGCCTGAGTCATTTAAATTTTCTATTTTGATTATAGAAACAATGATGTGTCTCAGATTTATCACCCCCAAAAAAAAGCCACTGATAATGCAAGTTCAAGAAGCTCTGATTCATCTGTACCTCTTACAGGAATAGCCTCTTAAGGACCTGATATACTGTACTTCCGGAGAACTTCTTTTTCATACTTTGTTCTTCGTACAGGGGTAAAAAGAAGTTCTAAACAGCCGAGCAACCGTATACTGTTTGCATTCATACATCCGCCACACCGCTATGGGAGGTGTTTAGAAGTACATTTAAATATAAAGGTCCTATATGTAAAACCTTTATGAATGTCATATTAAAATGTGTTATCAATAACTTTATGACTCATTCTATGAGAAGAATTCACATGAGGTCAGTAAAAGAAAATGACTCATTGAATATTTAAAGTAAAGTATGCAGTAGAAAATGTTTCATTTGTCTTGTTTACGTTCTGAATTATATGATGCTAATGTGATAACATATACGCAGCAGCAATAATAAGTTACACTCTGATATTGTAATTTATGACGACACTGATACTATAAAAGATGAGTGTATAAAAATGTTAATGTGCAAATTCTGCAAAATAAAGACAAAAGAAAGATGATAAGAGGCATATCTTACTTTGGGCAGATGTTTGAATGGCTTTTACTGCAGATGGCACATGAGTGAATAGGCACTTGAGAGAAAGTCACATGACATGGTCTTGGAAAATGTCTATAAGCAAACGATCATACAACGATCATACATATGGTGTAGGTACATTTACACCAGCTCGCAAATAACTCTGCGTGCTGGCGTGTTCATTCTGAATTCAACTGACTGAACAATGTAAACAAAATTAGCTGTAGGCCTCAAGGTAGGTGAAGCTCTATTAGGAAGGTGTGGCAGCTGATAAGAAATTTCCTAAAAGTTCACCCAGACAAGCTGAAACGAACCACCGAAATGAATGCAAAAACACATTGTTTTTGGCCAGAATTTGTTCTAAATTACATCACACCCCATCATTCTTTGATTTCGAAGGAAGTATATCGGACCTTTAGTATCTGTATATCAGATATAAATTCATTTTCTCAGGCATCCACTCTTACAAGCCCAGTTGGGCTGTGTCAGCAAATGTCGGACTTCCAATAAGTTGAAGTTTCGCTAGGCAGCCACATGTGCTCAAGCTAAAAAAATCTTAATTCTGTGAATATTACACATTCTGCATGCTATATTTGAATTATGACACAAACAACCGCAATAAATGAAATGCAGCAAATTTAAAAAATGTAAATACATGCTCAGTTAAAGATGAGATCCAAATAAGGCAGCTGAATCTGTTCAGGCCAACTGAAAGTGTTTGTGACAGTTCCTGCTGGAAATAACTTTAACATATCTTTCATTTGGCTGTTACATGGACCCAGATGGATTGTTCCTCCCTGAGAGCCATTAGAGAAGAGTGGGTATATAGCCAGAACAATTTGTATCAAGCATCGAACCCAACAGTTAAGCATTCACTGTCCCAAACACAGTTTATGATTTGACAGGCCTACACACGTACACAGACCCATTGTCTAAAAGCAGCGCAGACCATGGATCAAGCTTGACTCTGTCACCTTTATAAAGACGCGTATTACACATTGCATTAGTTATGTGAATGGCTGTTGCTTCAATGCAAATTTCAGCAGTGCTACACAATAGGATCCACCTGCGCAATCACTCTGAGATAATTATAGAGGGGAACAGGAGCTTACTGCCCAGTTCTGCTGCCCAGCTTTTGGCACCTTGCCATGTTTCCTTGGATTTCCATTTTCTGTGGGACACACACCTCCACCGTACCTCCATTTGAAATTCCTCACATCTACCTTTCATTTTTTTGGCAAACAAAACTGTTGGCTCTTAGCTTCAGGTGACATTAAATAATGACATCAAATGAAGGAAGCAAGCAAATGCCATTTTCATTCATGGACGTTGAACCATGATTCCCGTCATGCATATCGGGTGCCTTTTGGCCTCAGACCGACTATTGTCCCTTACAGTGGGGGTGACACTCCGCTAACACTAGGCAGCTGACATACAACATGACATAGGAGTCCATTTACGGAGTGTGCAGGAATGTGGCAGCACTTGGTTTGGCCAGCACCTCATATGACATTGAACTGGGTTATGTTTGCATCTATCATTGCAGATGAGCCTGCACACCAAACACAGAATCGCATCACTTATTAGCCTCTAATTACGTGACAGAACTCTTGTGTCGGACAAAGCCTTTCAAGGTTGTTGAGCGAATCTCTCTTAATCAGGCAGTTGACTATAGAGTCCAACAATGTAGCCAGGTGGATCTTTGACCCCCATAAATTGGCCCTGCGAAGTGCAAATCCTTTCATCTGTCACACAGCAATCCTCACAAAGCAGATGAGGCTAATTTGTGAGATTGACCTATTCAGAGGAGTCAAATAGCTGTAGCATCCATGTCTGGGAGAGATCATCCACACTCCCATCACCATGCAGGTGCAAGGTCAAAGTGAGAGAGTACAGAAGCTTTCTTTGTTCAAGACTCCAAGCACTCTCAGGAAGCTTATCTTGGCCCTGTCTTGACAGAGGGTTCAAATTAGAGATGAAACAGAATGAACTCTTGCTTTACACTAGTTTAAGATGCTTGTGTAGACATTGAAGATGCCTATAATCACAAAGGTTAATCAGAGTTAAAGAGACGTATGAATACATCAGGGCTTAAAGGGATAGTTCACCCAAAAATGAAAATTCTCTAAACATTTACACGCCCTTATGCTATCCCAAATGTGTATGACTTTCTTTCTTCTGCTGAACACAAAGATTTTTAGGTCCATACAATGCAACTGAGTAGGTTTTTTTGAGTAGGTAAAATTAATCCATAAGACCCAAGTGGTTAAATCTATATATTCTACAGTGATATAAGTATGGGTGAGAAACAGATAAATATTTAAGTCAGCATTTACCATAAATTATCCTCCCTGTCCAGTAGGTGGCGATATGCACAATAAATGCAAATTGCAAAAACATAAGTAGAAGAATGTGAACGTGAAAGTGGATTTACTTAAATATTGATTTGTTTCTCACCCACACCTATTTTCTGAAGATATGCATTTAACCACTGGAATCTCATGGATAACTTTTACGCTGCCTTTATGTGCATTTTGGAGCTTAAAAATGTTGGTATGCATTCACTTGCATTGAAGACCTATAGAGCAGATATAGTCTTCTGAAAATTTTTGTTTGTGTTCATCAGAAGCAAATCAATTAAGTCAAGGGATTTTCATTTTAGGGTGAACTATTCCTTTAATTAATTTTTTGCTGGCCCATTTTCACTGGCCTCACCACCAAAAAATTTATATTTAATTTTTTGGTAATTTTGTATTTGTTTTTTTGTATTTATATGTGCCAGGGGTAATATTTTTTTAAATTAAATATAACGTTTCTTTAAAAAAGAAAAGAACAAAAGAAAAGGAAAACCATGACATTCAAGGCAAAACATTTACTGATTGCATTGTCAAGTCAAGTAATTTTTATTTATATAGTACTTGTATAGTTAGTTTCAAAGCAGCTTTACAGAAAATCATACAAAAAATGAAACTGTAATATCTATAAAGTCTTAGAGTCATCATTGTGTAGTTTGATTGTAATTGGTCTATGAAGATAAATAATTAAATAATAATTGTATTTAGAACCCCAGTGAGCAAGACAAAGGCAACTGTGGCAAGGAACACAAAACTCCCATTAGATGTTGGTTAATGGAGAAAAATAACCTTGGGAGAAACCTGTGGGGGCCAGTTCCCCTCTGGCTAACCAACATGAATATAATTCCAATATTAGATATTTATGTGTAGTGCAGGTCATGGTTAGAGGTAAGGGCCAGTGTTTATACAAAGATTGTGTATGAACTATAAGATTAATATCTAATGTCTTTGAATTTCAGCCTGGATTAATTGCAGAAGTTCGAATTGATGCATTGTTCTTTGTTAGTTGGCCAATGAAGGCTTTTGTTGGTTGTTAATTGATAGTTTATGTATTCCATTTAAGAGTGTTGTCTATCATTAGACCAAGGCGATGCAGGCAGAGATCAGTTAGGTGCATCACATTTCAAACAGTAGGCCATTTCGGTGAGGTCTCTCCTAAGTCCAAGGTTCAGGCAGTGGTATATGAAGTATTCCATGTAATATGGTTGGAGTTGGCATTAGATCATCCCTTGAAGTCCATCGTAATAGACTGAAGCGATGTCTGTTTGGCACCAGCTGCATTTAGTCATCATACTCAGAGACACATAGCAGTGGAGTCTGACAGTCTGAGTCAATCTTGCCGGCTCTGGTAACCTCAGGATATGAATCCTGAGGTTGAAACAGGGAAACAATTAGAATAATATTAGCACAGATGCCATACATTTTTTTGCAGAGTTATAGAGCATGATAAATGTTTCTGGTTCCTGCAGACCTAACTAAAGCAGCCTGATTGTGAGTTGATGGATAAAGCAGGTGTATGCCTGGCTAAATAGATGAGTCTAGAGTCTAGACTTAAACTGAGTGAGTGTAATCCCAATCAGTGTTAGGGAGATTATTCCATAGTTTAGGAGCCAAATAGGAAAATGATCTACATCCTTTTGTGGATTTTGATATTTTAGGATCTATTAACTGGCCAGAATTTTGAATAGTAATGAACGTGATGGAATATAGCATAGTGGAAGGTCACTTAAGTACTGCGGAGCTAGACCATTCAAAGCTTTGCACGTAGTTATCAAAATTCTAAAATTAATTTAAGAGGTAGCCAATTTAACCAGGGGCGTGTCTAGAGCATTTTCAGTGGGGGGGCCATGCTGGGGCACTGCCTCCAAACGGGGTGGCCGCCAGTGACCAAAAAAAAAAAGCTAAATTCTACAGTATATTACGTAAATCCTATTGATTTTATAATTTTTTTTAACTTGAATAAAGTTACTTGTAAACAAATGTAGTAATAAAGCATGTAGTAATTTAGTTTTTTGTCATCCCTGTATATATCCATTAAGTTAAATTTGAGAGCCAGTGTTTATTATTTTTAGTGTTTTCATAAAACTAACAAGTTTATAAAATAAAAGCAATTTTAATAATGAGCAATTTTAAAAACCCAGAAGCAGAAACGATGTCAACTATTTTCTTTTAATTAATTTGGCCATTACAATATATAGTTTTATTCACAAAATAATTCCCCCCACTGTAATAATTCAAATGGTTTGGCCAAAACATCATAGTGTTTCATTCAACATTTCTTTCAGATTACTTTACAAAAAAGCTGAGTAACACAGAGTTAAAGTTTTAGCACTGTAACAGTTCAAATGAAAACACCACAGTTTAAAAATAAAATATGGAACCATTACATTGTGCTCTGCTAATATATTAAAGAACAGTCTTTAGTTTAGAAACAATAAAAACAGTAGCAGAAAGAGAGGAAAACTGTTGAAAAAGAAAGAAGGCAGACCTCAACTAGTTTCGGTGGTGACTGGCAAGCTCACCAGTATTATTTATAATGGTTGCAGAGTTGTTATCTATATTGATTAAAAATAATGGTATTGAAGGTCTTTCAGTGTTGGATAGACATATACTTATAAGTCAGTTTGCTGACGATACAACGTTGTTTCTAAAGAATGAATATCAAATTCCATTAGCTTTACATTCTATTAACCAGTTTTCTAAAGCTTCGGGTTACATTTAAACATAAACAAATGTGTAATGTTAACACTGCATGAGTTTCCTTTGCAGTCATTATCTAATATACAAATTAAAAGGGAAGTTAAATATTTGGGGATTATTATTTCTGAAGATAAAGATGTTATGGAGAATAAAAATGTGTTGAATAACATAGATAAATGTAAGTCCATATTGAATAGATGGCTGCAGAGGGATCTTACAATTTTTGGAAGGGTTATTTTATCTAAAATGGATAGTTTGTCCAGACTCATCTATCCAGCCTTCTCCTTGCCCATATCGACACGAATGATTAAATTAATAAATAAGGTGAATTTTAAATTTATTTGGAGAAATAAGTGTCAGTAAATTAGAAAGGAGGACATGATTAAAAAATATGAAGACGGTGGGGTGAATGCTATCGATTTTGACATTATGAATGGTGTTTTGAAATTGAAATGGTTAAAATCCTTCATTCAAAATAGCCACTCCTTTTGGTTTATTGTCCCCAATGCTATCTTTAACAAACTGGGGGGAATACACTTTCTGTTATGTTGTGACTTTGAGTGCACCTCGTTACCAGTTAAACTTTCAGCCTTCCATCAGCAAGTGCTGCTCTATTGGAAACTATTGTTCAAACATAACTTCACTCCTCACAACACTCCAGTTTGGAATTGTAGATATATAAAGTTTGGCAGAAAATCTGTATATCTTGAGGAATGGATATCTAAAGGGATATGGGCTATTGCCCATTTCTTGGATGATAATGGAAATTTGTTACTGTATAGAGAGTTTTGTGAGAAATTCCAAGTACAGTGTACCGTTAATATGTTTAATAGAATGATTAGAGCTATACCACTTCCTTTAAGATTAATGGTTAAAGAAGACATGTTGTACTCCAAAATCTCCCCAGTACTGAGACAGCTCTCCTTAGAAGGTTGTGATTTTTGTGATAAAAAATGTACAAATAGAGTCATTAGAATTTTTTTTTTACAGGCTTATTACCCAAACCCAATTAGACGGGAATATGTGCTTAAAGATTTTGATAAGGTTGAAATAAAAAACATTAGGACAAATTATTTCTCTTTTCCTCTCCCTCCTAAAGCTAAGGAGGTGAACTTCAAAATTTTAAATGAGATTTATCCTACTAAAGAATTTTTAAGATTGAAATTTAATATTGATGTGAATAATTGTGTTTTTTGTGAAACAAATATTGAAAATCTAGAGCATGTCTTCTTTGATTGTGATCTGGTGCAACCCTTTTGGAGTGAGGTGCAGAATTGGTTAAGGTCTCCCACCTCTCACGTGGAAGTTAATTAGGTTTGGTGTTTGTCTGGAAAACAAAGATTGTGATTTTGTTATTAATTTCTTGTTATGTTTTGGAAAGTTTTTCATTCATAAATGCAGATGGTTTAAATCTAAACCCAACTTTAATCACTGGATGAATGAGGTTAAACTCTTGTGCAAATCTTTAAAATTTGTTAAAAATCAGAAAGCCCTTAAATTGATTTCTCTTTTGGATACGTTTAAATTAATTTTAAAAGTCCCTTTTTATTTATTTTTTCATTTTATTTATTTGAGTTTTTTTCTATTTAATTATTGGTTTGTTTATAGTGTGTTTTCTGTTCTTTGTACTAGCTATGCTCAACCTATGGCTGAACAATTGAGGTTATATTCAGAGATTTATTGATGTACCTTGTTTGTTTGTGTTGTTGAAGGATAACAGTAGTTATTTGAGAAAATTTGTATGTATATTTTGATAAGTCACTTGTGATTTGTATCCTTTTTTTTGGCAATAAAGATGACTTTATTAAGACTTTATTAAGATGACTTTGAATCACGAACTGGCCACCACGTAGACCCGCCCCTGAATGTAACAATTATAGAATGGGGCTAATATGATCATATTTCTTGGTTCTAGTCAGCACTCTGGCTGCTGCATTTTGAACCAATTGAATTTTATTTATTGTACTTGAAGGACATCCTCCCAGTAATGCATTACAATAATCTAGTCTTGAGGTCATGAACGCATTAATTAGTTTTTCGGCATCAGCAACATAGAACATGTGTCGTTTTTCTGAGGTGGAAGAATGCTGTTATACTAACATTGGAAATTCGATTCTTAAAGTACAGATTGGTATAAAATAGAACACATATGTTATTTGCTGTAGAAGACGATGTAACAGTACATCCATCAAGAGTCAAATTATATTTTGCGGCTTATTTTTAGAGGTTTTTAGTACCTCTATTTTGTCGGAATTGAGTAGAAGGAAATTTCTGGCCATCCAATATTTGATTTCATTGATATACTGTGTTAATTTGGAGAATTGTGAAATTTCGTCAGGTTTGAAGAAATATAAAGTTGGGTTTCATCGGCATAACAGTGGAAACTTATTCCATGATACCTGATAATATCTCCCAGGGGAAGCATATATAAGGATAAAAGTAGAGGCCCTAAAACTGATCCCTGTTGCACTCAATACTTTACTTTTGTTTGATTTGACAATTCCTCATTTACATGGACATAGTAGTGGTCTACTAAATAGGACCTAAACCATTCTAATGCAAGTCCACAAATGCCAACATAATTCTCAAGCCTATTTAAGAGAATGTCGTGATCTATTGTGTCGAAGGCAGCACTAAGTTCTAAAAGCACTTGACGAGAAATGCAGCCAAGATCAGATGACAAGAGCAAGTAATTTGTAACTCTGATAAGTACAGTCTCTGTACTGTAATGGGACCTACATCCTGACTAAAATTGTTCATATATACTATTTCTCTGTAAATATAAACATAGTTTGGTGGACACTACCTTTTCTAGTATTTTCAACATAAACCAGAGATTTGAAATCTGTCTACAATTAGCAAATTCTCCAGGATTAAGATATGGCATCTTAATAAGCGGTTTGACAACTGCCATTTTAAAGTTTCTTGGGACATGTCCTAAGGATAGCGAGGAGTTAATAATATTAAGAAGAGATTACAGGGAATATCTCTTTTAAGAGCTTAGTTAGTATCAGATGCAACATACATGTTGTGGTTTTTGATGTTTCGATATGTTTTGTTAGCTCATCATGCTCAAATATGACAGCGAAGGATAGAAGTTGCTCGTGAGGAAAATGACGAGACACTGTTTTCTGTGGTACTGTAACAGATGGTTTCAGAATTCCAATTTTATTTCTGATTATTTCCATTTTATCAGTAAAGAAATTCATGAAGTCATTACTATTGCACGGAATATCTGGTCCACTCAAAGCTTTACTCCTAACCAATTTATCCACAGTACTGAATAAACACCAAGGATTGTTGTGGTTAAAGAAAATGCTGACCAGGCATCTTTTAGTGCCTGTCTGTAACTACAGACAATATCTTCCATGTACCCAGAAATACCTCTAATTTTATTATATATTCTTTCACTTGCACTCCATTTTCTGAACTGCTCTCTTGAGAGAATGAGTGTGATCATTGTACCATGGTGTTTGGCTTTTTTCTTAAATTTTCTTTAATTGAAGAGTGGTGACACTATCAAGAGTGCTAGGGAAGACTGTATTTATATTTTCTGATATTACTTCAAGTTCTTCTAGACTTTCTGGCTTACTGAGTATATGAGATAAATCTGGAAGATTATTAGTGAAGCTATCATTAGTGGTTGAAAGAATAGTCCTTCCTGAACGATAGCATGGTGTAGATTGAGTAACATTAGCTGATGGATACAAGAGTCAATGTAATAATCTGAGATGTCATCACTCTGCAGTAGAATTTCTATAGTATTAATATCAACTCCATATGACAGAATTAAGTCAAGCGTATGATTATGGCAATGAGTTGGTCCTGACACATTTTGTCTGACTTCAAGAGAGTTTAGAATATCGATTAATGCAAATCCCAATGTGTCATTTTAATTATCTGTGTGAATGTTGAAGTCACAAACAATTAAAGCTCTATCCACAGTAACTACTAGATCTGAATTGGCAAATTCACCAAGGAAATCAGAATATGACCCAGGTGATCTATTTACTGTAGCAAAGGCAAAAGACAACAGAGATTTATCTATTGTATCCGACGGTGTCACATTAACCATTTTTAGTTCAAAAGATTTAAACCTATATCCTGTCTTCTGAGTTACACCAAAAACTTCACTTTAAATTGCAGCAAAACCTCCTCCTTGACCTTTCATGCGAGGCTCGTGTTTATAACAATAACCTGGGGTAGTAGATTAATTTAAACTATTATATTCATCTGGTTTAAGCCTGGTTTCAGTCAAACAGAGCACATCCAATCTATGATCTGTAATCATTTAATTTACAATTACTATGTGTTGTAGTTTATGTGACCTGTGTGACGTTACAATGCAGCTAGCAGACGTTCGGATTAGCCAGTTTGTCTGCTTCCTGACCTGGGCCCCAGTTAGTCTAATACTGTCACTATTAAGACTATGATCCAAATTACTAGAATTACATGACTCCATCCCCCGTCATCTCTCTTCAGCAGGTCAGGTCTACCCCAAAAATTCTTCCAATTGTCTATGAATCCTATGCTATTCTCCAGACACCACTCAGACATTCAGACATTCAGTGACACTAATCTTCTATAAATTTCATCACCACGACAAGCAGGGAGGGGGCCAGAGCATAGTACAGTGTCCAAAATAATTTTTGCAAGTTCACACACCTCTTTAACATTACCTCTTGCAATCTCTGGCTGGCGAAGCCAGACATCGTTGCTGCTGACATGAATAACAATTTAAAAAATCTACATTTAGCATTAGCCAGCACTTGTAAATGTTATCTGATGTCAGATGCTCTGGTACCGGAAATGCATTTAACAATAGTGGCTGGAGTCTCTATTTCCACATTCCTTACAATAGAATCACCAATGACCAAGGCCCTTTCAAAATGATTCTCAGTGAGTGCATCACTGAGTATGGAGAATCGACTGGAATCACTAACAGGAACGGAAGTGTGGTGTTGCTTTGAGCAAGTATGCCGCCGAGATGTTGCCCAAAAAAATAAATAAATAATGGCTTCTTCTTCTTCAAACACCCTGCTGCTGGGGCTCTACATCCGGAACCAAAACGCCTGCTTACTGTACTGCCCTCATCCGAAACAGTATCTACTGGTTTCTCTTTCTCACTGACCTCCACTAGCATTTGGATGTGTGTCTCTAACACATTAACCTAATTCCTAGGGCTGCCCCCAACCAATGACTTTCCTAGTCAACTAGTAGTCGTTAATTTAAGCCATTAGTCGACTAGTCGTCGCACGTTTCATTTAATTACTTAAATATATATTTTGGGGGCATCAGAAAATGGTTTGAGTTCCAGGGCTGAGAAACAATGTTATAAGTAACATTGCTAATACTGTTCTACATTACAGAGAAATACTAAACCATAATAATGAGCCTTTAAAATATAAATTTTACAAGCGTACACACAAAGCGAGCTGCAGAGACATCAGCAAAGTGGGAATGATTCTGACTGTATCAGAAAAACCAGCAAGGAGACTGTCTGAACATTTTGTTAATTTATAGAGAGAAATGCACATTTGTTACGATTCCCCGTTGTCTGCCCTGTGTTCTCTGTCACACTATCATGTTTATGTCATATTTCCTGGTCTGCTCCGTGTTTTCCGTTTCACCCGTCACCGTTCACGCTCCATGTCGGGTTTTCCTTGTTGTTCGCCCCGTGTTTCACTGTCCTTGTCTAAACTACATTTCCCACAATTCCAGGCCTCCCTCACCGCCTGCATTCATCATTGTTTTCACCTGTGTCTCGTTCAGTCTCCACTTTGTACGTGTATTTAAACCCTGATTCTATGGTTAATCACTGTCGATCATTGTTTGTTGCCGGTATGTCGTCTAGCCTGGTCTGTATCCTTTACCCGAGTTCCTAGTTCTGTTTAGTGTCTTTGGTCCCTCATGTTTAATCTGATTCATGGTGTTTTCAGTTACCTGTTTTCCCATCGTGGACTTTTCTTTGTGTTTACCCTTTTATTTCTTATGTGTTAAATCCTAGTGTTGTTAGTACTTTGCTTCCTCGTGTTTATCTGTTCCATTGTGTTTCAGCTGCCGGTTTTCCCATCGTGGACTTTTCTTTGTGTTTACCCTTTATTTATTATGCATTGAATAAAACCACGTTTGGATCCGCACCTCTTGTCAGTCTTGTCCTGTGTCAGCACTAGACGTTACAGAACGATCGACCCAATATGGATCCAGCGGTTATCCGGGCATGCTGCCGCCTCCTGGGCCTGAAGCAAGGAAGCCGCCCGGTGGATGATCACATTAGGGACTTCCTGCACCTAGCGAGCGCCACCGACTATCCTGACTCCTCCCTGGTGGTGTTCTTCCAGGCTAGCCTGACCGGTTCGCTCCAGGAGCGGTTGCCGCTGGCGACGCGTGGCTGGACGCTCTGTGAGTTCATGGAGGAGACACTTCTGGCATGCGGCTCGCTGTTTACTGTGGATGTGGTTGAGGATTCTGCCTCTCCTCCCACGGCGGTGGCCCTCCAGTCATCCTTGGCTCGTCCTCTTCCACCTGCCCCACCGGTCAGTGAGCTCGCCCCCACGCCTGTCGTCGTCCATGAGCCAACACGGTCTACTTCGTCCGCCCAGAGGAGGAAAAGAAGACGGGCTTCCGCCTTCCGGCCAACGTCAGCCACGGTTAGCGAGCCAGAGCCCACGCCTGTCACCGTGAGCGAGCCAGAGCCCACGCCTGTCACGGTGAGCGAGCCTGTGCCCACGTCAGCCCTAGTCAGCGAGCCCAAGCCCACGCATGCCACGGCCAACCAGCCAGAGCCTGATGCCCCAAATGTCAGAGAACCAGCGCCTGTGGCCTCGACCATCCCTGAGCCAGCGCCTGTGGCCTCGACCGTCCCTGAGCCAGCGCCTGTAGCCTCGACCGTCCCTAAGCCAGCGCCTGTAGCCTCGACCGTCCCTGAGCCAGCGCCTGTTGCCTCGTCCGTCCCTGAGCCAGGGCCTGTAGCCTCGACCGTCCCTGAGCCAGCGCCTGTAGTCTCGACTGTCCAAGAGCCAGCGCCAGCTGCCATGATTGTCCCAGGGCCAACGCCCGTAGCCATGATCATCCCAGGGCCAGCGCCAGCAGCCATGACCGTCCAAGAGCCAGCGCCAGCAGCCATGACCGTCCAAGAGCCAGCACCAACAGCCATGACCATCCAAGGGCCAGCGCCAGTAGCCACGACCGTCCAAAAGCCGGCGCCAGTGGTCGTACCCGTCCAAGAGTCAGCGCCTCTCGAGCTTTCCAGAGCTCTGCCTCTCGAGCTTTCCAGAGCGCCGCCTCTCGAGCCTCCCAGGGCTCCGCCTCCCAAGTCTCTCGAGCCTTCCAGGGCTCCTCCTGAGCCTTTCAGAGCTCCGCCTCCCAAGTCTCTCGAGCCTCCCAGGGCTTCTCCTTCTGAGCCTCCCAGGGCTCTGCCTCTCAAGCCTCCCGAGCCTCCTAGGGCTCCGCCTCTCGAGCCTTCCAGGGCTCCGCCTCTCAAGCCTCTCGAGCCTTCCAGGGCTCCGCCTCTCAAGCCTCTCGAGCCTTCCAGGGCTCCGCCTCTCAAGCCTCTCGAGCCTCCCAGGGCTCCTCTCGAGCCTCCCAGGGCTCCACCCCTCAAGCCTCTCGAGCCCCCCAGGGCTCCGCCCCTCGATTCACTCGAGCCTCCCAGGGCTCCACCCCTCAAGTCTCTCGAGCCACCCACGGCTCCGACTCCAGAGCCTCCTAGGGATCTGCCTCCAGAGCCTCCTATGGCTCTGCTCCCAGAGACTCCAGAACCTACTAGAGATCCGCCTCTCGAGCAGCCTTCGGCTCCACCTCTCGAGCCTCCTACAGCTCTTCTCCCAGAGACTCCTGAGCCTCCTACGGCTCCGCCTCCTGAGCCTCCTACGGCTCCGCCTCCCGAGCCTCCTATGGCTCCGCCTCCCGAACCTCCTTCGGCTCCGCCCCTAAAGGCCCCTATGGCGCCACCTTCCTCGGCTCCGCCTCATGAGCCTTCCTCGGCTCCACCTCCTGAGCCTCCCTCGGCGCCACCTCCATCGGTTCCGCCTCCAGAGCCTTCCAGGCCTCTGCCTTTAAAGCCTCCTACGGCGCCACCTCCCTCGACTCTGCCTCCAGAGCCTTACAGAGCTTCGCCTCTAGAGCCTCCTACGGCGCCACCTTCCTCGGCTCTGCCTCCTGAGCCTCCCACGACTCTGCCTCCTGAGCCTCCCACGGCTCTGCCTCCTGAGCCTCCCGCGGCTCTGCCTCCTGAGCCTCTCGCGGCTCTGGCTCCTGAGCCTCTCGCGGCTCTGCCTCCTGAGCCTCTCGCGGCTCTGCCTCCTGAGCCTCTCACGGCTCTGCCTCCTGAGCCTTCCGAGCCTCCCTCAGCTCCGCCTCCTGAGGCCCCAGAGCCTCCATCAGCTCCGTCTCCTGAGCCTCCAGAGCCTCCCTCAGCTTCGTCTCCAGAGCCCCTTGCAGCCTCGCACCCGGTAACTGTCCCCTGAACCGGCCCTTGCCAAGTGGCCAGCCCCCAGGCTATCTAAACCGGCCTCTGTCCGGTGGCCACCTCCCAGGCCCCCTGAACAGGCCCCTGCTCTACGGCCATCTCCTAGGCCTCCTAAACCTGTCCCTACCCGGTGGACGTCCCCCGGGCCACCTGACCCGGTTCCCTTCGCACACCCCCAGAGACTGCTTACCTGCCCTCTCGGCCTCCCTGGTCTTCCTGACTGCCCCTTTTTCCCCCATGGACTGCCTAATTTACCCTTGTGTCCCCTTGGTCTGTCTCCGTGTCCCTTGTGTCCCCTTGGTCTGTCTCCGTGTCCCTTGAGCCTCCTTGGTCTGTCTCTGTGTCCCTTGTGCCCCCTTTGGTCTGTCTGTTTTTCCCCTTTTCTGGCCCCTCACTCCTTGAACATTTGTTTATCCCTGCTATTTTTTCTTTTCTGTGTCTTAAGACCGTCTGGAATCCGGTCCTTTTGAGGGGGGATTCTGTCTGCCCTGTGTTCTCTGTCGCACTATCACGTTTATGTCATATTTCCTGGTCTGCTCCGTGTTTTCCGTTTCCCCCGTCACCGTTCAATTCCAGGCCTCTCTCACCGCCTGCATTCATCATTGTTTTCACCTGTGTCTCGTTCAGTCTCCACTTTGTACGTGTATTTAAACCCTGATTCTTTGGTTAATCACTGTCGATCGTTGTTTGTTTCCGGTATGTCGTCTAGCCTGGTCTGTATCCTTTACCCGAGTTCCTAGTTCTGTTTAGTGTCTTTGGTCCCTCATGTTTAATCTGATTCATGGTGTTTTCAGTTACCTGTTTTCCCATCGTGGACTTTTCTTTGTGTTTACCCTTTTATTTCTTATGTGTTAAATCCTAGTGTTGTTAGTACTTTGCTTCCTCGTGTTTATCTGTTCCATTGTGTTTCAGCTGCCGGTTTTCCCATCGTGGACTTTTCTTTGTGTTTACCCTTTATTTATTATGCATTGAATAAAACCGCGTTTGGATCCGCACCTCTTGTCCGTCTTGTCCTGTGTCAGCACTAGACGTTACAACATTAGGGTTGTGCCGACAGACAATGATCTCGGGGATCGACGATGGTCAGAGTGATCGCCAATTGCTGATGCCTTTGACCATGTCAAGACGATATTTGGCTCGTTTTACCATTAATGTATTAAATTATTATTATTAGGCTTTTATTATTATCAAATACATTTTCTAAATAATTTGCCCATAGACACACAGACACACACTTGAAGAAACACACTTTATTATATTTTTAAGAACAGATGACAGAAAAGCCATCTATGCGCATGTATGATATGCTGATACGGAGCCGTGCAGTCTCGTGGAACACGTGTAGCTGAAAGGTACTCACTCTTTGTTTCTGTCTTCCGTTTTTTTTTTTTGCAAGAACAGTATTGTCTATTGTAACACAGTTAAAGGATGGGCAAGGAGGAGGCGAGAACCGGCTTTTCAATATAAATAATATTTTAATGAGAAACTTAAAAGACAACATAAACACACACGACGGACATGTCCGCTAATGATCTCTCTCTCCCGCACGATACTCTGCAGTCGGCCTTTAAACCTCAGAGGCTTGATTAGCCTAATAGGGGACCGGGTGCGTAGGATCACGACGCGGCCCCGCCCTCCGCCCTGCCACATCTATGAGTGCTGCAAATAACCTAAGATATCTAAGCTCAGGAGGCACTTTGAGTTCAGTTCACTTTATTTCCAAAGAGCAGTTAATTGTGAACCTTGCAGCCTGTAAAATGATACAGAATATATAAAATAATAAAAAAAACACATTCACCTTGACCACCACGAACCATGATTTATATTTCAGTGATTATTATCATCATTATAATTATTATATTAAAATTTATAATTGTTTTTATGTCTTCATTTGTTTTCCACCTGCATGTTTAGACGGACACTTGCGGTAAATGGTGTCACGTTCCTGTGTTTGTCTGCCCCATGTTTTCCGTGTCACCCTTCACCGATCCAATTCCATGTCACGTTTTCCCTGTTGAGTCTCACTGTCCGTGTGTAAAACTACACTTCCCACAATTCCCAAATCTTCTCACTGCCATTGTGTCATTGTTTGCACCTGTTTGTCGTTTGTGATCCTCATGTGTCTGTGTATATAAACCCTGTGTGTTTTCCACTCCTTGTCTATCGTTGTAAGTTTAATGTTGACGTTTGGTTTTCATGCTCTTGTACTCTCTGTCTTCATGCTCTTGTACTCTCTGTCTTCGTTCGAGGTTTCCCTGTCTTTTATGGATGTTTCCCCAACCTGTTTAGCCCCTTTATGTTTTCCTCATTTAGTTTTATTTTTTTTCCCATCGTGGACTTTTCGTTTGTTCCTGAGTTTGTTTTTGTTTATATGCTTGCCCAATAAAGCTGCATTTGGATCCGCATCTCCCGTCTGCCTCCTCCTTCCCACACAAGTTGTTACAAATGGAAAGGTGGTTATATTATTATTTTATCACTTTATTATTTATTTATTTGCTTTTTCATTTCATGTGGTGTGCAATTTGAATTTAGAAATGTATTTGATTTACGTTTTTTAAATAATTTAATTTTCAAAGCAAAATCACTAAAGCAAGAATATTCACTGATCCCTCATTCCTGGGTTTGCCTATGTAATTGGATATTGCGATATATAACGTGAAGGAGGGAAAAAACTAATTTATTCACAAACACACATTTTAAACCTTATTTTTCCAGGTTCATTTGAATATTTAGTTGAAATAAATAAAATATAAAGTTCAAAGTTTGAAATCAAGGTGTCTAGCTTTATTGTGTAAGCTTAACCCTAAACCTGCTTAACGAAAATTGCACCACCTAGCATCCAACCAGCGGTAATACTGGTGTACCGGAGTTGTACTTTTTTCCGGAGACCAACCGACCAATCCAAATGTGGTCTACCAAGTCTCATTGACTAACGTTTGGTCAACTATCAGGGGCCAGCCCTCTTAATTCCTTACATTTATCACACGCAAACCCCTCACTGCTGACAGAAGAAGCTATAGTAAGCATGCGGCATGTAATGCAGGAAGCAATAATATGAGCGGCTGCCATGACTTAATGGAATTGTTTGTTGTTGTTGTTTTGGTTGTTCTTGAGCGGCGAGGGTTTGATATCGATGTGAAACACATCAAGCATGATTTGCTGTTGTTGTGTTAGTTCCTGATCAGCAGATGTTAGTGATTAATGCAATAATCTGTGTAAAACACAGAGGATAAAAGTAATGCACGTAGTTGAAATACAAGATGTAGAGAAGCGGAAAAAAGAAAAAGAAAGAAAATGTGTGCATGCTAATATACACGCAGTTGAAACAGTATAAAAGTGGGGGGGAACGAAACACGTTGTAAAATGGCAAAGGACAAAACGATGAGCATAGGGTGATAAGCAATGCTAAGCAGACTAGCAACCTGCAAACAAAAAATTCTATTTTATTAAATGTTAGCCAGCTAGATAACTTTATAGGGCAAGTGGTAGTTCTATCAACTGGCCGAAACTCTCTCACTCTGGCCATGGCTAGAATCCTTATTTTTGAACCTTAATTCACTTCTTTTTTTTGGTAGTTTCCCAAAAACGTACATAGACACCACCACACTGCCTAGTTTCTCACCATCTATTGCTGTATGACCTAATACAGATTTGAGTTGCACTTACTTGAAAGAAGGTCAGATGACACTAATAATTCCACGGAACATGTGTTAAGTAATAAAGGAAATTTGTTTACTTTCAATCAATTGCACAACATGGATGTAACCATATATTCAGGATTGGGGGTCCAGATGTAATAATTTAAGAAGGATAATAATATAATTATAATATATGGCTTCATCCTTGTTATGTATTAAGTTTAAATTCAGCATGGAAAATGTATTAATCAATTTGTTCTTTAAAGAATTAACCAATCACTGATTAAACATTTTTCCTAAACAATGAAACTAATAAAAGTTTTTGCTCTACAGATGGTTCTCCTGGCTCGATGTGAGGGTCACTGCAGCCACACGTCCCGCTCGGACCCACTGATCTCTTTCAGCTCCGTCCTGAAACAGCCTTTCAAAAGCATATGTTTCTGCTGCCGTCCACACACCTCTAAACTAAAGGCAGTACGCCTGCGATGCTTGGGCGGGACACGAATAACTGCCACTTACCGTTATATCCTTGCGTGCAGCTGCGAGGAGTGCAGCTGAATACATTTGTCATGGATACATTTTAGCCACCGGCTAAAACATATTTGTAACATTTTAATCAGAGCAACCATTTTACGATTCATTAGCACTGCCAAAATGTTGCAAACAAACCGTTGAGACTTCAAGAAGAATCAAATCACGTATAAAACAGTGCATTCACTTGGATTTCCAGATGTTGGGCCAATAGCTGCACCTGCGCATGCACTCAGACAGTCAATTTACTTTAATAGCATTCCATTGTTTTGATCATTGCATGTGTAACATAGCGGATGCCGACAACAACATCTTATCTCACAAGAGATTCGATAAAGCTAAGGGGAGTCTCTCTGGCAGACAATATTTTACTCACAGACCAGGACAGAGAAGTTTGCAAGCATTGGACTTTGATAACGATTTGTGTGTAGAATAGAATTCAAGATCTCTGGAATTAGCCACACGTTCCAGTACACATTTTTTCTTTATTTTATCTGGTTAATTAAAAAAAGAAAAAGTATTCTTGTAAAAATTGTATTGCCATTGGGGATCATTTAGACTATGTAAGCCTCTTACAAGTTTATTCCACTGCTTTTACTGTGGGGTTATATCTATCATACCAGTCTGTATGTGGAAAATGTCAGTATTAAGTCTTTTCACCGTTTATTTCACCATTAAAGTCTTTGGCTCGTGATACATAATAGCAGCAAGTTGTCAAGATAATCATGCACAGTTATGATAACTATAATGATTGCATGAGGAGTACATGACAAGTTCTATATGTATAAAAAAAATTAAATGTTGTGTTGTTTCTCAAATACCTCTACAATAGTAATGCATTCACTCACTACAAATTCCTTTATTCTATTTTGATGAAAATGTACCGCAGTGAAATTATGACAGTTTGCATGCTGGACAGGTTTGTACTCCACTACAAAACTGACAGCTTTTGAGTTCCACACATGAATCTAATAAACAGTGCCCTTTTGTTTTTAAATACTGACTGTCTGCCTTGCGCTAGCTGTCTTGTTACACATACTTTGGCTCTTCAATACAGTGTGACTTTCAGTAGAGCTATAATTAACTTAATGGCTAATTTGCATGACAGACAATCCACATGATAGCTGTCAGTTGAGTTCTCTGTAATTTTTATGGCTGCCCTAAGACATCCCCCCACTGATATACACAATGGGCTCCAAAGTTAAATGTCACATTACATTGTTCTCAGACCTCCCATTAATTCTAGAACATTCCAGGTGTAGCACACGTGTATGATTTGTCATCTCTGACAAAGTAATAATTTAAGTAAAACTGACAAGTAATTTAAACAAAACCTGGTTAAAGTAGATCACATGGAGGTTACTATTAATTGTAAACACAGTCCCAATTTTGGCCCAAGCTTGTGAATTTTCCTACTTCTGTGTCCAAAGGTAAGTAAAAAATATGTATGTAATGTATGGTAAACAACCAAAAAGACACAAACATAAACACACGATGGTCAGCTGCCTGTAAACATTCTCTCTCTCTTTCGCACCACCGTCTGCAGTCGGCCTTTATCCCTCTCAGAGGCTTGATTAGCCTGATAAGAGACCGGGTGTGTAGAATCACAACCTGGCCCCGCCCTCCGCCCTGTCACATTCCTCCCTTGTTCTCTCAGGCCGGAGAGCCCACAGCATGACATACAACCCCCCCTTTCCCTAGGGTAGGGCATGCCCAAAGCCCCGTCTGCCGGCAGATCATCCCCGCCCTCCTGAATCTGGGAGGGGACAGGGGGAGGGAAACAAAAATAATTAAAATAGAGGTTACTTCCTGTAACAATGTAGTAACCCCCCCCCAAAAAAAAAAACCACTGTCAAATTTAAAAGAGAGGGAAAAGGCCAATGCGGAGCGCCAGTGAGAGAGAGAGAGGAGAGAGAGAGGAAAAAAACACTTACTTGCCGGTTCTCCGATATGCCGTAGCATGGTCCTCGGCCACTCCTCCACCCTCTAATGGACGACAACTGCGCCTCCCCGGGCGGATCGGAGGCAGTCCTCTAGCCCCTGCCGGACGAAAGTGAGCCCCTCCCCACTCGCGGTCACGGTTTCAGCCCCCGCTGTGTTTCAGCAGCTGGTAGGTGTCTCCTCCGCCCCTGGCAGTGGGCCTGACCGCTCCAGGCGGTCGGCTAGGAGCCCCTTCTCCCCTCGCGGTCGATGACCAATTCCTCTGTTTCCAGGCGGCTGAGCTCCTCCGTCCCCCGGAAGACGGCTGTGGCTGCTCCATTGGGGTGGATGGTAGTGGCGAGAACTCCATGTGGCGTATCCCTCCTCCTCCCCCTGTTTTGGCACCAGTTAACGTAGTTCAATGGAAAGGAGGAGGCAAGAACTGGCTTGACAATATAAATAATAGTTTAATGGTAAACTGAACAAAAAAAGACACAAACATAAACCCACGATGGTCAGCTGCCCGTAAACGTTCTCTCTCTCTCTCTCTCTCTCTCTCTCTCTCTCTCGCATCACCGTCAGCCTTTATCCCTCTCGGAGGCTTGATTATCCTGATAAGGGACTGGATGTGTAGAATCACAACCCGGCCCCACCCTCCGCCCTGTCAAAATGTAAAAAAAAAAACTCTTTACTGCCAAGAATGTTGTAAAGGGAGGCAGTTACAGATATATGCAATCTATACAGAGTTGGTGTGTTCCCTATTGATTCAGTTCACTTGATATTGCAATGAACACTACGGCGAAAATCCCTTTTCCACAACCTAGTTGATGCCCTTGTATCATAATGCCAGTCTTATGATTGGCAATGATGTTTGATCCCCGCCCCTTTTGGTGCACATTTGCCCTATACAAGCAGGCACTCAAACATAATTTCATCAGAATTTTCTTCCTTCAAGACTGACATTGTCTCATCTTGATAGTGACGGATCATCTCATTGTGATCAGCCCTCTCTTCACCGTCGATGGACACCCTTCAGCATACGGGGTTCCCTTTAAACACATCAGGATGTTTTTTGCCTGAGTCCAATGCCTGCAGCGAAGATTCACCCACCCCCTCAGTGTTCCAGCAAAGAAGTCTCTCTGCCTCGCCACCATATCTGGTTCTTCGCTCAGCGAGACATCTACCCGCTTCCCACAGCATCCAGGCAGGAGTTGTATCCTTTCAATATATATAATATAATTCCGCCCAAGCGACATAAAACACACTAAAAGATCTGCTTGTGTTTACGCATCTTTTTAAAGATGTCATATCGCAAGTGTTCCTGTGAGTGACACATCGCTCCATCAGATCAACCCTCCTTCTGAGGGACGATTCTGCCTCTCGCGCCCTCCCGACCGCCCTCCCCAACCCTCCTCTGTCTTAAATCTCAAGGGACCACATGAAGAAGCATGGCAGGGCCGGGAGGCAGAGATGGAAGAACCCGAGGAGGATTTTGTGCTGGCGCAAGCCCCACAAGCCCCTCGGTCTTCCCACGCAGTGTCTTTGTCAGTGCAGTATGCACATTACAACCTCCAACCCTCTGTGAATGTGCGCGGTGTTGTCGTTTTTGGTGGGTCTGATGATGATGATAATGATGCCGTGTCCTTCGCGGCATTGGACAAGAATGGTCCTTGGAGGTTGCTGCAGCCTCTTCCCCCAGCCCCTTCCCCCAGTCTCTGTCCACTGACAGAGAGCCTTTTTGCATCCTCACACATCTGGCGCTGCATGCTACTAAATTTACCTAGCAAGGCCATCGGAAAGGTGATGGGTAATTTGGTAATTCTTGTACCGGCTGGTTAACGCTCGTGGAAATGCGTGACGCTGAGAAAGCCGCATTGCTTGACACCCCGTCTCCCCGTAAGATGCGTGGTGAGCTCTCACGAGTGTATCAGACTGGGTGCAAAAAACAATCAAGCTTGACTATACACTCCAATTTGTGTGCCTGCTGCCTCGATTCAACGGCATTATACCATCCACGGTTCCGTCACGAGACACACCATTGTTACGAAAATAGATTAACAATCTCCTTGTGAAAGATGCGACAGACTGCCAAACTCACTAAGGGTTTTACAGCCGCTATTGGTAAAACGGCCATTCAAAATGTTAATTCAGAAACAGATCTTATCGCAAAACCGCCCACGGGACTGGTTTGCGCCAATAGATCTAAAGGGTAGATTGCATACTTTCACATCCGAATTGTACCACGCCACAGGCGGTTCTTGAGATTTTCATTCGAGGGGATGCCATATCAATTCAAAGTCCTTCCATTCGGATTGTCTCTGGGCATGTGCATGTTCATGAAATGTATCGATGCGGCACTCGCACCTTTGAAGATGAACAGCACATTCTGAATTACCTCGACGATTGGCTATTAATGGGCCAATCGGAGGCTCTGCTATGCGAGAACAGGGACTTGATACTTCGCCATTTGAACAGCCTGGGTCTCAATGTCAACTAGGCAAAGAGCACACTTTCTCTCAGCCAACAAATCTCCTTTTTGGCAGTTCAACTCGACATGCGTGCGCACCTCACATCTAGACCATTCATCTGCATCTGTCTCAAACTGGGGAAAGCATTTCCACTGAAATCTTTTCAGAAAATACTGGCTTTTATGGCAGCAGCATCCATGTACATCACCGTGACTTGCCACTGCCTCCAAATCTTTATCAGCAGGGTGTGATGATGAGTCAGGTTTTCAGGTGGAAAGTGGTTACCACAGATGTGTCTAACACGGGTTAGGGTGCGCTGTGCGTTGGACGCCCGGCTTTCGGCACTTGGACGAGTGCGAAATGGCGTGGCACATCAACTGCTTGGAAATGCTAGCCAACTTCTTATCAGTGAAAGCTTTCCATTTTGATATAAGGAATCATCACGTTATGTTTCTTTCAGACCATAGTGGTGGCATACATAAATCGCCAGAGTGGCACTCGATCGTTACAATGATGAGCCTGGCACAATGCCTCCTCGTGTGGAGCGCACACCATCTCCTCTCCCTGGGTGCGACATATGTTCCGGGATGTCTGAACCGTTGAGCAGACATGTTCCTCTGCCAGGGACTGATGCTGGGGGAATGGAGAATTCATCCTCAGACGGTTCTGAGGATTTGGGAAATGTTTGGCAAAGCGGAAATCGATCTATTTGCCTCTGCCCTCTTTGGTACTCCATGTCCCAAACCCTGCTGGGAGTGGACGCCTTGGCCCACAAGTGGCCGGCGAAACACAAATACATCTAGATATCTAGCCTATGCTAAAAGGTCAGAGGTGTTTTGCCAATTGAATCCATAAACATCTGATTCTTTTAGCCACTTCCAAGTAGGGTTCCCATGTAGCAACAATGCCTCCTTGTGGCTAACATAGTAACTGAAGTTTTAATTTCCTTAATAGTTCACACAAACTGAAATATTCATTATTTACTCATGTCATTCCAAACCTGCGTTTATCTTTGTTCCATGGATCACAACATTTTGACTTTATACTTTTCCTTACAATAAAAGGATAAGAACATGATACAATACAAGGACAGCACCAGAGGCTAGAGAGAAAACAAAGTACTTTCAAAAGCAGTCAATTTGAAGCTTGTGCTATATTTACAGTTTTCCAAAGCTATAAAATATTTTTTTTGTTAGAAAGGATGACATTTTAGTCATTGTTCGGTGAAAATTTTCCCCTCAGCGTTCACATCTTTCAAAACGAGTCGTGCCAGATGTTAAAGGAATGGTTCACCCAAAATGTTTAATTCTCTCATCGTTAACTGTTCATAAGAATATCTCAGCTCTGTAGGTTGATACAATGCAAGTGAATGGTGACCAAAACTTTGATGCTCCAAAAAGCACATAAAGGCAGCACAAAAGTAATTCATAAGAATTACATGGTTAAAGTAAAACATGGATTAATCCATGTTGTCTGAAGCAATACAGTTGTTTTTGGCTGAGAACAGACTGACAATTTTCGAGTATAAATCTTGGCATCAGCAGTCTCCTTGATGATCAGATTTCAAGATCGATTACACTTCCTAGCACCATCTAGCGATCTGCGCAATTCAAGCACTAGGAAGTGTAATCAAGCTTGAAATCATGATCACGTCTAGAGACTTCAATGGCTAGGTGTTGTGAGAATCAAATTTTGTTTGTGAACTATTCCTTTAAGCACATATTGTTTTTCAGCTTCTCAAATTTCTCGTGACCCCACAAAGTCTAAGCACATGCAAGCCAAAGTACTTTTGTACTTTACTCCTTTTTTGGGCACTTTATTCACTGTAATTGCATAGAAAAGAGCAAGGTGAATATCTAAATCATGTACTTATTTTTTTGTGTTTGTGTTTTCACTGTAGTCAAAGATTAATATTTTAATCCTTTTACATGATGTCTAACCTTGCAGCAATAAAATATTTTATGATTGTCTCTGCCCAAAACAATTGTATGGATAAAAGCATTTATGGAATATGTCCACTAGATAGAAGCCAACTCTTTCTAATTCAGTGGCTCCAAAAAGTATTTGAACACCATGGCTACACTTAAAAATGTGTGGTATCATTGCATTAATAAATCAATACATAAAAATGTATCACATATATATCATATTGCATAAACAAATAAGTATATACTATATATATATATATAGTAATACAAATACATAATAACAATAATAATTAAAACAAAGCAACAACAAGAAAACATTGCACAAGCACACCTTTCAAGCAAAACATTTCACAAGATGATGTTTGTTATGTATTTGGACACTTTTTGTTTGTCAAACTAGAACATATCCATAGATACCTAACATGTACTAGCGATACTAAAGCCCACTAAAGTGAATAAATAGAATATTATTTTAAAGTGTTACCATAATTTTTTAGCCCTTTTATTGCCCCTACTATACAATATACAAATTAAATTATTAATCTAATTATACAATCTAATATTCATATATTTACGGAGATTCTGGTAATCGCATACAGGGAGCTTTAACATTGTGATTGCACTGCATAGATATTTTGTGCACATTTTGTGGAGTCTATGAAAAATTAACTCGCACACATTACAATGCACCATGTCCTAACTGCCAGTAGAGGGAAGCTTTGGTGTAGTCACCCCAGTTCTCTTCCAATCTGTCATTTCTAAGGATAGGAGAGTTCGAGTCGGGGGCGGGGCTCAGGGCTCAGAATGCGCCCGTCTCTCGCTGCTTTTAACACAGATGCTGAGGGGCTGTTCTGCTCTGAACGTGAGATAGAGGAACAGCACCATGACCGCGAGCACATACGACGTGATTGTGATTGGCGGAGGTATCTCAGGTTAGTGTCATAAAAATTGCGCATAAAAACTTTATAGAACCTCAGTATAATTACTCTTAAATAAACTTTATATCACTGGACATTACAGGCGGCTGATACTATAATTATAGCTTTTTATGATAATCGTTGAATAATGTTAGAAGCGCGAATGCCCGGTGCTGAAACGACCATCCCATTTCATAAGAAGCGTATGCGCCTTATCATAACATTGTATTATTGTTACCATAAAACAATGGTGTATATTTATTATATTTTAACCAGGATCATGTTAGAGATGTTAGTTTGTCAAAAGGACAGGGTTAGTTTTTCAGAGTTTATTTAGCTGTCGGTGTCACCTGAGCTTGCTCTTCCACTTCCGGGAAATGCTTATTTCATATTTATAACGCCAGTGGTCGAGACCGTTATCACTGTGTAGTAAATGATGCAAGACGAACAGTGAATGGAATTGTCAGGCATTGTGTTTCCAAATTATATCTGAGTATTTTGAAGTAGGCATCTTTTAATATTATGAATTTATTGTTTATACGGTTTTAATTCTGTGTTTGTTGTAGCTGTAACTGCACGTTACTTTTTGTCGTGTGCATCTTCCCGTCATGTTCTAGTAAAATATTTGAATATCTAGGGAAATGTGTATGACTCAAACGTGTTTATAAAGATTACTTCATAAAATAACAGTCTTACTTGTGAAGTGCAACAGGTTCAGAAGATCTACTGGGTGGAAACTGCCAATATACTACTACTTTGGCTTTGTACTGTATTTGTAGCACTTGAAATTGTTAACCTAAGTTCATTTTAAACCCTGGATTGACATAACCTTGTGTGTTCTTTTTCACACTGTTCATACTATGCCCTTGGAAAGTAATTCACATTGTTTTACGTAGGCATTTTCAATGCTCTGGGGCAGTGCTGTAGAACCAAGGTTTAAATTGTGTACTGAAATAATGACCGTAAAGAAATAGTTCACCCCAAAATTAATATTATCTCATTATTTACTCACCCTCATGCCATCCCTATGTGTATGACTTTCTTTCTTCTGCAGAACACAAACAAAGATTTTTAGAAGTGAATGGTGACCAAAATTCTGAAGCTCCATAAAGCATATAAAGGCAGGATAAATGTAATACATATAACTCCAGTATAACTCCAGTGTTTTAACCCTTAAGCAGACCAAAATATACGTAACTCCTTTTTTACTGTACATCTAGCTGTCTCTAGGCATGATCATGATTTCAAACTCAATTACACTTCCTACTGCTTGATGCATGCACAGAGTGTAGATGGTGCTATAAAGTGTAATCTAGCTTGAAATCATGATCACCAAGAAGACTGCTGATGTTAAGATTTATAGTGAATAAGGAGTTATATTTTGGCCTGCTCTCATGCAAAAGCGATTGAATCGCTTCATAACACATTGATTACACCACTGGAGTTTTATGGATTACCTTAATGTGGCCTTTTATGTGCTTTTTAGAGCTTTAAAGTTTTAGTCACCATTCACTTGCATTTTATGGACCAACATAGCTGAGATATTCTTCTAAAAAATGTAGTTTGTGTTTTGCGGAGGAAAGAAATCATACACGGATGGCATGAGGGTGAGTGATGAGAGAATATTCATTTTTGGGTGAACTATTCCTTTAATTTAAAGTTTTAAAGAGGTCAACCAAGGGGTAAGGTGATAAGCATATACCTGTCAGACACTTTGGTATCACAATAATCCCAGTCAGATGAAAAGCATGCATGGTCCAATTCAATTGCCCCAGCAGTAATCTTGATGCTGTAATTCATGCCTCACTAGAAAATTCTATGAAGAGTCTGTTTTTATTTATACTGTATATTTGAATGCAACATTGATTTGAAAATATATATGTGATAAGGATTCTGCTTCTGTCAGTCCCACCATGTGTTGGGTGATTTATTTTCTCACCAGAGTAGTGCAAAAACAGCATAAAATCCTTATGGTTATGACTTGACTGGAAAAGTCCAACTGACATAATTACATACAGACTCAAATATGTATACCCAGCTCACATACTGAATATTTCACACACTGAATGAAATATTGCTTGGGTTAGCACAGAATTGTTGGAAACAGACCCAAAACGAAAAGCCAAGAAAAACAAGAATTAATACAAGTCAGATAATAATATATATTTTTAATTCTGTGGGAATGAACATGTCTGTATCTGGCTAGGCTTGAAATGTATGTACCGCAACCTGCAGTTTAATTACCAATTACCTTAACTCAATTTAGGCTACTCACATTGCTTGACTTTATGTTTCAGAAAACAAAGGTCTGTGCTTTAAATTAGACCAGAGCAACTATCACGTAACCAGAGTTTCAGTCATTCTACTCTGCTTGGAAAAAAAGCTGATGGGTGAAATCAGTCATCATTATATAACAAAAGCACACATGATGGACCATGAACCCAGTGTCACCCAATTCATTATTATAAAACCATCACCAAATCACCATAAGAACTTTGAATTTCCAGCCAAGTTTCCACACTTTAAAAATGTAGTGTATCATTTTTGCATCCCACTTATTAAGCAAATTCCACTAGGAATTTTAAGCAACGTTACCTAAAAAACTATAGTGGGCTATGGCCAAATTAATGAGTTTCCGTTCAAAAATGTTTACTTAAAATACTGTGCCACACCAGCTAATACATTTAAGGTTTTTTTAAACCTAAGAGTTACCGAACTATGCAATTTAAGCTCGTTTAGCTCAATTGTAAGTGCCATTAGCAGCTTCAAATTCTATGTTCTGTTCATTTACTTTCAATTAACTTTAAAATAAAATGACCTGAAGAAATGACAGACAACTGGTGAAGGTTTGTATTGTTGTTTACAAATTTACAATCTAAAATAGATATTCATGCTCTCCTAGAACCAAATGCATTCTCAAATACAAAAATAGTAACAAAATCATGACGATACACAACAAAACTTAAACACAAGTGGGCTATGCAATGACTTAAAGAATGTCAGTAAATCTAAATAAACGCAATTGAAAATGCATTTTAACAGACTGCACACTGCAGAAATATATGCAGGTAGGAGGAAACTCTCTGAACTAATACTGTAACAAAAACACCAGAAACACATTGTATTTATAAATGAAACTATTCATTTAAAAGATCTTTTCAACTTGGCCAGACATTGCCATCATCAACACCATTTGCTGTATGACCTCAAAAAAGAAAGAAAATGTGTCAGCTTGTTTGGGTGGCTAATGTGAAGGGCATAAAGTAGCCCAAAAAGTCAGTGGGCTGTCACTGACCTATGTTTTGACAAATGTCCCCAGCATATTTTCAAGGACAATCAACACATTCAGTGGGTTGAAAGGCAACTTTCGCTCTTCCTGCTGCAAAGCATTGATGGCATCTGCTCCTTTCTGTGCTTGGTCAAGCTCCTCTACCTAAATGCATAGAAATAATCTTTGTCAAAATGTATATTAACAGTTTCCATTGTATTTATTTGCACAATTAAATATCCTCAAAATCAATAATTACAGAGTAAAAAGAAAAGTGATGCGTAAAGGTAAAAATACCCAACCCAAAAATTTAAATTCTCTCATTTACTCACCACCATGCCATCCCAGATGTGTATTACTTTTTTCTGTTGAACACAAATAAAAAAGCACATTAAAGTGGCATAAAGTAATCCATATGACTCCAGTGGTTGAATCCATGTCTTTAGAAGTGGTATGATAGATGTGGTTGAGAAACAGTTCAATACTACAGATCGAAACTATTCACTATATTCCTTGTAAAGCTGCTTTGCTTTGGAACAAAAGAACGCTATACAAAAAAATTGAATTGAAGTACCCAAAAGCAAAAAGTATTTGAAATGGCACAATAACCACAATGAATAAAGAGGTCAATCAAAGCAAATAAGATTCCTGTAATGACATACGTAGTGTTTTATAAATACACTTGACCTGAGTGTAGTAAATACCAGATTATTCTAAAGAAAAATTTTATCATTCCTCCTTTGCTTTGCATGGTTGCATTTGGCACCATGTGCCCTATTTTAATAGCACTAAGTGCAGCACTATGCTCTGAAGGGGTCATGTCATGAACAATCAGATTTTCCTTGATATTTTGACATATAAGAGCTCATTCTACTTTAAAAACATACTCTAAATTTAAGAACTGAAAACTTAATCCCCAAATGCAATAAAAGCATTTACTGAAACCAAGCTGCAAAACAGCTCATTCTCTACTTCCAAGACTACCAGTTGTCAATAGGGGTAAATTAATTCATGACCGCCTCTACAGCGTAAAAACATTAACGCCTACTTTACATCCTCATACCCTTTGAGAGAGAGCAGGTCAAACAGGCTTATTGTGGCCTCACTATTCTTGATCACCAAAGGGGGCCCAGCTGGACTATTTTTGATTATTTTTGTATATATTCATGCACTAGACAGACATCTTTGACTGCTTGATACATACAGTATCTTGGGTTGCCTTTAAAAGACACTGTGTCAAGTTACAACTCTCTTCTCTTTCATTCAGTCTCTTGCTATTTTGAGGACAAATGCGTCATCAATGCGTTCTTTCGCCCATCTGCACTATTTTTAATTACTGGTGTATGAAAACATGCACTAGATGGATGTCTTTGACCGTTTGGATGCGTTTTTGGCAATGTGCATTTCAGTGCACGATGATACTGGATACTGGACATGTGTGCATCTTCATTGTGCTTTTGACTATGTTGTGTGGATGTGTCTTCAGCATATATCAGTGTGGATTGCATGTGAACCAGTAATAAATCTATTTAAGCTTTGCAAAGGAACTGTTATTGAAGGATGGCGCAGTTAAAAACATTTGGACCCGATCGCAAAAAAAAAAAAAAAAAAAAAAAAAAAAGAGTAAACAGTTCCATTCATGAATATTTCAAATTCATTGTTTATGGTGCTGAGTGTTAACTGTTGTACTTGACATGAACAGTTTAATTTATTCAGATGCAAATGCGGTTCTCATCAGGATTTGTAGGCTCCATAAAATGATATAGGACGTAAGTATTATTAATTATTTTCATCTACTGACACAAACATCATGGCTAGTATTAACAGTGATTATATAGGCACACTGTTTACTTCTACCGGTCAATTTTGATTTTGAAAAATTGTATAAATTTTATTGAAACTCGAAAAAATTATACCAGAAATATTTGTAAATTCAAATTACACTTCAAACTAAATGTAAATATAATAAAAATAACGATGTGGTAAAAAATAAATAAATAAAAAAAATCCAAACATTTTACTCTGTTCAACCTCTTCCACCTGCCCCTTTAGCAGTGACGTAAAAATCACTCTACGACAACTGGTGGAAAAATACCAATACAAATTATATAATAAATTGTAACTGTAAATATAAACATTGTAATAATACTTGAAAATAAACCATGACCTATAGATAGTTAACACAAATCTTATACATTTTTGTTTCAAAAAATGGCTATTGTCAGGGACATAATTTAATGTTCCACTATATTTCCAAAGTTTGGACATTAACTTTATTACCGTCTGCTAGTGGAAACTCCAAACTGCAAATGGAGGAACTGACTTTAGACTTTGCATTGAGATAAGACTTGCTTTTGAAACGTCTTAGCGCAATGGCCTATTTCTCAGGAAAAATGGCAAATTGCGCTTTGCACTACTACATCAACATACAATACACCCACAGTTTGCGTGCAAAACACCTGCAGATAGCGCAAACACTCCCACAACATTCCCACTTGCGTTTTGCACGCTCACAAAAATAGAGCCCCATGAAATTGAGAGACATGTTCTGTTTCATCTTAGACCTGCTGAATATAAAGGTGTTTCTCATCCGATGGCCTTTAAAGGGAATCAGAGTTTCTTCTTATTCAAACCAAACCAAATAAAGTGGATTTAAAAGACATGCAGTGTTGCTTCAGGGATCTTTTAATCTCTCCCTGTATATCCAATTACTATTCACAAAAGCCACTGGAGGTGCTCTGGGAGATGCCACTTTGGCAGAGGTGGTAAAAAGCAGTGACAACTCATTATGTGCTGAGGGATCCAAGAAAAACAGAGACAGAAAAGTGGATTTGTGTCTGTTGTCAAGAGCCCCAGGGGCTGTGCTTGACATAGAGGAGAAACAACTAAAGCTAACCAGTAGAAATTACACCTTCCCCTTGTGGCCTTCTTGTTTCATGTCAGTAACAGGAGGGAAAAAACATGTATATTTGGTTGAGTTTACATTTAAGTGTGATACAGGGATTGTTCTTTACTCATCCTAATGTCGTTCCAAACCAGTATTCCTTTCTTTCTTACGTGAAACACAAAAGGAGATGCTTAGCAGAATGTACCCAATGCTGTTTTCAACACAGTGAAGATGGATGGGGACCAGGGGCTGTCAAATTGCAAAAATATCAAAAAGGCACCATACATGCATTACAGACTGAAATTTAAGTGCTATTCCCTGAAATATTGCTTGACAGCAGTGGACACCATTCACATTCAATGTATGTAAAAGAGCAGTTTGGATATTTTGCTGTAAATAATTCCTTTTGTGCCTTACAAATATCATCGAGAGTTCATGCAGCAAACTTGCCACAAATTTCCTACTGATCATTTTCACATGCAAATGAGCTTTGTGGTAAACTTGTGGCAAATTGTCCATTGTTGCCAAAAGTTTGCCAGAGGTTAACCACTACCGGTGAAGAGCTACAAACTTCTGGCAAACATATGCGGCGAATCATAAGCTCATTTGCATGTGAAAATAACAAGCGCCAAACTTGTGGCAAATTTGTGGCAAGTTTAGTTATTTTTGTAAGGGTGGAAGAAGGAAAGTTAAATGGGTTTTGAAAGAAAAATACATATTTTCGTCTTTGGGTGAACTAATTCTTTAACAGTATTTAAAAATATTGTTTGCCATACCAATCCGAGCTGTCAGCAACAGTTTGACAATACAAGTTTGAATTGCCTTTTTCTCGTGATATCAAATAATTTATATTTCTACAGAAAAGCAAGTAAATTAAAAAAAACATGCATTTTTATGTAGGCTATATATGGTAATACAAGATAAAGTGTTAACGTGAACATTACTACACTCATATTAATGCTTAACAGTTTATTGCGTATTATGAATTTGTTTATTAGTTAGAATAATAATCAAGTATTAACAATTTTCATAGTAGCATAATAAAAAGAACAATAATGAGACCTATTAATTTAAATACATTTAATATGAAGTTACTATACCATTGAAACTGAAGATTTACTACAGTAATATTGTAGTACTAACTATACTTACTATGGTAACTATAGTTGAACAAAATACCATGGTTATACTAGTGAAGTCTATTAATTTTCTGTTTAGGCAAAAAATTATAATAATAAGGACTAAAAATATGATTTAAAATTACCCATTTTATCCAAAGTAATCACAAAAAAAATGTATTTAACAGAAGTATCAGTATCGGTATCGACGATATTGGACTTGAAAATATTAGTATCGGATCGAAAAGAAAATAAGTGGTATTGCCCATCCCTATCCTGCTCTGTATGCCAGCCTGGAAAGGCAGGCAGACCAACATGATCACACGGAATGCCGGTACGTTGTTTCCGAGACTTCCAGTATTTTAGGATCAGTCTCATTATCTGCTTCGGCGTGTTTACATTCCCTTGTGGTGCAACCGGATGTGCGTTACGTCAGCAGCGTGGGAGAATTGGGCTCGGATCCTGGATTTTGAGGTTGCATTTTCCCTCTAATGTTACATTTTTACTGCATTGATGGGTAGGTCTAGGTTTAAGGGTTGTGTCAGTTTATAAAATATGCATTCCTCTTCACTGAATTACAGCCTGTACAGCTGAAAACAAATCACTTCACAACTTATATTTGGGGCACATCTGTAGACATTGCAGCCGGAAAATGGAGCTCACACTTGCCCATACGCCAACAACATTTACCGCTTTGTTTGAATTTTGGTAAGCACAGACCAATTTTAGCTAAAGAAAAGTCAACCTTCTGGTTCTGATTTTATTGTGAGATCAGTCTGGGCTGACAGAGTCCAATACATACGTAGTGTGTTATAAAGGGCCACTTCTAAATGGTTACTTTAGTATAGTTGCATTCTTGTTATTGAAATATATGTAAATAATGTATGTAAATGTATGTGTTTAAGCTTGTGTAATAATAGCTGATTAGAATAGATTACCCATGTAAGCACCACTGACTGCCACTGTGCCAGGGTGTTCTGGGTGGTCACTAAGCACTTTAAGGTGGTTGGTAGGGTTTCTGGATTGTTGCTAGTAAAAATAACCCACCCCAAGACTAGTATTCTGGTCTCTAGATATAGCTTGGGTTCTGTTTCATTCCTACTGACCGCCAGAGGCAGTGCAAAGCACTAGTGGATAAATCGCTGCGCCAGCTAGATAGATCGAGAAAAATATAACAACAAAGTCACGTCATGACGCAGACCGAGACGCAAGGATATAACCCACAGCGACTCGGTGCCCAGCCTCTTTCGCTTTCTCGCTTTTGATAGGTCGTTGTTTTTCACGCTGTCCCGTGCAGCTTTCCTGAGTTGCGAGGATTACGCCCTCTCAAGCTGTGACAGCGGCTCTACACTATCATCAGGACGGATATCTTGGATTTTTCCCCATTACGTGAGTGTATACAATTATTGTGGTTGTGTCGGCGATACTCTGTGCTTCACGGTACTATCCGGTGGCTGGTTTCGACCGCGCTTAGGTTGCGTCCACCGCATACCTATAACGTTATGTCTGTTTTCACATCTTAGATTAATTGTATACTTGCCACTGTGCTTGTCATCGCATGCCTCGTGGTTCTATCCAAAGGCCGACTTGACTTTATGTACTTGTAAGAGCGTTTCATTATAGAATTTTCGGTGGGTGTTATTACAGTTATAAGTGCCTACGGTGCTAACCGAGGACGTGTTATTGACGGAGTCATGGATCATAGCTCTGTCATCTCCGTCTCAAGATGCAAGTTGTGTCCGAATACACTTCTTCCCGACGACGGACACGATCGTTGCCCATCATGTTTAGGCGCTCAACATCTAAAGGAGGCCCTGACTGATCCGTGTTTGCAATGTAGTATGCTACCGATGTCAGAGAGACAGCTTCGCCTTGCTGAGTTAGACATTAATTCGCCTGTTTGCCTCGCACAACAGCCGCGACACGCTCAAAAGCGTCGCAGCGTCAGCAGCGGCCGGCGCTCCGCGAGAGCAAAAAGAAATCTGTAATACAGATAGACACTTCAGAACACTTGTTATCGAAGACGGTAGCGTCTCTCTCTTCAGAAATGATGGAGATGAAACGTCTTCTTCAGTCTCTACAACCCCAGTGTCGGCCCCACATACTGAGAAAACACCAGTGGATGAGAGTGATTTCCAACCCCACATGCTATAGATTTTGACGCTCTCTCCATGAGCGCGTCTAATTCACATTTTCTTGATGGAGAATCGGTGGAACCTGACATACAACCCACCCTCCCAAACGATGTTTTTTCTAACCTATATGCTACAGGTGGCTCGAGCGGTGGGTCTGTACATTCATCGGGCGCAGGCCCATCTTCTCCAGATGATGTGTTATCTGTTCTGCAGATGGCAGTGGCTCGTTTGGGTCTTGACAAATCACCTGTCCAACCCATTCAAACCAATGTGTTCTTCAGACAAGCTGCTGATAGTAATGTGTTCACAATGCCACCGTGTAAGGATTTTGTGACAGAATTCTCCAGTGCACTTACCAGTCCCAATGTGCCTAAGAGGAGGTCAAAGACAGCCCGCACTCTTGCCACAATGGCTGAGGCTGACTCCATTGGGGTAGGACGGGCACCTGCAATTGAACAGCCAGTTGCAGCTTTGGTTGTATCACCAGATGAGGCTCTAAGAGGCAATGTACGCTGCCCAAGTGCACAATGCGGACGTACTGACACTTTCTTAAAGAAGGCATACGAGTCGGTAGCCTATATAACTCGAGCTGAGAATACTATCTGCCAGCTGCTCCTTGCCTGCAGCAACACATTAGAGTCAGCGGCGTTGACGCTTCTGCATCTCAGTTCTTACAGACGGCTCTGTTGACTATGGGTCATGTGACTCGGGAACTTGGGACACTTTCAGCGACCCTCCTAACAGCCCGGCGTCAGGTATGGCTTGCTCAGGCAAAGCTACCTGAAGATTGTAAGAAGACACTGAGAGAACTGCCAATTGTACCAGGACATCTTTTTGGCCCCAATGTTTCTGAGGTATTGGAGAAGAGAATGAAGTTGTCAGAAGCCACACGACAACTGACTCAGGTTCCACGAGCACCACCTTTTAGAGTGCCTCTGACTCGGCTCGCCCACACTATCTGGGCTCAGAGCATCGAGTGCGGCAGCCGGACATTTCTCAGCTTCAGGCTCCACGGCAGCATAGAGGTGCAGAGGAGGCTCAGGGACGTCGCCCGTTTCACCGTCACCAGCAGGGGAGACCACGTCAGCGCCCCCACGGGTCCTAAAGGCAGAGGCCAAAAACCCTGAAGCTATGGGGCGGTGGTCGGTCGTTTCACTGTCCAGCATCTACATTACTGGGAAAATACAGTGTCCGACCCCTGGGTTCTGGCGACTTTGAGCAGAGGATACACTCTACAATTCCGACGCCGGCCTCCGAAGTTTTCAGGAATCTTTCCGACAGTTGTCAAAGATGTAACCAGTTCAATGGCCCTTTCCTTAGAAATTCATTCACTGTTACTGAAAGGAGCCATAGAAAAGTTCTTCCCTCAGTCAGAGGGACGGGTTTTACTCCACGTACTTCCTTGTTCCAAAGAAAGATGGAGGTTTTCGTCCAGTTCTGGACCTGAGACGCCTAAGCGTGTTCTTGAAGTCTCTTCCTTTCCGAATGTTACGCACAGTCGACGTTCTTCGATCTGTGACGAAAGGAGACTGGTTCGTGAGTGTGGACTTGAAGGACGCTTACTTCCATGTTCCCGTTGCTCCCCACCACAGGAAGTTCCTAAGATTCAGCTTTGGAATCAAGCCTATCAGTTCAGAGTTCTACCATTCGGTCTATCTCTGGCTCCTCGTGTTTTCACAAGATGCATGAGTGCGGCCCTGTCTCCTCTTTGGTCCAAGGGCATGAGGATTCTGCCCTATTTAGACGATTGGCTGCTCTGTGCCCCAACAAGACGGCATGCGTTACACAACACCAGGATTGTGCTGGAACATATCCAGAGGTTGGGCCTTACTGTGAACGGCACAAAGAGTCATCTGGTTCCAGTACAGACCATAACCTTCATAGGAATAACACTCAATTCAATCACAATGTCTGCCACATTGTCTCACGCACGAACAGACAATATTTGTCAGTTACTGACTCGTTTCGGTCAGGGGACAAAACTTACTTATGGTGTTCTTCTGCAACTAATGGGGATGTTAGCGGCCGCTGCACCCGTGATCCCCTTGGGCTTGCTTCACCTCAGGCCTCTTCAGAGGTGGAGCAACAGCTTGGGGCTAGATCCAGCAAGACATCGCCATTGTATGATTGTCGTTTCGCCGGCCTGTGTCCGTGCATTGAAACCCTGGAAAAGGTAACATTTCTAAAAGCCGGTGTGCCTCTAGGGGTGGTACCCTCTCGCCGGGAAGTGATCACGACAGATGCTTCACTAACAGGATGGGGGCAACGTGGAACCAGAGGGGAATTGGTGGTCACTGGTCACCCAGGAGGCCTTAGAACATATCAACATCCTGGAGTTGAAGGCAGTGTACTTAGCTCTACAACACTTCTTACCAAACCTAATGGGTCGTCATGTGCTTGTCCGGTCCGACAACACGTCGACGGTCTTTCATTTGAATCATCAGGGCGGCACCAGGTCTCTTGCATCTTTAATGCTAACTCGCAAGATCCTCACATGGTCTCAGGGCCGGCTGGCCTCATTAAGGGCAGTTCATCTTCCGGATTGGACAATCAAGTGGCAGATGCTCTGTCCAGGGATCTGCTGCTCCCGGAGAATGGAGACTTCACCAGGATGTAGTGCAGTTGATTTGGCAACAGTTTGGCAAGGCAGAGGTCGACCTGTTTGCATCAGAAATGACCACTCATTGCCGCTTGTGGTTCGCGAGAACCGAGATGTCCAGCCCGTTGGGGCAGGATGCTTTAGCCCACAAATGGCCGAAGTTGCCTATTGTATGCGTTCCTCCATTTCCACTTCTGTGGGAAACATTACATCGTATATTCCTTTACAAGCACAGGGTGCTTTTAGTGGCACCTCGATGGCCATCCAGGCTATGGTTTCCTCTCCTTCTGAGTCTGTTGCAGGGCTGAACCATGGCAGCTTCCCACCAGACGGGACCTTCTTTCTCAGATGAACGGCCGTGTTTGGCACCCAGATCCAACTCGTCTTCAGCTCTGGGTTTGGCCCTTGGGTCCAGATCACAGTTAATGGATTGTGAACCAGCAGTAGTGAACACTATCGGCAACGCTAGGGCTCCTTCAACACGACAGCTTTATGCTGCTCGTTGGAGGATATTTTCTTCTTGGTGTGGGGATCAAGGAATTGACCCAGTTCACTGTACTGTGCCGACAGTTCTGAGTTTCTTGCAGCATCTATTTGACAACAACAGGGCGGCCTCCACTTTAAAAGTTTATGTTGCTGCCATATCGGCTTATCACGACCCAGTTTGTGGTGCATCTCTTGGGTCTCATAACCTTGTTTGTAGTTTTCTAAAGGGAGCGAGGCGTTTGAAGCCTGTTCGTTCTACTCCCTTTCCTGTGTGGGACTTACCGCTTGTTCTAGAGTCCCTTTGTACATTACCATTTGAGCCGTTAGCTGTTGCAGATATTAAGTGGTTGTCCTTAAAAGTGTCTTTTTTGTTGGCCGTTGCTTCCACTAAACGCGTTGGTGAACTTCATGCCTTGTCAGTGAGCGATATGTGTTTACGCTGGTTACCAGAGGATTCTGGGGTCATTCTTCGGCCTAATCCAGCCTTTCTCCCTAAAGTTTTGTTACCACAATTTGTGAATCAGTCTATTCATCTGGCTGCTTTTCAGCTGCCTTCCAATCACACAGATATAGATGGGGGGTCTCATCTTCTGTGTCCTGTACGAGCTTTAAAGTGCTATGTTAAGTCTACCGCTTCTTTCAGACAAACGGATCAGTTATTTTGTCTGTTATGGTGAGGTACGCAAGGGTGCACCTTTGTCCAAACAGAGGTTATCACGCTGGATTGTCGAGACGATAAAGTTGGCGTACAATAAATCTCATCTGCCCTTACCAGGGGGTGTTACTTGTCACTCCACGAGGGCCGTGTCTTCATCCTGGGCCACTTTACGGGGAGTTTCCTTGGCAGATGTCTGCGAAGCTGCTACCTGGTCTTCTCCATGTACCTTCGCGAGGTTCTACAAGGTTAACGTGGCTGCTTCCCATGATGTGAGCTCTGCAGTCCTTCTGGAGCAACCCTGATGTTACAGGTGGGTGGCATTCCTCATGACTGTGTTGATATGCGTCATCCACTAGTGCTTTGCACTGCCTCTGGCGGTCAGTAGGAATGAAACAGAACGCTAGTTACGTATGTAACTGTGGTTCTGTGAATTCCGGATGACCGCCAGAGTCCCTCGTCACTCGGAATGCGTGAGAAAGCATTCTGAGGCTGGGCACCGAGTCGCTGTGGGTTATATCCTTGCGTCTCGGTCTGCGTCATGACGTGACTTTGTTGTTATATTTTTCTCGATCTATCTAGCTGGCGCAGCGATTTATCCACTAGTGCTTTGCACTGCCTCTGGCGGTCATCCGGAATTAACAGAACCACAGTTACATACGTAACTAGCGTTTCATGTAAATCAATGGGATTTGACAATATGAATAATTTTATATCACAATTACGATATATATCACAATATAGTAAAATGTTTCTTGAAAATCAATACAAATTGGTTCATATATTAAATTACTATTTTGTAAGGTCTATTTTTGGATAATCCAGTCAGTGAATTAAATACTTAAAAACATTAAAACTACTTTTTTTTTTTTAAATAATTTTCTCTTTATTTGGAATTTGAGTCTTGACAACCATAGAAACAATTTCTTACCTTAAAAGGCTGACTGCCGAAACGTTGGTAATAAAAATAAAAGAGCCTATATTTTGAATTGTGCCGTTATACTCTCATTTATTTCAACATTGACATTTTTCCGATAACTCGCACCTCTGAATTTAAGTTGTGCATTTACTTGATTGTTACTTTCAAAGTTCACATTATGCCACATTTAAGGCCACGCCCATACTAATATGTTTTAGTTTGAAAATGCATCTTTTTCCCAATGATTTGGCCTTCCGTCCTTACTGAGATGGAGTTTTTGACAGCAAAACCTGAGCTTTTCGAAAACACTACCAAGTGGATACATTTGAAAACGCTGTATTCGTGTTATAGTGTGGACAGGGAAAACAGAGATATCTGAAAACATTGACAAATTTGTTGTCATGTGATTCATTACGTGATCAGTTCAACCCAAAAAAATCAAGATGTTGTAGCAGCATTGTTGTGCCTGCTATTCATTTTGATAGCATTGTTAAAGATAAATGTTTCTTTGTACAACCTTTACATTGGATTCCTTCAAAGGCAACGGGACGTTTACCCGGAATTGCTCTCTGGTGAAGGAACAGGAGGGCAAGTACGTTTCAGACCGCACATGGAATGGCATTTTTTCGCATCCGCAGTAAGGGGAGTTAAGAGTTTTCATATGTTTCAGTGTTGATGAGAAACATTTGGGAAACGCTTGAAAACGGCAGTGTGGTGTTTCAGTGTGTGGCAGTGTTTCGAAAACCAGATCCAGATTAATATGGATGTAGCCTAATTCTGATATGTTGGTGACCAATATTATTATTATTATTATTATTATTATTATTATTTATTATTATTATACATTTTCCTCAAGAAACTCAACATCTTCTCAAAACAATGCAACAAAGAATATACAGGTAAAGTAAAAAAGGGCCAACAAAAATGATCACTTCATTAGGCTCTTAATAATTAAGTCATCTCTGTAGAGAATATATGGATATCAGAAGGCAAACATGGCTGGTTTGTTTCCTAATATCTAAATTTGAAGAAAATCTTTGCAAAGGTGATGATGTTTAGTTTAAAAATCCTTTATGTTGGCGCATGACGCAGTGTTGTATCTGTTTCCTCATCAGTAGTGGTTAGAATGCCAAGCTGTCTAGCCATAGCGCCATAAGGTATAAAAACCTCAAATGTAGAATTCAAATGGGTCACAAAGGTTTTGTGGTCTGCACCGCAATTTTGAGTAGCACTAGTGATCCTGCCCTACACTCTTCTTAAAATTCTCAATGCCGGAAAAACTCATGTCTCTTCAATTACCCTGCCACTGATAGATATGCACACACATTTACATATTGCAAGATACACGATATAGCTTAATCTCTATCGACTGTCACTTTAAATTGTTGCCACAATATTGTCATAATTGTCATATTGCCCAGCTCTACTGCCAGGCAAAGTTGGTAAATCTAATTGATTAGAAAAGTTACAACACACCCTTCTAAACAAGCCATACATTTTGAAGCATCATTCATGTCCATAGCATAAACAGTGAGGGACAAATTATGTGCAGAAATATACCGCAGAAAATACACACACTGCATGGCATGCAGGGCGGAAGCGGCCTGTCCGGTGGCGCTGTAGGCTTTGGTGGTCAATGATGACATCGTCCTACAGGCCTTGGAGGGGAGCACAGGGCGACCCATTCTCGGGGCATAAGTGGATCGTAACCGCCCTATCCACCTGGGGAATCGGCGTGCACCCGTGGGCCGCTCCACCGTCAAGGGTAGTGAGAGCGGATGAGCGAGGGGCTTTGTGACGAGCAGAAAGGGGTGCTCTCCATGCAGACGTCAGCTCATCATGCACCTCCGGTAAAAAAGGGACCGGGGGGGTGTGGCTGTGAGCAGCGCGCAGACCCCAGGAAACAATCATCCAGCCGCGATGGCTGTGGGGAGGACATAGGGTTCCAGTCCAACCCCACGCTGGCAGCGGCCTGGGCAAGCATGTCGGACATCTGGGCGTCAGCCTCAGCCTATGCGTGCTGGCCCAAAGGTGGCAGCCCAGACGAGTCCTCCGTGTCAGATGCCGGACCGCTCTCCGATGCAGCGGCGAGCTCATCCAGCTTGGGGGGGCTCAAGAGGATAGGCAGGCTGGCTGTGAGGCGAGCCGCTGTTGCCACGAGCCTGGACGGAAGTGAAAGAGCGTGCCGGGCGGTGGGAGGTTCGCGGCCCAGACACACGAAACAGCACCTGTGGCCGTCTGAAGCGGAGAGCAATCTACCGCATCCAGGAACTACACAGAGGCGGAAAGGCATCTTTACAAAGATGCGTCCTGAACAGGACGTTCAACGCCGCTGTGTATTGCTCTTTTAGAGAAAAATCACTCTTTTATACAACACTCTTTTAATATTGCGCTGTCGAAGCGCCCAGGTTCAAACTGCACTGCCGTGCAGAGAAGGAGAAAGCCGCTGAAGTGCGCCGTAGATCCAACAGCAGTAATCACTCAGAGGTAGAGGAACAGGTGTGTGACTCGCCGCTCACTGCTTACATGACCATCGGCTCCGAAGAAAATTTCGGAATGAAACAGATGTATTTGCCCACCTTTATACCGGTATGTCTGGGGGCGGGACATGCTAATTCTGTCCGCCAACTTCTCATTGGCCTTTTTTCATAGATCAGAGGTATATTCGGTGCTCAAGGGAGACCCCTAGTGTCGCTTCTTCGACACAACATCAAAGTGAGCGACAGACGGGGAACATTCTTTATGAGCAATAGTAATTGATAAAATGAAACAGTTTTACTCGTTTACAATTTAAGCTCCAGTGTCTTTACACCTATTGAAAGTCGCATTATGCATCGTTGATTGCATTCAACTAATGTCTAATTTAAACTATGGACATTCCCATATCACATCACCAATGGTCACTGATGCTCATGTCACCTGAAATTGCTAACTCTCATTGAAAATAAATGACTTCTGTTTTTTCACTGCTAATAACTGTATGTGTGAATGCCCTCTTAAAAGGAAGGACACTATGTTTCTTGATATTACTATTCCAGATATTAATAAAAACGATTAAACACAATTACAAGACTATCACTGTGTCTACATTGTTAGCAATTTGCTTTTCTTTCTTTTTTGTGCTGTATCAAAAGAAAAGATGAATATAATTTGAATTTATTTTCATCATTAATGTATCTGTAAAATGACATGACTGTGTCAGCTGGCTAGCAAAAAGAAAATACACAAAATTATTTACTGCCCTCAAGTTGTCCCTCATTGTATTTTTCCCCCAGTAGAATCTTAACAAAATATTTTCTTAAAGAATCCTAATGATGCTCTTTTACATACAAAAAGAGTTCATATTGACCACTGCTATCAAGGTCCAAAGGGGGGGAAAAAAGCATTGTTAATATACCATAAAAGTAGTCCATACAACACAAAGGAATATAATGCATGAGTCACATGGACTACGGTTATGATGTTTTTATACTGAACCTTTAATAGTGCTTCATAGTATTTGTCCTTTTTAAACGGTTATTCTATGGAATAGAGCTGCTTAAAATATCTATTTTTATGTTCCAAGAAAAAGTAAAAGCATATGGAGTTTGAACAACATAAATTAGTGTGAGTAAATTAGTGAGTAAAAGTACATTTTCATTTTTAAATGAACTACTCCTTTAACTGGTGGCTCATTCTCAAAATAAAATGTCCCTTTTAAAAGAAGACTCTTAGGAGATACTGTACGAAATTCAGAATTAGTTAAAGCCATATAGAAATTATTTAGAAAATCTAAAATGTATTTTAAATTATTAGCTAATAATATTCGCATTAAAAATATGACAATGTCCTTGCCACAACCTAAAAACTCAATTGAAGCCACGGGTCTTACCATGTTTGTGACGAAGGTAGACAGAGAATGTGGATCTAAATGCAGCTTTTATTCATAAAAACAGGAAAACTAAGGACAAAGAAAAGAAACGGAAACCTAGCACAGAACATAATAACATATGCAAGAACTAACAAAGGATACAGGGACACTAAGGGCTTAAATGCACAAAGGAACAAACAAGGGAATGAGGAACACCTGGGGAGACAATCAGGGAAGGAGAACCTATCAGGTGAAAACCAATCATAAAAAGAAACTACAAAAGGACTGCAAAAACCAAACAGGAACTAAACTAAACTTCAACATAAAAGCACAAAAACAAACGACAACAGTGAACATGACAGAGCCCTCGCTTTAAGGAGCAGATTCCAGACGCTCCAAAAAAAAAAAAAATTGTCCAAGGGGGCACAAGGGGCAGACAGGCAGTCCAAGGGGGCACAAGGGGCAGACAGGCAGTCCAAGGGGGCACAAGGGGCAGACAGGCAGTCCAAGGGGGCACAAGGGGCAGACAGAGCAGTCCACAGGATGGGGACTAGGTCAGGGGGCCTGGGAGGAGGCCACAGGACGGGAACAGGGTCAGGGGGCCTGGGAGGAGGCCACAGGACGGGGACCGGGTCAGGAGGCCTGGGAGGAGGCCACAGGAATGGGCTGGGTCAGGAGGCCTGGGAGGAGGGCACAGGACGGGAACAGGGTCAGGGGCCCTGGGAGGAGGCCACAGGACAGGGAACGGGTCAGGCGTGGGCGTTGGCTCGTTGAGAGTACCCTCAGGAGCAAACCTCTCCAAAATTATATCCACGTACGCCATCCAAGTGTACTCACCAGTCTCCGGCAACTCTTCCCATCCTTGGGCAAGAAGGCCAATCTGGTAGATGGACTTGGTGTCGGTCCGCATATGCAGTGCATCTGGCAATGGTGCAAAACATACGTGAGTATTCAATTAAAGGGAGGTTCGCCTGGCTCAACTGGAGGAAGATTGCTGCTAGATCTAACTGAGGTTAGTTCTTCTGTGACGAAGGTAGACAGAGAATGTGGATCTAAATGCAGCTTTTATTCATAAAAACAGGAAAACTAAGGAGAACGGAAAGCAACGGAAAGCTAGCACAGAACATAACATATGCAAGAACTAACAAAGGATACAGGGAAACTAAGGGCTTAAATGCACAAAGGAACAAACAAGGGAATGAGGAACACCTGGGGAGACAATCAGGGAAGGAGAAACTGTCAGGTGAAAACCAATCATAAAATGAAACTACAAAGGACTACAAAAACCAAACAGGAACTAAACTAAACTTCAACATAAAAGCACAAAAACAAAAGACTACAGTGAACATGACAATGTTCTAGTTTTAATCTGAGGGTGAAATGCTCTACTTTGTATTATAGATAATTTTCTAAGACAATATCAAGTGAATTTTCTGAAAGGTATTTCAGAAACGTTCCAGATAACCACATTCATTTAATTCCTTTAAAAAAACACACATGCACTCTTTTCTTAAGTCTGATATGCTGAAAACGGCTCTGTTAATGTTTTCACATTCAAATTATGAATGACATACATATCATGTATGTACGTGATATATTTTTAAATCAAAACGGCAAATTGGTGAATAGTTTGCACTATTGGAAATTACTATTGGTCTGTACAACATTTCAGTCATAAAATAGTGGGCAAATATTGCATGTTCCCCTTCTGTCACTCTCTCCACGTTGTGTCGGAGAAGCGACACTAGGGGTCTCTCTTGAGCGCCGATATTCACCTCTGACCTATTGAAAAGGGCCAATGAGAGTTGGCAGTCAGTATTTGCATACCCCGCCCCCGCATACGGGTATTTAAGCGGGGCAAATACGGAAGTTTAGTCAGAAAATTTCTTCGAGCCGATGGTCTGTCTGCAGTTTGCTGCGAAGTTACACACCACATTAAAACGTTCCTGTTTCCTCTGACGATCTGCATGCTGTTGGATCTTGACGGCGCACAACAGCGGCATTCTCCTTTACATTACATGGCGTGCATTGTTGCCCCTGAGCGCTCGACAGCGCAGACACACACACACACTGTGTATTAAAAGAGTAAATTCCTATTAAAAGAGTAATTTCTCTAAAAGAGCAAAACACAGCGGCGTTGAACGCTCTTTTCAGAACGCTGCTTTTTCAAGATGCCCTTCCGCCCCAGTGTTGTTCCTGGATGCGGTAGAGTGCTCTCCGCTTCAGACGGCCACAGGCGCTGTCTCGTGTGTTTGGGCCGCGATCACACCGAGACGGCGTTTGTGGATGGTTCATGTTCTCACTGTGAGAACATGACCATGACCACGTTGCGGTCGCGGCTTGCTTTCAACAGAAAGCAAGCCACCCCAGCTGCACCCCGCATTGCTCCTTCTTCCCACGGGATTGAAGACGATGCGGTTGGCGCTGGGGGCGACAGCGGGTGCGGTTTCGCCGGGTAGCCCCCTGCGGACCTCCCATTCCCCGACACGCTCGCTGGTCCCCGTCCACGCTCGCGGCGATAGCGGCTCGCCTCACGGCCCGGCTGTCTATCCTCCCGAGCCCGAAGCAGATGAGCTCGCCGCTGCATCGGAGAGTGTGATGTCTGATGCCGAGGACTCCCCTGGACTGCCGCCTTCGGGCTAGCAGGCCCAGGCTGAGGCCGACGCTCAGATGTCTGACATGCTTTCCGGCCGCCGTAAGCGTGGGGTTGGATTGGAACCCTCCATCCTCCCCACAGCCTTTACGGTTGGATGACTGGTTCCTGGGGGCAGCGCGCGTTCGCGGCCTCGCATCCCCCGGTCCCGCTTTTCCCGGAGGTGCATGACGAGCTGACGCTCACGTGGAGAGCCCCGCTCTCCGCCCGTCTAGGTGCCACCCGCTCCACTCTCACCACCCTCGATGGCGGAGAGCGCCACGGATACGGGGCGATTCCCCAGGTCGATAGGGCAGTTGCGTACCATCTATGCCCCGGTAGCCCTACCTCCTGGCATGGCCGCCCCGTACTCCCATCCAAGCCCTGTAGGACAACATCCTCGCTCAACGTAAAGGCCTACAGTGCGGCTGGATGTGCTGCCTCCGCCCTGCATGCGATGGCCCTCCTGCAAGTCCACCAGGCCAAAGCACTCAGAAACATGCACGGGGGTGGACCTGATCCTGATGTGCTGCAGGAACTGCACTCAGCGACCGACCTCGCCCTGAGAGCGACGAAGGCCACAGCGCAGGCACTCGGACAGGCGATGGCCACCCTAGTGGTCCAGGAACGGCATCTTTGGCTCAGTCTGGTCGAGATGCGTGAGGCCGACAAGAACCGCCTCCTGGACGCACCTGTCTCTCAGACTGGCCTTTTCGGCGCCACCGTCGAGGACTTCGCCCAACAGTTCTCCGCGGTGAAGAAGCAGACGGAGGCCATCTCTCAAGCATCATGCCCCGCCGCAGACCTGCCGCTACGGGCCCTGCCCCGTCTGCCCGCCGAGGGCGTCCCCCTGCGAAAAAACCAGCTCCTGCTCCGCCTCAACCCAGGCCCAGCTCTCAGCCCCAGCGTCGAAGCACCCGCGAGGCGGCGCGACGCCCCTGTCTCACGAACCCCTCTAGGACCCGAAGGCTCCCAAGCCGTTCCTGAGACAGCCGACCCAGAGCCAAGACGTTAGCTCTGGAGGTGGTAAGACCAGCTTCGTCCCCGGTGGAGGGCCGGGAGGAGAAGCCTTTGTTTTTTCATTTTCCACACCCCTGACGGGGCTGTGGTACCCACATTCTCAATAAGAGCTATTTCCTTTGCCTCTGGGTCACCTGGCCCGCAAATGCCGTTCTCACGGCAATCTGCTTTCAGATTACGACAGCCCCGGTACACCGGACGCGGCGATCCCGCCTTCCGCCTGCCCACGACTGTCCCCGGCCGGCCGGTTCAGACGAGTCCAGAGGACGCCAGCATCAGACCTCCTCCTCAGTCACGAACCCGCACCCTGCTGGGTGCGCTGAGCAAGGTAAGTGCTTTGAGTCTATTCTCAGCACCTCAGCCTCAGGCCGCGACGAAGCCGCCCGACGCTGCATTACCTGTTCCACCCGGCTGCGAGGCCCGCCGGTACGTCCAAAATACTCGTCCCTTTGGTGCCCCTAGCGCAGAGCTGGGAAGCGTGGCTTGCGCTTCCCAACGCATCACGCTGGCTGCACCGACCATTCGACTCGGTTACGCAATTCAGTTTGCCCGGCTCCCACCCCTTCAGGAGCGCCCGCTTCCACAGTACACGGCAAGCATGCCAGTTCCCTGCGCATGGAAATCGCGACCCTCTTAGCCAAGGGCGTGTAGAGCCCGTCCCTCCAACCGAAATGAGGAAGGGTTTCTACAGCCTTTACTTCATTGTACCCAAGTAAGGCGGCGGCTTACGACCAATCCTGGACCTCGCGAAGTTTTCAATCGGGCCTTGTTAAAACTCCCGCTCAAAATGCTCACGCAGAGAAATATTCTGGCTGCCGCTCAGCATCTAGATTGGTTCGCAGCGGTAGACCTGAAGGACGCGTACTTCCACGCCTCAATTCTGCCAGGACACCGACCCTTCTTACGGTTCGCGTTCGACGGCCAGGCGTTTCAGTACAAAGTCCTCCCCTTCGGCCTGTCTCTGTCCCTCGCCTTCACGAAGTTCGCAGAGGCGGCCCTTGCCCCGCTACGAGTAGCCGGCATCCGCATTCTCAACTACCTCGACGACTGGCTCATCCTAGCACACTGTCGAGAGTTACTATGCACACACAGAGACCAGGTGCTCCGGCACCTCAGCCGCTTGGGGCTTCAGGTCAACTGGGAAAAGAGCAAGCTCACTCCGGTTCAGAGCATCTCTTTTCTCGGGCTGGAGTTAGACTCAGTCTCAATGACAGCACGTCTCACGAGCGAGCGTGCTCAGTCGGTGCTGGATTGCCTCGCTTCCTTCAAGCCAGGCACAGTGGTCCCTCTAAAACTTTTCCAGAGGCTCCTGGGGCATATGGCATCCTCCGCGGCGGTCGCGCCACTGGGGTTGATGCATATGAGACCACTCCAGCACTGGCTCCAGACTAGAGTCCCGAGACAAGCATGGCACCACGGCGCGCATCGGGTAAGGATCACCCCCGCCTGCCTCAAAACACTCCGACCCTGGACAGACCTCTGCTTTTAACGGGCAGGAGTGCCCCTGCAGCAGGTGTCCCGACGCGTTCTGGTCACAACCAACGCCTCCCGGTCCGGGTGGGGTGCCGTGTGCAGCGGGCACGCAGCAGCGGGCCATTGGAAAGGGGCCCCGCTGCGTTGGCACATCAACTGCCTGGAGTTGCTGACCGTCCTTCTCTCTCTCAGGAAGTTCCTCCCGTTAGTTCAGGACAAACATGTCCTCGTGAGATCGGACAGCACCACGGTGGTGGCGTACATAAATTGCCAAGGCGGCGTACGCTCCCGCCACATGTCACAACTTGCCCGCCGTCTCCTCCTATGGAGCCAGCAGCGACTCAAGTCACTCACATCCCCAGCAAGCTCAACATCGTAGCGGACGCGCTATCACGACAACGCCTGCCCGGCGGGGAGTGGAGGCTTCACCCCCAGTCTGTCCAGCTGATTTGGGAACGGTTTGGCAAGGCCCAGGTAGACCTGCTTGCCTCCCAGGAAACCTCCCACTGCCCGCTCTGGTACGCTCTGGTAACAGAGGCTCCCCTCGGGACAGACGCGCTGGCACAGAGCTGGCCCTCGGGGCTGCGCAAGTACGCATTTCCTCCAGTGAGCCTTCTTGCACCGGTGCTGTGCAAGGTCAGGGAGGACGAGGAGCAAGTCACGCTAGTGGCCCCCTACTGGCCCACTCGGACTTGGTTCTCGGAACTCAGGCTTCTCGTGACAGCTCCTCCCTGGTGATTTCCCCTAAGAAAGGACCTCCTCTCTCAGGGACGGGGCACACTCTGGCACCCGTGCCCAGACCTCTGGAACCTCCACGTCTGGTCCCTGGACGGGATGCGGAAGAGCTAGCCAGCTTACTGGCGACCGTTGTGAATACAATCAACCAAGCCAGAGCCCCCTCTACCAGGCACCTTTACGCCCTAAAGTGGCGCTTGTTCGCAGATTGGTGTTCTTCCCGAACTGAAGACCCGCAGAGATGCGCGATCAAGTCAGTGCTCCTGTTCCTACAGGAGAGGCTGGACAGGAGTCTGTCCCCGTCCACCCTCAAGGTGTATGTTGCGCCATTGCCGCCCACCACGATCCTGTAGACGGCAAGTCTTTGGGTAAGCACGACCTGATCCTCAGGTTCCTGAGAGGCCTCAGAGGTTGAATCCCTCCCGGCCAGGCCTAGTTCCCTCCTGGGATCTCTCGGTAGTCTTGGCAGGACTCCAGAGACCCCCCTTCGAGCCTCTTGAATCAATTGGACTCAGGGCCCTCTCTCTTAAGACGGCCCTGCTGATCGCGCTCGCCTCTATCAAGAGGGTCGGGGACCTGCAAGCGTTCTCTGTCAGCGACACTTGCCTGGAGTTCGGTCCGGCAGATACGTCTGTGATCCTAAGACCACGACCGGGCTATTTGCCCAAGGTTCCTACCACACCATTCCGAGATCAGGTAGTGAACCTGCAAGTGCTGCCCCGGGAGGAGGAAGACCCAGCCCTTTCGTTGCTATGTCCAGTGCGCGCCCTGCGCATTTACCTGGACCGCACACAGAGCACCAGACACTCTGAGCAGCTCTTTGTCTGCTTTGGGGGACGGCAGAAAGGGAATGCCGTCTCCAAACAGAGGCTCGCCCACTGGGTTGTTGACGCCATCACACTGGCTTATCACACCCAGGCCATGCCCCTACCCTTGCGGGTACGAGCTCACTCAACAAGGGGTGTTGCGTCCTCGTGGGCACTGGCCAAGGGCACCTCCCTAGCAGACATCTGTAGAGCCGCTGGTTGGGCAACACCCAACACCTTCGCGAGGTTTTACAACCTCCTCGTTGAGTCGGTTGCGTCTCATGTTTTGTCAGGTCCGAGCCCATAGAACTCAGTAACGCGTAGACTGACCGGCCGGGTGGATCGCTTGCGCCCAGCGCCCTTTTCCTGACGTCAAGGTTAAGTAGTGCGCCTTTTTTCCCAGGGCGCCCCACTCCGAGTCGGGACCCTGGTCGATTCCTCCCCAGCGAGCGGACCCCCGTGTCTCCCTTAGGCAGTTACAGCTGCCCCGGTCGCCGTGCTGTAGCAACTCCCCCTTTCGAGGCTGGATCTACCACCGCACCATACTTTCCACACGAGCCCTAAGACGGCCGTGTGACGTGTCTACCACTTTTCCTCCCCAAGAAAAAGGGCAGGTGTGGTCTCCGCAGGGTCTGGGTAAGACCCCCTTCCCTATATGTGTGTAAGGGCCTCGGCCGTGATTGCTCTATGCGAGAAACATAGAGAGAAAAGAGGCCCAGCCAGGCTGGCCCGTTCCCATGTTGGCAAACATCGCCTTGTTCCCATCTCAGGGTAACTAGAAGGATCCCGATGTTCGTATGGGGCATTGGGGAAGGGTACGTGCAGCCAGGTACAGACGATGCGCGGCACTGGATGAATCCCTGCCCGCCTCTGTATCGGCAGTTCACGTACACTGTTCAGCACATGGCAAGATTGGAATAGGTCCCCTAGTGTCGCTTCTCCGACACAACGTGGAGAGAGCGACAGAAGGGGAACGTTTGGTTACGTGTGTAACCTCCGTTCCCCGAGGGAGGGAACGACACGTTGTGTCTTTCCTCCGCCATGTCGCTGAACCGAGCCACTGTTGTGGCCGGACCATTTCCGGCTCCTCAGAAAAATCCTGACTAAACTTCCGTATTTGCCCCGCTTAAATACCCTTATGCGGGGACGGGGTATGCAAATACTGACTGCCAACTCTCATTGGCCCTTTTCAATAGGTCAGAGGTGAATATCGGCGCTCAAGAGAGACCCCTAGTGTCGCTTCTCCGACACAACGTGTCGTTCCCTCCCTCAGGGAACGGAGGTTACATACGTAACCAAACGTTTAGTTATATTCTGATATCTGACATGACACTAACAGTCTTAACCCGAACTGCTGAAACCTGATGCATGTGTGCTGCATGGCGCTGGAATAATCCACAAAGTTCCCATTCAGCTTCTTAAATTTGAGTCCCGCCGTCATCGATTTGATCTCAAATGACATTGACAAGCGGTGTTAGACTACTGTGCATGCTAAAATGTTTACTTTATTAAACCATTATGTTATTCCTGCAACAAACTAATGACAATTAACAGTGGTGCATAATGGTCTGTAGCAGAACAGCAAAAAGGATATCAATTATTGGTGTTACAGACCTGGCATATGGTTATAACATAAACATCTAAAGTAGGTAAACACTCTTATCTTCATTGTGCTTTTATTTAATGCCAGAGAAATACCCTGATGTCTAAATGGTTTATTGCTGTGTCCTCTTAGCTTGTGTAAACAAACACCCTTGGCCTGTTTTTCTCCCTTTGAGCTGAGAGGAGCTTGACTCCAGCTTGACTGGCTTTGTTATGCAACTTAAGATAATACCACTCTGTTCCTCTCTTAGAGAAACAACTGTCCATGAGGTTGCCAATAGAACATGCCGTTTTGCTGATCACAGTGTAATTGCTTTTCAATTGTGTTCCATGTCACAGTGAAGGCAATTGCTTCTAAAAGATTAGAGACCATGAAAAACTACAAATTGCTACATTGCATTGAGGAAAGCCTTATTTCATTTTGTATTGGATGTTGTGTTTCATATTTAAACCATATGACGGCATTGTTCATGCTGAATTGAAGACTGTGAAAATGGATTATACTGTAGCAGCTGTTTGCAAGTTTTTTGTCTTATTGTGCATTTCTATATATACTTATATTTTCAATTGGCCTTTTTATTATTATTATTATCATCATCATCTCTGTTTTGTTGCTGTATTGTGCACTGGAAACTTCTGTCACCAAGAAAAAATCTTTGTGTGTAAACACTTGGCAATAAAGCTCATTCCGATTCTGATAGAGGGTCACACGTTACAGCTAAACATCTGGAGTTAGAAAGTTGGTTGGAGGGTCAATTTGTTCTTTCAAATCTCTTTGTTACATGTTGTTTAGTACTAATATGTTAAGTAAGTGGAATATGGTAAGAAAGCTTCCTTATCTAGATACCAGATGTACAAACTGTTTAACATATAATCTGTTCTTATAGGGTCAATTACGGAGTTGTCAATCATTTAATTTCATGTCTTTAATAAATAAACAACACCCTCTCAAGTTTTGTCTTGTGGGATAAATGATGAGTGTGCTGCTTGCCAAAGCCAACAGATTAGCATTTTAATTGAGAAATACCTTGTGGAATGAACCGCAGATTTAAAGGTGGCCAGTGTCACCTCCAATTTAAGGCCTTGTGGCTGGTAATGTGTTGTGATAATGTGATTTTCCAATTACCACTAGAGCTGGCGGACATAGCCTTAAACATGGTTCCTCTTAGTCTGTAAAAGTTTTATCAGGGCTGATAAGTGTGCTAGCAAAGCTGTAAGGTTTAGACTGTAGTATTAACACAAAGGGAGATTTGTAACCTGATATTGGTCTAGACCAGACCTTTGGAAGTTACAGAATTCCTTCCTGGATAATTTTGGAAAAGACAAAATAATAAGTACTTATTGACATTGAAATTCTTGTTTTCAAGTTTTTTTGTCTTAAAGGGATAGTTGAACAAAAAAAATTAATTCTGTCATTTACTCAACCTCATGTTATTCCGAACCTATATGAATTTCTTCCCTCTGTGGAACACAAAGGGGCAGATTCATTAAGAATGAATTGCGGCTGCAAAAAGCGCAAGCGGTGTGTTCATTTAGCGCCTGATGCACTAAAGGAATTTGTATATTGCATTACCATTTTCATCTATGTCTCTAATAATGCTGCACTTGATCAGAGGAACTTTTCTGTGTTACATGCCATTCACTAAATCGTGAGTTGTAGCATAGTAAGAGTAGAGTTTGTGTATGAAGCTAAACTTCATGTTATGAGCTGAATTTAGTTCATTATGGCGTTTTCATTTTAAATGTTTATTTTATTTAATTGTAAACCACTGGGTAACTTGGGTAAGCACGTATTTTTTTAGATTACATCTCTGACACTTTTGAAGGACATTTCTGTTGAATTTATGACTCAAAATTATGATGTTGAGTTTAAGTTTACAATTTTAACTCCGATTCAGAAACAGATTCATTCGGACTCAACTCGGATTCAGCCTGTTATGGACTTGAGTTCGACTCGGCCCCTTTTGGACTCGGTCACAACTCTGACTCGATTGTTTAATGACTCGGACTTGACTCAGACTTGACTAAGATGCATGTGGTGGGTGTTACGTAGTGCAGTTCGGACTTTAGCCTCCACCACCCAGGATACCATGTCCACCACTGACCTCTGACATATCCACCTCCACCACAAACTGAAAAGCAGGGTCAGGGGTAATTAAAATGGGTACGTTGGAAAACCACCCTTGAGTTTTGCAAACACGGACTCTGCCCGTGTAGACCAACTAAAGTCAGTGCAAGTGGAGGTGAGATCTGTCAGAGGCTCAGCAAGTTGGCTATATTTCCTTATAAATCTCAGATAAAAGTTAGCGAACTACAGAAACCTCTGCAAAGCCTTGCGAGAATCTGGGCTTGACAACTCAGTGTTGGCTTTAAACTTAGCCAGGTCCATACGCACTCCCTCGAATGAAATGATGAACCCCAAAAACAGAACCGACTGCGCATGAAACAAAGCGTAGCAGGAAGGGGTGGTGTGAAGCAGAGCCAACAAGTCTCCTGACATGAGGGCAGAATCCAAGGAATCCTCATCGAGCACGGTCACCAGGGCAATGGTGGTCTGATGGGCACACACCACTCTGAGACAAAGCAAACAACAGAAAGGAACTTCACACTAAACAAGAGAACAAGGTTAAGGGAAAACACAAGGGATAAAGTAGGGCGTGCAATCAGAGGAAACCATTACTGAAATCGACGCCTCCCCAGGAGTGATCAGCATTCCCATGGAATATATGGGAATATGTCCTCCACAAAAATATGTGAAGACAAAATAAGCCTTGAGTGTATCATAAAACTTTGATAGATATTTACAGTGCTTCCAGTTTGTAGGCTATATTAATTTATTCTTATTTATTTTAATATTTGTATTTAATATTTGCTGCAAAATGTGTGCTTGACATTCTACAATTGGTTAACACTTCCAGAATAGCATTGTTATTTGCACACTGCACAGACATAAATGAAAATATTGTTTCGGCAGGTATTAATGTCTGAAATACCAGAAGAAACCACAGTTAACAACATATTCCACAGTTTATGTAGCCTACATATTCAGCTTCATCTGGTGAGAAAGAGTATATCAATAAAATAATTAAATAATAATAATAAATATAATTATAATAATAATAATTGTTATATTAATAATAAATTTATATACATATACTGTTCCACTGCCGAGTAAAAAAAAAGCAAACAGTGAAGTGAGTACATTTGTATTCACTTCACTGTTTGCTTGTGTTTACTCTGCAGTGGAACAGTATAGTCAGTGTGGTCCATGAATGCTGCACTTCAGCGACAAAGACCACAGCTACTATTGTGTCTCTACCAAGTTCCTTAAAACTGTGGGATTTTTGCTTCATTTGCTGACCATTTATGTCTCCGAGAGAAGAAAACTGATACTTGTGATTCAGCCTTCTCAAACATGCGAGATAAGCAAAATTCACACACAAGTTATTTATGGAAAAATAATATATTAAATTCAGCCGAGCAGTTGTAAACTGAAATAGGAATTGATCACACAATATTTCATTGGAGTTTGGGAACTTGTGGCTTTGAGATCTTTGTGTTATTGAGTGTGCATTTCTTTGTGTGTTTGCACTGTCCTTGATATAATGGCACCAGATAGGCCAGTAATTGCAGACACGTGTGAAATATGAGGTTGTATTGAATTGGTCTGGGAATAATTTGATCCTCTGTGTGTTTGGGGCGAGATTTAATACCACCTCCTCAAGCCACCTGGTTAAATAATCAGGTTTCACTCTAGTGGATCTGACTGTGGGCTCATTAATGTTCTTCTGAGAGCTTTATATTCAATTTCTCTCCAGCTTTGTGGCTCAACCATAACATATAGCTACAACAGGCATTTTAAGCATATCATATATCAGAGTTCACAGACGTGGCAACAGTGTAAAAAGTGGTAACCTTCAATAAAAGTTACGTTCAATCAACAGCATTTGTGGTACAATATTGATTATCACAAAATTTCAACTAGTCCCTCCTTTTCATTAAAAAAAGTGAAAGAATCTATGTTACAGTGAGGCATGTGCAATGGAAAGTGAATGGGGGCCAATCCGTAAACGTTAAAATACAATTTCAAAAGTATAGCCACAAGACATTATGTGCATTAACATGATTTTTGTGTGATAAAATAGTTTACTAAACTTTTCTGTGTAAAGTAATAGCCAATTTTACAACTTTGTTGCTCCATATAAAATAAGGAGAAAGAAAACTAAAACTCAACTTTTGCTAAATGAAAATATTTGGGCCATTAGACAGCGGTGTAGGAAAGCAGAATGAAAATTGCAAAAAGATAAGCTTCGGGTATCTTATGAGGTCTTAAAAGAGTGTTTAAATTAATATCAAAAAGCTGTTAAAATGGCAAGACCTGAATACTTCTCTGATATAATTGCACAGAATGTTCATAGCCCTCAAGTATTATTCAAGACTATAAATACCATTTTAAAACCAGAAGACAATTTTTACTTAGACAATCAACAAATACCTAAACAAAATAAAGTTTTTTATTGAAAAGATTGAGAATATAAGAACTTCCATTACTCCTGATCCATCTGGTTTATTTGATATAATCCCTTGCACTATTAAGTTCAGTCAGTTTGTGGCCGTGTCACTTTCACATATTAAGGACATTGCTTCACACTTAAAATTTACCTCCTCACCCTGTGATGTTGTCCCTCCTAAATTGTTTGTTCAGCTTCTTGCATAATTGGTCCTAGCATTCTCTCAGTTATAAATAGTTATTTAACTGGTTGTTTTATTCCATCCAGACTTAAACATGTGGTTGTCCAGCCACTTATCAAGAAAACAAATCTAGATCCTGCAGATCCCAAAAATGTTAGGCCTATCTCTAAGTTGGCATTTATATACAAATTATTAGAAAATATTATTTATACACAGCTTTCCTCTTACTTAATAGAAAATTAGGTTTATGATCAATTTCAATCATGTTTTAGGTCTGCACATAGCACTGAATCAGCTTCTCTTATGCCTCCTACACACTACATGACTTTCAAAGATGTTGGATCGTGGTACTATTCATATTACACAACTGTCTGTCTTGTCATATAAGTCGTTGCATTTTCAAATTACACGAGGAATTTCACTGTTGACGAATCCCCGACAACTCTGCCTGGACTCCGAATTACAATTCCCAACAGAGTACATGCAAGATGTACTGTATTCAGTCAAAACGTATTTCACATTGCGCGATTTGGAATCGCCAACAGGTCCAGATATTTAACATTCTAAATATGTAATGCCGAGTTTGCACTACACGATTTTAAGCCCGATTTTCGCTCGCCGACAAAAGCCAGACATCGCAGGCAAATCAGAGCTCGCTCCTGTGAGTGTATGAAATACCAAAAACGCAATCTGAGAGAATCACAGACGCGTCGCAGATGCCAGCAATATATTTAGAATGTTAAATATCTGGACCTGTCGGCGATTCCAAATCGCGCAATGTGAAATACATTTTGACTGAATACAGCAGCAGCGTTGACCTATAGCCAATGAGAGAGCAAGAAACGGGGCACGGGAAGTTTCAGTGTGAATCCTGATGTACCTGCAACAGGCTGCAGTATCGAGAAAGTCACATTGGACCGAAGCAATGGATGAAAAACTAGTGGAACACTGGCATGTTTGATTTGATGTTTCATCTGAACTGTACCACAACCGGGTGGAGAAAGAGAAGAGTTGGAGAGAAATTGCCAATTCTCTTGGACAGTCAGGTAAACAAATAGATAGATTTTCAGTATGAGGACATTTTTCATGTTGTAACCAATAAAATATATGATGCCATGAGGCAATAAAAAACATACACATCATATTCTGAAATGCATAACATATGATCATGCATTTGTTTTTGTATCTCGTGTCACTTCTCGCATGTACTCTGTTGGGAAACGTGATTTGGAGTCCAGGCAGAGTCGTCGGGGATTCGTCAACAGTGAAATGTCTTGTAATGTGTTCACACATGTTGCCGATTCCTTGTGTAATTTGAAAATGCTACCATTTATATGACAAGACAGACAGTTGTGTAATATGAATAGTACCACGATCCGACATCTTTGAAAGTCGTGTAGTGTGTAGGAGGCATAAGGATAACAAATTAAATTGTATTGAAGTTGGATACTAGTAGCTGTGTTGTTTTAATGCTGTTGGATATTAGTGCAGTATTTGATACAATAGCTCATAACATCCTTATTGAACAGTTAATGTTGCATATTGGAATCCAGGGAAATGCTTTAAGTTGGTTTTCCTCATACTTAAATAATAGGTATTTTTCTGTAAAAATCGTCTAGGTTACGTGTGTAACCTTCATTCCCCGATGGAGGGAACGAGACGTTGTGTCAGAGAAGCGACACTAGGGGTCTCTCTTGAGCGCCGATATACACCTCTGATCTATGAAAAAAGGCCAATGAGAAGTTGGCAGCCGGTATTTGCGTATTCCGCCCCTGGACATACGGGTATTTAAGCGGCGCAAATACGGGAGTTCATTCAGGATTTTTCTGAGGAGCCCGAAATGGTCTGGCCACAACAGTGGCTCGGCTCAGCGACGTGGTGGGGAAGACACAACTTCTTGTTTCCTCCATCGGGTAACGGAGGTTACATACGTAACCTAGACGTTCCCCTTCTGTCGATCTCTCCACGTTGTGTCAGAGAAGCGACACTAGGGGTCCACTTATAAATGTGCTATGCGCTGAGCCGTGTACGTGAACTGCTGATACATGAGCGAGCAGGTATTCTTACGTGCAAAGGTGACCAGCTGTATCAGACTGCACGTACCCTTCCCCAATGCCCCATTCAAGCCATCAGAGTCCTTCTGGTTACCCTGGAGGGGGGGAACAAGTTGATGGCCGCCAACCTGGGAATGGGCCAGCCTGGCTTGGCCTCTTTTATCTCTATGTTTCTCGCATAGAGCAACTACGGCCGGGGCCCTTACACGCATTGAGGGAAGGGGGTCTTAGCCCTTCTTTCAGGGGGAGAAGACCCTGCGGAGGCCACACCTACCCTGCAGGGGAGGCAAAGAGTGGCAAATACATCACATGGCCTGTTAGGACCTATGTGGAAAAGTTGGTGCGGTGGTAGATCCAGCCTCGAAGAGGGGGGAAGCGTACAGCATGGCGACCCTGCTGCTCTGCAGATGTCTGCTAGGGAGGTGCCTCTGGCCAGTGCCCACGAGGACGCAACACCCCTGGTGGAGTGAGCTCGGACCTGCAAGGGGGGCCATGGCCTGGGTGTGATAAGCCAATGAAATGGCGTCGACAACCCAGTGGGCAAGCCTCTGTTTGGAGACAGCGTTCCCTTTCCGCTGTCCCCCGAAGCAGACAAAGAGCTGCTCAGAGCGTCTAGTGCTCTGTGTGCAGTCCAGATAGATACGCAAGGCACGTACTGGACACAGCAATGAAAGGGCTGGGTCTGCCTCCTCCCGGGGCAGCGCTTGCAGGTTCACTACCTGATCTTCTCTGAAGGGTGTGGTAGGAAACTTGGGCACATAGCCTGGTCGCAGTCTTAGGATCACGTATGTGTCTGCTGGACCGAACTCCAGGCAAGCATCGCTAACAGAGAACGCTTGCAGGTCCCCGACCCTCTTGATGGAGGTGAGCGCGATCAGCAGGGTGGTCTTGAGAGAGAGGGCCCTGAGTCCAGCTGAATCTAGTGGCTCGAAGGAGGGTCTCTGGAGGCCCGTGAGGACGACCGAGAGATCCCAGGAGGGAAACAGGTTAGGCCAGGAGGGAGTCAACCTCCGGGCACCTTTTAGGAACCTGACAATTAAGTTGTGCTTACCAAGAGACTTGCCGTCTACCGTGTCGTGGTGAGCCGCAATGGCGGCGACATACACCTTGAGGGTGGAGGGGGACAGCCTCCTCTCCAGCCTCTCCTGTAGAAACACGAGCACTGACCTAACCGCGCACTTCTGTGGGTCTTCAGCTCGGGAAGAACACCAGTTTGCGAACAGACGCCACTTTAGGGCGTAAAGATGCCTGGTAGAGGGGGCTCTGGCTTGGTTGATAGTATCTATGACGGTCGATGGTAGGCCGGCTAGATCTTCCACATCCCGTCCAGGGGCCAGATGTGGAGGTTCCAGAGGTCTGAGTGCGGGTGCCAGAGCGTGCCCTGTCCCTGAGAAAGAAGGTCCTTCCTCAGGGGAATTCGCCAGGGAGGGGCTGTCATGAGGAGCGTGAGGTCCGAGAACCAAGTCCGGGTGGGCCAGTAGGGGGCCACCAGAATGACTTGCTCTTCGTCCTCCCTGACCTTGCATAGCACCTGTGCAAGAAGGCTCACTGGGGGAAATGCGTACTTGCGCACCAGCTGTGTGCCAAAGCATCTGCCCCAAGGGGAGCCTCTTTCTTGGAAAGGCAAACAGGTCTACCTGGGCCTTGCCGAACCTGTCCCAAATCAGCTGGACCGACTGGGGGTGGAGCCTCCACTCTCCGCCGGGCAAGCTTTGTCTTGACAGCGTGTCCGCTATCACATTGAGGTTGCCGGGGATGTGAGTGGCACACAGTGACTTGAGTCGCTGCTGACTCCAAAGGAGGAGACGACGGGCGAGCTGTGACATGTGGAGGGAGCGTATTCCGCCTTGGCGATTTATGTAGGCTACCACCGTGGTGCTGTCTGTCCTGACTAGGACGTGTTTGCCCCAAATCAACGGGAGAAACTTCCTCAGGGCAAAGGAAACAGCCAGCAGCTCTAGGCAGTTGATGTGCCAACGCACATGCACACGGCACCCCAACCCAATTTGGAGGTGTCGGTTGTAACCAGAACGCGTCGGGACACATGCTGCAAGGGTACTCCTGCCCGTAGAAAGCAGAGGTCTATCCAGGGTTTGAAGGTTTGGCGGCAGGCAGTGGTAACTTTCACGTTGTGCGTGCCGCGGTGCCATGCTCGTCTCGGGACCCGAGTCTGGACCCAGTGCTGAAGTGATCTCATATGCATCAACCCCAGCAGCGCGGCCACCGCGGAGGATGCCATATACCCCAGGAGCTGTTGGAATCGTTTTAGAGGGACCACGGCACCTGGCTTGAAGGAAGCGAGGCATTTCAGCACTGACTGAGCACGCTCGTTGGAGAGACGTGCTGTCATTGAGACTGAGTCTAACTCCAAACCGAGAACAGAGATTCTCTGGACCGGTGTGAGCTTGCTCTTTTCCCAATTGACCTGAAGCCCCAAACGGCTGAGGTGCCTGAGCACCTGGTCTCTGTGCACGCATAGTAACTCTCGCAAGGGGGCCAGGATGAGCCAGTTGTTGAGGTAATTGAGTATGCGTATGCCGGCTTCTCGGAGCGGGGCAAGAGCTGCCTCTGCGACCTTCGTGAAGACGCGAGGGGACAGAGACAGGCCGAAGGGGAGGACTTTGTACTGATACACCTGGCCGTCGAACGCAAACCGTAGGAAGGGTCGATGTCGAGGGCGAATCGAGACGTGGAAGTACGCGTCCTTCAGGTCTACCGCTGAGATTGGTTGTAAGCCACTGCCTTTCTTGGGTACAACGAAGTAAGGGCTGTAGAAACCCTTCTTCGTTTCGGTTGGAAGGACAGGCTCTATCGCGTTCCTTGGCTAAAAGGGAGGCGATTTCTTCGCGCAGGGACTGGGCAGAAGTCCCTTCGTCGTGCACTGCGGAAAAATGAACGCCCACGAATGGGGCGGAGGCCTGACAAACTGAATTGCGTAACCGAGTCGAATGGTCTGGTGCAGCCAGCGTGACGGTCTGGGCAGTGAAAGCCACGCCTCTAAACTCCGTGCTAGGGGCACCAAGGGGACGAGTATTTTGGATGTACTTGGCGGGGCTTCGCAGCGGTGCGGAACAGGTAACGCGGCTCGGGAGGCAGCGTAGCGTCCCGAGGCTCTGGTGCTGAGAATAAACTCAAAGCACTTACCTTGCTGCATGCACCCAGCAGGGGGCGGGTTCGTGACCGAGGAGGAGGTCTGGTGTTCCCTGGACTCGTCTGAACCGGCCGGCCGGGGAACAGTCGTGGGGCTGAGGGCGGCGTTCAGGAAGCTGGGACTGTTGAGGCTTGAAAGCAGAGTGCCGTGAGAATGGCATTTGCAGGCCACATGACCCAGAGACAATGGAAATAGCTCTTTTATTGAGAATCAGGGGCTGCGGCAAATGAAAAAACACAGGATTCTCCTCCTGGCCCTCCACCCGGGGACGGAGCGGTCTTACCACCTCCGGAGCTAACGTCTTGGACTCTGGGTGAGTTGTCTCAGGAGCGCCTGGGAACCTTCCGGGTCCTCGAGGGGGTCCGTTAGACAGGGGTCGTGCGCTTCCCGCGATTTGCTCGACGCTGGGACTGAGAGCTGGGCCCGGGTTGAGGCGTGGCAGAAGGTCTTCTGGCCGCGGGAGGACACCCTTGGCGAGCAGACGGGGCATGGGCCGTGGCGGCAGGCTTGCGGCGAGGCATGATGTGAGAAATGGTGAATTTCTTCACCATGGAGAACTGCTGGGCGAAGTCCTCGACGGTGTCGCCGAAGAGGCCAAACTGGGAGACAGGGGCGTTGAGGAAGCGAGTCTTGTCAGCTTCACGCATCTCGACCATGTTCAGCCATTGCTGACGTTCCTGGACCACCAGCGTGGCCATCGCCTGTCCGAGAGCCTGCGCTGTGATCTTCGTCGCTCTCAGGGCGAGGTTGGTCGCTGAGCGCAGTTCCTGCAGCGTGTCAGGATCAGGACCACCCCTGTGCATGTTTCTCAGTGCCTTGGCTTGGTGGACCTGCAGGAGAGCCATGGCATGCAGGGCAGAAGCGGCGCGTCCGGTGGCGCTGTAGGCCTTTGCGGTCAGCGAGGATGTTGTTCTACAGGTCCGGGAAGGGAGTACAGGGTGGCCCCGCCAGGTGGTAGGGCTTCCGGGGCATAAATGGAGCGCAATTGCCCTATCCACCTGGGGAATCGGCGTGTACCCATGGTGCGCTCTGCCGTCAAGGGTGGCGAGGGTGGATGAGCAGGTGGCGGTGTGACGAGTGGAGTGCGAGGCTGTGAGCGGTGCCCAGACCCCAGGAACCAGTCGTCCAGCCGTGATGGCTGTGGGGAGGATGGAGGGTTCCAATCCAAGCCCACGCTGTTGGCTGCCTGGGAAAGCATGTCGGTCATCTGTGCGTCGGCCTCAGTCTGGGCATGCAGGCCCGAAAGCGGCAGCCCAGGGGAGTCCTCAGCATCAGATACCGTGCCCAGCGATGCCGCGGCGAGCTCATCTGCTTCGATTGCAGGAGGGTAGGCGGACTGGCTGTAATGCGAGTCGCCGTTGCCTCGAGCATGGACGGGAGTCAACGAGCGTGCCGGGGTGCAGGTGGTCCGAGGGGGCGTACCCGGCGGAGCTGCACCCGCTGTCATCCCCAAATCGCCTCCATTGGCAACCGCATCGTCCTCAATCCTGTGGGAAGAAGGAGCAATGCGGGGGGCGGCTGGAGTGGCTTGCTTACGGTTGTAAGCTTGCCACGACCGCAACATTGTCATGGTCATGTTCTCGCAGTGAGAACATGAACCATCCACAAACGCAGCCTCGGTGTGATCACTACCTAGACACACGAGACAACGCCTGTGGCCGTCTGAAGCGGAGAGCACTCTACCGCATCCAGAAACAACACAGGGTCGGAAAGGCATCTTTATAAAGACGCGTCCTTAAGAGGACGTTCAACGCCGCTGTGTTTTGCTCTTTTAGAGGAAATTACTCTTTTAATAAAATCACTCTTTTATGAAAAAGGACTCTTGAGAGTTCTTTTATAATCTGCACTGTCGAAGCGCCCAGGGGCAGGAATGCACAGCCGTGCAAACAGGAGAAAACCGCTGTTGTGCTCTGTAGAATCCAACAGCATGCAGCAGAGGAATGACAGGAACTGGTGTGTAACTCGCAGCAATTGCAGACACGACCATCGGCTCCAAAGAAATTTTCTGAATGAACTCCCGTATTTGCGCCGCTTAAATACCCGTATGTAAATACCGGCTGCCAACTTCTCATTGGCCTTTTTTCATAGATCAGAGGTGTATATCGGCGCTCAAGAGAGACCCCTAGTGTCGCTTCTCTGACACAACGTGGAGGGGAAGCACAATTTTGTGTCACCATCAGCTCCCATAACCTTAGGGGTTACATAAGGACCTATTTTGGGACCTGTTTTATTCTCATTATATATGCTTCCTCTTGGGGCTATTTTTAAGAAATATGGCATTTCGTATAATTTTTAGGCGGACACTAATGTATCTCGCTTTGAAGCCAGGTGATGATGTATGTGTTAAAACTCAAAACTCTCTGTGAATGTATGAAAGATGTAAAAAACTGAATGGATAACAACTTCCTCCAATTAAATGATAATAAGGCCCTAGTAGCTGTGTAAATACAGAAGGTCTAGGCCCATTGTCATCTAATCTGTGTGCTAAAATTTGATAAACAGATACAAATCTGTGGTAAAGAACTGCTTTTCAATTGAGAAATATTGCCAAACTTAAATCTGTCTTATCATTTAATGATTTGGAGAAAGTGGTTCATGCTTTTATTTCATCACGTCTCGATGCACTTTATCTGGGTAATAATCAACAATCATTATCAAGATTTCAAAGGGTACAGAACGCTGCACCAAGACTGCTGACAAACACAAGAAAGAGGGATCATATATCCCCTATTCTGGCATCGCTGCACTGGCTACCTGTCCAGTTTAGAGTGCAATATAAGGTGTTGTTGTATGTTTTAATGCCTTACACAATCTGGCTCCTGATTATATCTCTGAATTATTGTCATTTGTAACTCCCATAGATTTCCTAGTTCGAATAACCAGCTGCTTCTTAATGTTCCCTGATCACGGATCAAGCGTAAAGGAGATCGTGCATTCTCTGTTGCTGCACCAAAGTTGTGGAATGGTTTACCTTTTTCTGTCAGAGCAGTTGCGTAACAACAGATGATTGCTTCACGCTCATTTCACGAGAATCCCTGAAAAATGATTCCGCCTGGGCTAGACATTACTTTTTCCTTCCAGAGTATGTTTGAGAGTATTGTACACTGTATAAGCCAGACCCCTTTGCCTTCTTTATGTAAGTCGTGGCTAACAAAGACAAACTATTTACACAAAAATGGTCAAACAGGATGAAGGCTATCAAGACTTTTATCAGGACATGAACACGGTTTGAAAAGAAGCATTTTAGGCTGGAGCACAAGTCACTGGAAGTTCAAATTTATATTTTGGAGCTGTGGGGGTTAAGAGCACATCGCCTGAGTCACATTGAGCTGTTGCACTCATGCTTGTGACGTAAATTCAAATTCCTTTCACCTCTCTCTCTCCTCATCAAACTTGATCTCTCCAATCTTCTCATCAATCAAGATCTCTCCAACCTTCACTAAATAAAAAAGTGCCAAAAGTCAAAATAATTAAATAGAACCAAGGATGCAACAAAAAATGTATGAATGTAAAAGTTGGCAACTTGAAACCCTATTTCCATTGACTCTGCATAACAGCCCTGTTCAGCTGCCAGCTTAATCTTTAATGTGCTCCCACATGACAGGTTTGAGTGCCACCAAGCTGTTGGTGGAGAGTGGCTTGAACCCTGTGCTCTTGGAAGCCAGAGACCGTGTTGGAGGAAGGACCTTCACTGTTCGGGTAAGTTATGCATCTGAGAGACAAATTAATAAAATAACATTACATTTCAGACCACAAAAATTAAATGCTTGTGTTGTAATTTAAGGACAAATTTCCATTAAGAGTTTACCAGGGTTTAATAAATATTTTCTGGTCAAGCTTAGACACTTGCCCTTTATTAAATATAACTTAAAGAGATAGTTCACCCAAAAATGATAATTCTTTTACCATTTACTCACCTCATCCCATCTAAGATGTGTATGACTTTCTTTCTTATGCTGAACATAAACAAAGGTTTTAGAAGAATATATCAGCTCTGTAGGTCCATACAATGCAAGTGAATGGTGATCAGGCCTTTGAAGCTCCAAAAAAATGGCCTGATCACATTCACTTACATTGTATGGACCTGCAGATTAGAGATATTCTTCTAAAAGTCTTCGTTTGAAGAAAAGAAAGTCAGAAGAAAGAAAGTCATACACATCATAGATGGCACAAGAGTGAGTAAAATGATGAGAGAATTTTCATTTTTGGGGTGAACTAATCCTTTAATTATTTACTCAATGGCAGGAAAATTAACAGGATGCCTAAACATTTTGAAATAAAGACCTAAATTAGATATTGCTCAGTGAGTGATTGCGGGTGAGCTTACCTGAGGGTATTAACTTGAAGTAAATTTTGTGGTTTTTACCATCTTTTAAAATGTTTATACTGTTATAACGATTTCATTAAATTGTGATATTGTGATAAAAGAAAACTAAGTAGGATGATTTACATCTTTAACAATTGGTAGTTTAGGATTTTATCCAAAATATTAAGACAAATATGACAGGGACATGAAAATATACTGCATAGTTCGAATGACCAACATACGAAGAAGGTACATGGTCTGGTCACAATGTTTTTCGTTTGCTTAAATGGAAGTGTATCAGCTGTCTTTGCAGAAGTTTGCATGCATAGCATTCCCTTTTATGGCCGCAGTGTTGCTTGTAGAAAGTTATAAAAGACTTTGCTTGGAATTACATGGTTTGTCTGACATAAATGTTTTATGCTTTCAGAATAAGGAGACCAAATGGGTGGATCTTGGAGGAGCGTACATTGGGCCCACTCAAAACCGAATCCTGAGGTTGGCCAAGCAGTATGGGGTAGAGACATACAAAGTCAACGAAGAGGAGTCTCTGATTCATTATGTGAAGGTAAGCCTTGGCACACTATAAACTTTATCAGTCGTGGCTCATTAGTATTAATTAGACGATGTAATGTTCGGCCAGTAGTCATAACTGATTTATTGAAAAGTGAATCAGGCACTAGCCATACCAGGATTACGGTTGCACGCTTGTTTGATTGACTGGCGATGCTACCAGTTGGTAGCAACTCTGCTGAGTACTGTAATGCTCTGCTCTTAAATATTTAATCAGCTAGATATTGTTCTTGTGTATAATGAATTGTTCACAAGCCATAGTGATATCTAGTTAGTGAGTGAATTGTTTCTTTTTGTCTGCTCTTAGCAATGAATCAGTTGTACTGATTTACAAATCGGTTAATTAATTAGCTGTCACGAACCCCGCTCCTCTGCTTCTCCCCGCATCGTCTAGCACACACACGCACACTCCCTCGACCTCACTCCCTCGCTCCGCCCCCTCGAGCTCTTTTTGCTCGCTCGAGCCCTCACACCCACTTTGCTCCTACTCGCTCACATGCTCGTAGGCAATCTCCCTTCCTCGAGTTTCTCACGCGTTTCCAATCCCCCAGAACATTATGACCACCTGCACTCGCGTCATCTGCACTCCTGCACATTAGTTTCACCTGCACTCGTCTCATCACCTTTCATTGTTTACACCTGCACCTTCCCCTATAAATACCACGCACATCCGCTTCACGGGGGTTGGTTATTGTATTTAGTTTCCCGTGTCTTTGCCCCTCTCTAGTCTCGTCTAGTTTTGACCTCCTCTCGTTTACCCCTTAGCTTGCCAGCTCCCCTTGTTCCCCTGTCTTTTGCTCCCTCTAGTCCCGTCTCGCTGATTCTGATTACCCCGGCTTTGACCCTACGCTTTCCACGACCTCTCTCTTTGGATTTGCCCCTTTTATATTCTCCGATTCCCCGGCTTCGACCTCACGCTCCCCTTGACTACTCTTCACTGGATTTGCCCTTGTTTTGTACTGTTGCCTGCTTTGCTTTTATTTAATAAAGCAGTTTTTTCCCGACATTGTGACTGTCTCAACTTGTGTTCGCTACATTAGCAGACTGATCAGAATATTAAATCTTATAAAAATCCTTTTCCAGTTTTAATGGTTTCTGCTTCCCCGAACCATGGTGAAGGCCTTAGGGCAGAGCTTCAGCTGATAATACAGCCTTTTGTTTAAGCACACTCATGTCTTAATGCACAGGAAATCAGAGCTAGGCCACCGCACACTCAGCTGAACAAGCCTGAATACCGAGTCCCTCCTCCACATTAGTGTGCTGCACTAGAGCCTGGAGATGCTAATTGCTGCCCTAAGGAAGCCTGTAATATGGTTTCATCTGTTCAAAGTGAGTAAGAAGGGCAGAACTCAAGACAGCAGCTAACCTGACGGCCCCCCCACCCCCACCCTCACACACACAACCCAGCCCCATATCCAATTTGAGTAGACGCATCACTGCCCTTAGCACATGCATGCTGCATGACCTTATTTGATTTGGCTGTACATTCAGAGTCTCATCTGCTCTGGCCTGCTATTACCATCATAAATCACAGCTTTTGGAATTACTCTTTATCATGAAAGCTTTAATGCTTTCTGTGGCCATATATCACAAAGACAATACATGAGGTCATTCTAAAGTTATGGAGCTCAAATCAAAGGTTTTTTAAATGGAGAAAATCTCAAACATACTTTGGAAGATGGTGTGCACTGAGAGAAAGGTCATAGTGAAGATGCAGTGGAGTGCATTGTAGATTATGTCAGGATGGACCCTGAATTTGGTTGCCGTTGAAAAGGCCCTGTGGCATGTTTCCCATAATCCCTCACTCTGTCCACTGGAATAATGCTGCCGTCATGTGCTATCGGAATTAACCTACTTCCCACTTCTGAAGTGGTAATTACAATTATGTAGCGTTCAAGAACTTTGTTGTCGGAAAGAACAGGAACCATGGACAACACAGGTTTATTCATACATATTTATTAAGGAACTTTTATTTTGACACCATAATACATATTATTCAGTTAGCTTTATGCCGATAATGCAATTTTGCATCAAATTTGCAGCTGTTTATAAGGTCAGCAACATTGGAATTAAAGTGGCAACTGAACATAATACCAAATTTTTTTATGATACAAAAGTAAAATACATTTAAAACACTTTAAAATGAAACATGAAATATGTTTGTATTGCAATGAACTGCATAGGCCCAATAATATACACAATTATTAGAATGACATAGACTGAAAAGGAAAATTGAAGGTAACACTTTACAATACGGCTTTATTTGTTCACATAAGTTAACAACATTAATTAACATGAACTAACAATTAATAATACTTTTACAGTATTTATTAATCTTGGGTAATGTTAATTTCAACATGTAGTAATACATTTTTAAAATCAAAATGTTATGTTAACATTAGTTAATGCATTATGAACTAGCAATGAACATTTGCATTTTTATTAACTAATATTAACAAAGATTAATAATTTCTGTAAAAAAAAATACAGTGTATAAGATGCAGTATATACAGGTAACACATTGAACCTTATTGTAATGTGAAGATGAAGGAAATTCCATCTAAACCTTTCTGAAGACAGTCAGTTCCCTTCAGAGATACAGAGACAGGGGTGTTAAGGAAGTGTGCTTAGTCTACGTCCCGCATCTTGACCAGGTTCAGCCAAAGATGATATTCCTGGACCACGAGTGTCCGCGTTGTGACCTTCGTGGCCCTGAGGGCGAGATCGGTCGCTGAGCATAGTTCTTGCAAGACGTCAGGGTCAGGACTACCCAAGTGTAGATCTTTGAGTGCCTTGGCCTGGTGAACTTGTAGGAGGGCCATGGCATGCAGGACGGAGGCGGCCTGTCCAGCGGCACTGTAAGGTCAGTGTTGACATCATCCTACAGGCCTTGGAGGGGAGCACTGGGCGATCCCGCCAGGTGGTGGCATTCTTGGGACACAGGTGGATCGCAACTGCTCTGTCCACCTGGGGGACCGCTGAGTACACGTGGGCTGCCCCGCTGTCGAGGGTAGTGAGAGCGAATGAGCGAGGAGGTCGGTTACGGGCAGTGATCATCATGCATCTCTGGGAAAAAAGGAAACAGGGGGTGTGAGCGGCGCCCGGACCTGAGGAACCAATCGTCTAGCCGTGAAGGCTGCGGGGAGGACGGAGGGTTCCAGTCCAACCCTACGCTGACGGCGCCCCGGACAAGCCTCCAGCCTCAGCCTGGGGATCTACCCGGTGATACTGAGCCCGCTGCCATCCCCAAATTGCTTCCATTGCCAGTCGGGACTTCATCAATCCCGTGAGGCGGGGACGGCTGGAGTGGTGTTCATCTTTAAGAAGGAAAGCTGCGACTGCAACGTTGCCATGGTGAGGTTATCGCAGTGAGAACACAAACCATCCACAAATGCTGCCTCGGTGTGATCGCTGCCCAGACACAAGAGGCAGAGTCTGTGACCTTCAGGAGCGGAGAGAAATTGGCCGCATTTAGGAACCAGATCCAGGGGCGGAAGGGCATCTTTAAAAAGACGCTTCCTGAAAAGGACGTTCAACGCTGCTGTGTATTGCTCTTTTAGAGAAAATAAACTCTTTTAAGAAATATTCTCTTTTAGGAGCACTGTCGAAGCGCCCAGGGGCAAAGCTCCACTGCCGTGCAGAGAAGGAGAAAGCCGCTGATATGCGCCATAGTTCCAACAGCATACACTCGATAGAGATGAACAGTAAGTGACTGCAGCTCGCTGATCACACAACCGCTCTGCTCCGAAGAAAAAATCTGAATGGACATTAAAAAAGAAGAGATGGTCAAAGTTGGAAAGGTCTCAAATAGTAAAATGCAATGAGCAAATTTGTTTCACTCAGAGGTCAAATTGCAGTGAGTATAAGTGTATGAAATTCACATTCACATACATTTACATAATTATACAGTCTTTTTTCTACATTTTCCGCAAGCATAAATCCACATAGTGTATGTGCTCATCTAAAGGATTGGGATGAACCTGAACAATTAATATTTCTGTATTTTGAAAATCCATTAAATTACAATGGTCGGTCATCTTTGACTGGGAACACGACAGGTGTAACAAAGTGAAATAAAACCTCTAAAATGAAAAACAAAAAAAAAGTTGTGTTCCAATTAGATATACCATGCAGAGACACTACAAGTAGGTAAGTTGTAGGTTGATAACCCCGAAACATCAGCCACAGTAAACAATGTGTTTGTTTTAGCAACCTGACCAGCCCTACACAACATTGGCTCAGTTTGGTTTGTTGACCCTAGTACTGCAGAAATTATACAGTACACTCAACCTTTTGGGTTACAAAAACACAAATTTTGTTGTCTGGTGTTGTTTTGGTTAGTTCACAAAGCAGTGATACATTAAAAATCTGATTTTGCAACATAATCAGAGGTCTTTATATTTTATATACTTTATATTTCAGTCACTATTTGTTTTTTTGTATAAAATAGGCGTCTCTTACGAACATGTGTTGTGTTCGTAAGAGAATCAATGTATGTCTACTTGATGAATAATATGTGGGGTGTGTATTATGCGTGTGTTTGTGTCTGTTCAGTGTGCTCTGAAAGAGCTGTACCCTCTCTCCTCATGCCATTATCTCCTGATCGTAGAATCCCTGTGGGTTACCATAGCAGCAATCCTCATCAAAAGACTGTTGCTCTCAGGATTGGGAGACACTCTCTGTCTCTCTCTCTCTCGCTCACGTTTCCTCAAACCCTGGTGTCTAGCTATGTCTTTGGTAACAGGGGCGTTTCCCTCTCATTTCATAACCAGGCAGCTTCTGTCAGCAAAGACACAAAGACTTGTTTTTTCTGTTGAGCCAAGCAAATGATGGGTCAGATGTGATTGTGTTTGTTTGTTTCCAGATTATTGTGATATTGTTCGCCAGCACAATTATACAGCACGTCACATTATGATGGAACAATGAAATTAATTATCTCATGGTCTATGTTGAGGAGTTTTGCAGTGACTTCTGAACAAATTTTCTCCACATGCTTTTGATATGCAGTAGCAAGATGCCAGTAGCAAAATATTGCTTAAATACCATACTTCAGACATTCTCAGACATGTTGGATACTTGTTAAAAGAAAATGATCAGTGCTGATAACCTCTTTTTTGAGGATGCAAGTCAAGGCAAGGCCTGCTTATTTATATAGCACATTTCATGCACAGTGGTAAAAGTGCTTTATATGGAAATAAAAAAAGGAAGAAAACAAAAGAAACATAAAAGTTCATTTTAAATTCACTTAAGAATAAAAAGTAAGACATAAGAATTTAAAACTGAGTTCGGGGCACCCAAACATTTTATGTTTATTTACTTTTGATAACACTAATGTAGTACATGAGAGACTATTTTATTTAATGACAGTGACAAATAATTTACCTTTCAGTTTATCCAGGTTGTTATCAGGATATATATATATATATGTACAGATTTTGCTCTTATGGAAAGAAATTGGTACTTTTATTCATTAAATTGGCATTCAACTGATCACAATGTACAATCAGGACATTGATAACATGAAAAATTACTATTATAATTTGAAAAAACATTTCAGAGCTTCTTAAACTACTTCAAAGAGTTCTCATCCAAAAAATCCTTCATGTGCAGCAATGACAGCTTTACAGATCCTTGGGATTCTAGCTGTCACTTTGTTCTTCCTGTAACATTTGCCATAGATGTGGCTGTCTTGTCGGGCACTTCTCACGCACCTTACATTCTAGCTGATCCAACAAATGTCTGTGTTTCTTTGCCCACTCTAACTTTTTCCTTTTGTTTTTTGTTTCAAAAGTGCCTTTTTTGTTGTTGTTGCAATTCATACCATATGGCCGGCACTCCTGAGTCTTCTCTTTACTTTTGTACATGAAACTGGTGTTGAGTGGGTAGAATGCAGAAAAGGACAGTCCTGTGTGAGATTAATTAAATGCAGTGCTGATATATGTTGATCAGAAGAGATCAAGAGTTCAAAAGACTAACTGCTTGGGGAAAGTCAGCTGTCAGCTTTATTCCTCAAAACAATGACTGACTGATGAGTTTATAGAGTGTGGAGCGGAGGGGGGCGGGGCCGGGCTGGAATGTCGCACGCCCGGTCCCCAATTGGCCTGATGGGGCGCGTGGTTCGAGAGAGAGAGAGAATTACGGGCATGTCCGTCATGTGTGGGTTTATGTTTGTGTGTTTTGGTTTAAGTTTTCATTAATTATTATTTATATTGACAAGCCAGTTCTCGCCTCCTCCTTGCCCATCTTAACCCCCTTACATTGGTGCCGAAAACCCGGGAAGGAGGAGGGATGCCCGTCGCAGAGTTCTCGACACTGCCGTCCACCCAGGCGAGCTCCGCTGCCATCTGCCGGGTGATGGAGTAGCCCGTCCGCGGGGCGAGTGGGGACTGGATTCCCCGACCGCCTGGAGCGAGGGAGCCGCTGCCGGGGGCGGAGGAGTGCCCTGCCGTCCCCAGAGACGTGACAGGGTCGAGGGAAGACCGCCGTCCACGATAATTGGGTGAAAGTTTTACAACTGCTTTTATAGTATCACCTGTTACTCAGCAATCGTGTATTGGCTAAGAGCCAGTATTAGCCAATAAAGGACCTTAGAATGAGCAGACAAAGTGCCGATATAATCAGCTTTCCTATAGCCGTAATCTTAAAGGCCAGAGCCAGTTTACTCTGCATCATTCTATGAGCAACTCATATGCAACTGGTCTTTGTGGCAGTCTAAGCATATTATTATGATTTTGACTGAACAGATGTGTAGGCTGATAGGTTCAATGACAAATAACTGCTGATTCGCTAAAACTGCTATGCAATACAGTGATAAGAATCATAAGTAGTCATTTGGCCTTGCAGATTCGCACTTTACAACATCAGGAAAATCAGACCTTTCCTGTCTGAATATGCTACACAGCTCCTGGTCTAAGCTTTGTTCATTTCAAGACTGGACTACTGAAATTCTCTGTTGGCTGGCCATCCAGCTAACACAATTAAGTTACAGCAGATGCAAATGTAGCAACGTGTCTGGTCTTCAATCAGCCAAAACTGTAGCTGCCCACATCAAATTCAAGGCTTTGACTCTGGCTTTCATGACAGCCAATGAAAACACACCCTTGTACTTAAATTCACTTCTTCGGGTCTATTCTCATCTGGTCTATGAGCGAGAGAGGCCTGGTGGTCCCATCACAAAGTGGCTTAAAGTCTATTTCACGATCATTCACTTTCTCTGTTCCTCTGTGGTGGAATGAACTTCCAATCTCCACATGATCTCCTGTGACCTTCTCAACATTCAAGAACCAGTTGAAAACACATATGTTCCACAAGCACTTAACCAACCCACATTAATTGCATTTACTACTGCACTTAACCTGCACTTAATGTACTCTAAGTGCCTTAAAGTGGGGAGGGTGGTCTTTATCTGTCTCTTTCTTCTGTGCTAGCATCTTTACTACTCTAGCCATTGTGAGAACTTGTCAGTCCTATATGGGAGAAGTTGTAAAACTTTGATGACAAATTGCTTGCTATGTGTCTCATTTGTATGTCGCTTTGGATAAAAGTGTCTGCTAAATGACTAAATGTGAATATGGAATTATAAGCAATTAATGCTTTAAAAACATACAGGCAAACAGAAGGGTACTTTAGAAGATAATACATTTGCACTGGACATGATATGGTCACGTTGTTTATAACCAAGTCTGGCATGATGGGCAGCAGAGCAGATATAGAGCAATGTGGCTCAAGGTTATTGATATTGGAGAGCGCTAACTGCAGAGCCTTATGCATTCCATCTCTTCACCTCAATTCCGTTACCATGGGAACAGACCTGTTGCTGAATGCTGAGCTATTGCATTGGTAGTCTTACAAATGATATGGAAATGTCATGGTCCCTATTTAGCTAAATATGTTGTGTCTAATTTTCTGTGGTGTTACTCAGATTTTTAAAGGGTTAGTTTAAAATTAAAATATGGTATTATTTACTCACTATCGTGTATTTCTAAATACTGTGGCAGGGTGAGCAAGAGACAGACACAGTGTGGTGTCAACAGGGTTGGGAGGATTACTTTTGAAATGTATTCCACTACAGATTATAGAATACATGCTATAAAATGTAATTTGTAATGTATTTTGTTAGAATACTCAAGGTCAGTAACGTATTCTAAATACTTTGGATTACTTCTTCGGCACTGGTAGATTTTTTCACTTGTTTTGACTATAAAAATTCTGCCAGTACAGTAAGACAAAATACACGTTAAAAATGCATTCTCTGAAAAACCTAAATATCTTATGCAGTGTTGTTTCTAAAACAAGATTAATCTAATTGATCTTGTTTTAATGATTTTTTAAGATATTTTTACAGGAAAACAATACAAAAATTATTATCAAGAATAAAATGTTTGCCCTAATATCAAAGGTCTTACTAGAAAAAAGAAATTATGATCCAACGTGAATTTTCTTGATTAAAAAAATATGATTGTGCCTGATAACATGTGCATGTAAAATGGCTAGAAATAGCATTGTGATCCAAACATACTTCAAACTTACTTCTCTGTCTGCTCGTATGAACACATCATAAGAAAGTGTTGCACTTTGGATTGCATCATTTATATGTATAAATTATTCCATCTGAAAGGACTAAATATTAAATTAAACTAATGACAATATAATGCAGAGTAATCTCTTCAGTAATCAAAATACTTTTTGAATGTAAGTCTATTCTAAATACAAATGATTTAAATTGTAACTGTAGTGGAATACAGTTACTTGTATTTGTATTTTAAAAGCCAGATAAAGGGGGAATCTGGCATTCTCGTGGTGAGACTCTGTGAAGGGAGGAGTAGAGTCCATGGAATGGCCCAGGCATGAGCTGGGTCCGTCGGCTGCACACTCTCTCCTCCAGGGTCCACGGCGCAAGTGGTGGCGGCGTCCTTTGCAGCCTGTCTTCCCAGGCCCGCGGCGGGTTAGAGGGGAAGGCAGCCCAAACTCTAGCCTGTCGGCCATGACGTGTGCAGTTCTACCCCGGCTAATCTAATTGGCCGGTGGTCCAAGGAGTGGGTCCGGCAGCACATCAACTCATCCGAACACTCCCAGCTCTGGTCCTGGGCAGGCGAGGATGCCTGTATGTGGACACATGGAGATTTGAAGCCGGCTCACTGAGAAGAGGTGCACTCTGTGTTTTAAAGACAGCGGTGATGAAGCATTATTCACATCAGGTGTGCTTCATTCACTGTCAGAACGAGGCTTATTAATTATGCACCTCTTCTTATTCTCCTGCCCAACTCCTGTCGTGAGCCTGGCTGAAGGTTGGCCCTAAGAGGCGGGGCGACAATGAAGAGCCGGAGGGGAGGATCATTCTGCCACAATACGTATTACTTTTTTTCTTATGTAGAACACAAAATGTGAATTTTGGAAGAATATCCTGGTCACTCTCTTTTATAAAGTGAATGAGTGCTGGGGCTGTCATGTTCCAAAATACAATACGGTAAACTGCACCATAAAGGAGGTAAAATAAACATAAAATAGTGGTCAATATGACTCATGCAATGTGGGGGGGTGTAATGTTTCATTACAACACATTACACAGTGCACAATAATAGTTCAAATTAATGCACAGACAGATAGAAAATTATACTCCTTGCATACGCTTAAATATTTATACACTGCGTATCATATCAAACATTCAGAAAAAGCATTAGGGTTAATATTTTGTTTTTAATTAAACCTTTCAGAAAATTACTATTCTTACCTGCTCATCTGAAGTGCCTGTCTGCTTTCCTCACCCTGAAAAAAAATCTTTACTGACTCCACATATGACTTGTGTGATATATTTCAGAACGTTTTATTCAGATGATCCAAAACATTATGACTACATGCCAAATATGCTGTTGGTAGCAACATAGCAACAGAGCAATCCAGATATGAAGTAATTTCTACATACACTGTAGTAACCCTATTTGCCAGGCACAGAGAGTATTAAGCATTTACATAACTTTTGGAAACAGGCAATGTGTGAACAGCTTGTGTCATATACTATAGCTGCTGTTTGCCAAAGACTAATATTTTCATTATCTGTGATTACGAATTTACTGTTCCACATCAACCCTCAAATGTAGCATAGTTTCCTGTCCTGCTCTAAATGAAGAAGATCATGTTTTTATGGGAAAATCCTAAAATCTTGTTAAAATGTGATAAGGTCCAGTTATTTCTGATCTCCTAGTTGTATTATTAATGAAAACTGTAAAGTTCAATTGAGGCTGTGAATAGAGGCATTATGAGGCAATTCATGAACTAATTTGATTCCAAGCCAAGCGAAAGTGTAGTTATGTCAATTTTAGGCAGTGAAAAACGTTTTCCATTCCAGAGTGGTCACACTTCCAATGGCAATGAGGTCATTATGGATCTGATGAAGACATTACATCAACTATGACAAAAATGATAATTACACTTTTTACTATTTGGTGGTAAAGTAGTAGAAGATTTCTTATATAGACTTTTTCATGTTTCATAGCAAAAAACATATCCATTCAAAGGGCCTTTCCCTCCAGTGTGGAACCCTTTGGCTTACCTGGACTACAACAACCTCTGGAGGACAATGGACAAGATGGGAATGGAGGTACAGGCACATGTCACATTCATACTTGAGTGAAACAGGAAAACAAACTGACCCACTAAACAAAAACTTGCATTCATTTATATTAGAATAATTTAACATAGATGTATAGTATTCTCTTTTAGACATATGACTCAATCTATATGTACTGTATACAGTAAATGATATGACTTCAATATGAACAGAAAAATTGCCTAATAATAGCTAATATTGCACTTCAGATCCCAAAGGAAGCTCCATGGAGGGCGCCTCATGCAGAAGAGTGGGACAAGATGACCATGAAACAACTCTTTGATAAGCTTTGCTGGACCAGGTACAGAGATAACTTTAATCATTCTATTGAGTTAAGGTCATTTTTGACCTGTTAGCAGTTAAGAGTATGTTTTTAGTAATGGGACCAGAATTTGTGACTTATAGACCATCTAAGCAAACACAATGAAATTTCATGGTAACACTTTACAATAAGGTACCATTTGATAACATTAGTTAACAACATTAGTTAACATGAACTAACAATGGACAATACTTTTACAGCATTTACTAATCTTGGTTCATGTTAGTTTAAATATAAACTAATAAATTTTTTAAATCAAAAGTTGTATTATTATCATTAGTTAATGCATTATGAACTAACAAAGAATAATTGTACTTTTGGTTACTAACATTATCTAAGATTAATAAATGCTATAAAAATATATATTGTTCATTGTTAGTTCCTAATACCTAATACATTAACAAATGTTAATGAATGGAACCTTATTGTAAAGTGTTACCAATTTCATTTTAAAATGTTTTTTAAAATAACTATTTGGGGGGAAATTCTTAAATCTGTGAACTTTAGTTGTCAAATTTTACCCATATTTGAAGAACCAGTTATGGCCTGTAACCTTTGACATTTTAGGATTGCCACTTTTAATTGTTTTTGAAAATCTATTAATTGAATTTACGAGATTTAGCCCTGTACACATACTGTGCCTTAAAAATGAATGTATTGAATGAGTCAGAAATTATTGTTAGCATCATGAAGGGGGACAGTTTCTAAGGTCAATAGGAAGGTTAAGTCGAAGAATTGTTGATGGCTGTTGATGATGTATCCCTTTAACCATGGGTTTCTGACAGGGCTGCTCGCCGTTTTGCAACTATCTTTGTCAATGTGAATGTGACCTCAGAGCCCCATGAGGTGTCTGCTCTGTGGTTCCTCTGGTACGTCAAGCAGTGTGGCGGCACTATGAGAATCTTCTCCACCACCAATGGAGGCCAGGTATGGATGTCTAGAACTTTTTAGAGGATTCATTGCAGGTGCAGCTGGTGTTTCATAGAAAAGGGAAAGATCTTGGATCTAATGTATTATTTTGGTCTCTGCAATGTTAACTGCTGAATCAATGAAGCTAGCCACTGATCAAACTGCAATAAAACATTTAACTTATCTAAAGTGTTAGATGACTAAGCTCAGAACAAGTGCTAATGCCAAAGAACAAGACTATAAACGATAAAATTTATGTTTTATATCAGATTTTAACTAACTGCGCCTGCACTACCACCTACCATTTGGCACTAAATTTTTAAATGTCAAATGATGTCAGTATAACAACACTTAATAGCCATTTGTTGCAAGGTCCTGCCTATTTAAGAGGTCTCCCAATTCACAATCGATTGTCCAATCAACGTTGACCTTTCCACCATTAATATAAATGGCTTTGGCGGCCTTAGACCTCTATGGGTCTTATGCCGTGTTCCATTTGTCTCGGAAGTCAGAGCTCGGGACTCGGATCGACGTCTTACCTTTGAATTGAAATCCCAAGTTTCCGGAAAAGGAAATGGAAAACTTGTGATTTCAACTCAAAGGTAAGAAACTTAAATTAAACAAACTCAAAAATGGCTTTTCAGCACAACACTCAGAAACACACAACAGGCTTGCTTTCAGCAGTAACACTCAGTACAGTCCTGTGTCTGGTAGCTCTCTCTCCCTGTCTCGTCGCTGGCGTGGTGGCTTTATAACACTCTCCCCACTACTTACTGCAACTAGAAACCGGTGTTCGACATTATCAGGCTCAGGTGTTTGCACCCTTACAGCTTTCTCACTCTCTGGACAAATGCTCGACCACAGGGACACTTGACACCACCGTTTAGTGTGAATTTTTTTTACATTGATTAACATTGTTAATATAATTATTTGTATTGTATTTTTTACATTTTGATTTGTAGAAGGCAATCTAACAATGCTAAATTAATGGCAGCATTGAAGTTATAGCTTAGGTTGCTCATGAATTGGTATATAGAAATATACAATGTCAGCCTTTTTCAATAAATGAAAACTGTTGCTTCATAGATATTAGTTATTATATTCCTAAAAATCTAAATAAAAATACATTGTGTAAAGATGCATGTCATTGCCACATTTTTAAATGAAATTATAGATGAAGCTTGTTTAAAGTAACCACAGAACTGTTGCGTAATGTTTAGATACATATTATCATTCTCTGATAAAAAGGAGTCCTACGCTAAAAGCTGCACACTGACATAGGAACACCTCCACAGCTTGTCCACATTCGCGTTTGCACAGCAGTGTGTTTGTGTGTGCGTACCTCTTTGACTTTTTCACCATGCCTACATTTGTGTGTTTACGGTATAATCAACATCTGTGGGAGAGCGAGAGAAAGACGGAATGAGTGAGAGGGAGTGAGAGAGAAAAAGAGAGAGAGATGTGGACTTAAGCATCTACACACCATAATGTATTTCAGCCCAGGGAAGCATGTGTTGTTAGATAGATTTAGATGTTCGATCCAATGTCCCTGCCAAGTTCAATAGTCATTGTCACTGTCTAATCTATACCCCTAATTTATTTAACCACAGCTCTCAAAATGGATCTTTAGAAAAGGCAAAGAACAGACTTGCTGTTGAAGAAAGCAAAACGTTTTACTGTCATGATTTTTTAAGAAAGGGGTACACATCGGGTTAAAGGGATAGTTCACTCATAAATGGAAATTCTCTCATCATTTATTCACCCTCATGTTTTCCAAACTCATAATACTTTCTTATTCCATGGAACACAAAAATACATTTTTGAAGAATGTTTATGCTGCTCTTTTCCATACAATTAAATAAAATAGTGATCATTACCTGCCTGTCAAACTCCATAAAGGACAAAGAACCACCAGTGAAATATTCTAAAATTAGTCAATTTGACTTGTGCTCTATATTCCAAGTCTTTTTAAGGTATACAATAGCTTTGTGTTAAGAACAGACTTAAATTTAAGTTGTTATTCACTAAAATTCTTCTCCTCCTCTGCAGCTATCAAATCCCATTCATTTTAATACAACACACCAATATTCAAAGAAATTGAACAGTTTATAATGTGATTGTTTGTTTAAAAACACAATACCAAAATACTTTGTTCATGATCAATTTGTTTGTGGATCTTTACAAAGTGTTTTTATGAATTTATTCCTCGAGTAAGCTGATTTTAGAGAGATTACTTCTGAGTGAGTCTACCTTCTGTAGTCCCTTTTCGTTCCAGTGACACTGAACTGATTCTGTAACATACTGAAATAGTAGCAAGCTAATATATCTGAATCATGAGTTCTTATGAGTTATGGCACTGCCACTAAACTGCTATGGACTATCCAACTCTGTTTCTATTATATATATATATATATATATATATATATATATATATATATATATATATATATATATATGTATTCCCAACATGTCTAAAAATTAGGACAACACTATTATCATTCTACCTCTGTGAGACAGAGAGACACCTGTTGGTGAATAAATGTAATGCATATAAATACTACAGAGTATTTGTTAGAATAACTCAGGGCTCTCAAAACTCTCAAATTCAATAGATCTGATCATAATCATTGGAACAGAAGAATTTCTTTACTGAAAGTAAGGTCACACATGGGCATTAGACTGATCATACCTACTATATTATACATAATAACTGACATGCATGTGTGAATGACATTTGGTGAGTCTGCGAAATAGTTTGCTATTGTCCCATATGATAGGAGCGTAAATTTACCGGAGGATCCAGTCAAATCAGTGAGGCGATGGCGAGAGAGCTGGTTGACCGGGTGAAGCTGGAGAGAGCCGTCTACAGCATTGACCAGACTGGAGACCTGGTAGTGGTAAAGACACTCAGTGATGAGATATACAAGGTGAGAAGGTGTCACAAACCTGTCTCTATACTAGACAAGAGGAGTGTCAGTGAAAATTTCCTAAACTAATACAATTTCATAGAGAATATAAAATCTACTCTATAAAATATTAGAAAATTGTTGGTAAATTTAAATATTAAGTGCGTCTTTATTTTTTACTGTGTGCCATTGAATATGAATTACTTTTTTAAGCTCTAGATTGGAAATCCTAATTATTGTGGAGTCATTAAATATTTGCCCTTGGATTATCAATCCACACATATCATTCTGCTCTGGATTATGTGTCTCTGCTCTGACTTTCAGAATAAAACAATAATTGTCTTTTCAAAACTTTATTTAAACACTTTAGGCTGACTAAAATCATACCAGTCTGGATTTCCATAGTCGGACTAACAGACCTTGATAATGTGATTGTAGCTTGGCTTCGTTCAGCATGTATACACATTCATTATAAGTTAACCCTTTGGCTATGTTTAGAATGGAATACTAGTTACTGCTTACTACATACTATCAGAGGTCTAAAAAACTTTATATGTAATGTATGCAATGCTCAGGGCACCATATAAAGGGGGAAGCTGGCAGCGCAATGGTGGACCCCCCTACTATTTAAGAAAATTGTATGCGAAACAAAATGCATTATGCAGTGATAAATGTTTCAAACAGTAGCATGTACTATTGTCAATGCATGTTTAATAGTGTGGCATCCATGAAATAAAAAAGGTTATTTTACATTTAAATCTAGTTAACTTTGTCTGATCAAATAATGGGTCAAGAAAGAAATCGTGGATGATATCATTTCCAGTTCATTCGGCATGTGGAAATATAAGGACATGTTGAATGCATTGCATTGTTGGATAGGGTATCCCAAAAAGTACTAGGTCATCTGTGTGTTCCATGCATATAGACAATTAGCATACTGCTTTCAATATACGTACTGCATACTGCAGAAATAGTTGGTAGTTAGTAGTATGTTAGTATGCTATTCTGAAGCATTTACACTTTTTTCACCAGGTGGATGATAAAACCTAGCACACTAATAGCAACAATGGTCTGATTTCATGGTTTGGAACCTGCCACCTTCAAGTTTCCACACTGGCCCTTTTAACATTAGACTTGAGCACTTTTGAAATAACTTTTCTTATTAGAACAATCAATTTTGTGGATTGTTTTTACCATCTGTCTTCCTCTGTTCTTGTAGGCCAAATATGTCATACTTGCCATACCACCAGGGCTGAACCTAAAGATCCACTTCAACCCTGAAATGCCTCCTCTGAGGAATCAGCTTATTCACAGAGTGCCCATGGGTTCAGTCATCAAATGCATGGTGTACTACAAAGAGAACTTCTGGAGGAAAAAGGGTTTGTACACTTTCCATTACTCACTTGGTACATGGCATTGTAATGATACCGAAGAGGCACAGTGTCTTATGTATACCTATAGGCCTATATGTTGAGTTGGGCTTTTTTTGCAGGATATTGTGGCAGCATGGTAATCGAGGAAGAGGATGCACCTATTGGTCTCACGCTTGACGACACTAAGCCTGATGGGACTGTGCCTGCTATTATGGGGTAAGTTGCTATAATGAGATTTGTATTGTTTGATGAATGGATTCAGGAGTGACAGAACAGTGAGCTAGCTCCTTCTCTTTTACAGTTTCATTCTGGCGCGAAAATCTAGGAGACTAGCAGGTCTGACAAAAGAGGAGAGGTAGTTATTTCTTGTTTTTCATATTGTTAAAATATATGACTATACTTTGGGTGAGATGGTGATGTTGTGCATAGTTGGCAGTGAATGATTACTCTTACCAGAATGTTGTGAACAATTTTAGAAAGAGAAGGATCTGTGAGATTTATTCTCGTGTGCTCAGCTCAGAGGAAGCACTACATGTGAGTCTAATATTTTATATATTTTCTGTACACGTTTCTAAAGCTTTTTTTTTTATCTAAAAGAAATACTTCAATAAAATTATTTGTATCTATATTTTCAATCACTAATTGAATGCTATATCTTGCCAATTACGAGTGGTGGTGGTGTAGTGGGTTAAAGCACTAAACTGTTAATCAGAAGGTTGCTGGTTCGATCGCCACAGCCACAACCATTGTGTCCTTGAGCAAGGCACTTAACTCCAGGTTGCTCCGGGGGGATTGTCCCTGTAATAAGGGCTCTGTAAGTCGCTTTGTATAAAAGCATCTGCCAAATGCATAAATATAAATATAAATATAAATTACTTAGTGTTTCATGATCTTTTGTTGTTAATCGCAATTAATCTCAGATTTTGAAACTGCTGAAATCTAACTCTAAATATAAATATTTTCCTCTGAAAATGCATTTATTTTCATCTTAGGAAAAAATTTAAACAATATGTAACAATATAATGCTTTCTTAACACTTTCCAAACAAAGCCTTCCACAGTATAAAGATAGAAATGCACTAAAATAGCCCCATTAACATTAAACATTTCCCAAAGTCTAAGTGGGAGGTTGACTAATTCAAAGAACTAGTCTCACCATAGGTTGCATTTTCATTGCAGTGGGCATTAAATCTCTTAAACTCTTATCCTCCACAGTATGAATCTGCCGGTAGACTGTGGCTATCTGCTTTTCTACACCAAGCATTCATGATTCGCGTCAGGGCGACAACGCCATCATCAATTTGAACTCCACATTAAAAGCGCTTGCAGACAAAGACATCTCATTCATTCTTTTGGTGATAGTTAAGACTTGCCGTGCTCCTGTACACCTTACGTAAGCTGAAAAATACTTGATTTCATCACATCAACTAGTGTTAAGAGCTCCTTTCCCCATCATTTGTTTCCTGACACAAAGTGCTGTTGTGTGTGTCTGTCAGTATAATGACTCAGGGCAGACACAATGTAAAAGTACCGCTCTTCAAACCAGTGTTTACGCTGGTTTATGCTGTATTAACTCTAAATCGCAATAAAGAAAATTTTATGTGTTAAACTTTTTAAATGAATCACATGCGTTAATGCGTTAATTCAGACAGCTCTTGTGTGTGTGTGTATTTATTATCCTAAATCCTCATGATTATTATAGACTTGGGGAAATTTCAAATGCTTAATTTTAGGGGGGTCTTTTTCTCAGCCTGTGCACTATGAGGAGAAAAACTGGTGTGAGGAGGAGTACTCTGGTGGCTGCTACACAGCGTACTTCCCCCCTGGCATCATGACACAATTTGGCAGGTTAGTGTGCTTGTGTAGCATGGCATGGTTCTAGTCAGTAAAGATTGCTACCTGGCTTATTGTGAGAAAACTAGAGCATTTTTTGAATTGACATGAGAGGTAAACATTTGTTACACTCATAAATCTCTCTCCATTGCAGGGTTCTGCGAGAACCGGTGGGCAGGCTGTACTTTGCAGGCACTGAGACGGCCACTGAATGGAGCGGTTACATGGAGGGGGCCGTACAGGCAGGAGAGAGAGCAGCTAGAGAGGTGGGTGTCTCAGTGTTTCAAATGTGTTATTTGGGATTTATGTTTTATAACAGAGCCTACAAGGTGAGCACTCCACAATTTTCTGCATTTAATACAGCTTAATGCTGTATACTGTTGTTCACCCAAAAAGGACAATTCTGTTATCATTTACACTTCAAAAGTGAAGTCATTACCAGTACTAAGCCATTTAATGTCTTTCAAAGTCAGTTCCATTCAGCCAACATAATTTAGTTGAACATTAGTCAAACTAAACTGACTAATGTTTAATTTAATTATTTTATCTTATGTGTGTCCAACTTACAGTTTTTCTCAATTGCTTTGGCTCAATTCTCTAATGAGAATGATTTTTTTCAAAACAATGTTCAAATCTCTGAACAATTAGTTTCTTGTTCACACCAGATTTGAATTTCTCATTCATTTAAGAAAATTGCAAGTGTTTTGGCACATGTGTGCAAAAGAGTAAGTACAATTGTCTACAATTTCCACAATAACTAAATGCATATGGCTTGCTGATCAAAACTGATGAGTTGATTACCGGTGAAATTGACATACTCTTCACAACTTCTAAACATTATTTCATCGTGTGAGCCATCACATGCAAAATTATCCATTCAATTATTAAAATCTGTCAGACATACACGTATATTCCATAAATATGTATGACATGGAATATTTGTGATGTCTGCTAAATCTCTGGCCAGACCAACAACAGCGACAGGATGTCCACCATGAAGATGGGTACTTGTAGTGTTACGTACTGTGAGGAGGTACAATTTATTGTTTTTTTACAGAAGTACTGCAGGTTTTTTCATTGTTGCAAGGTTGTTTTGTTTTAGTTGCATGGATGTCATTTTGTGGCAATATTCTGTTCACTTTACATGAAAGAAATTTGTAAAAATGGACATGCAAATGTGAATTCTCTGTTTACATGTAACATTACTACAAAAATACACAATTCCCACAATACACAACTTTACTACAATTCCCACAATTCCCGGCCCTCATCACTGCCAGCACTTTGTCATTGTCTTCACCTGATTGTCGTTTAGTCCTCATTACCCCTCTGTATTTAAACCCTGATTGTTTGTTCAGTCTCTGTCGATCGTTGTTTGTGGATGTCTGGAAGTAGAAGTCTTGCCTTGTTCACCCCGTTCGTGTACCCTTGATGTTTTCATGTTTTTGTTTCATTTTTCCCATCGTGGATGTTTCCTTTGTTCCTGTCTGTCTTGTTTTCACCATTAAAAATAAAACCCGCACTTAGATCCGCACACCTCGTCTGCCTCCTCCTACTAACGTTACACTTGTATAGTACAGTAAGCTGTCAGTAGAGCTGAAAAGATTAGTCGATGTTATCGACAACATCGACAGTAAAAAATTGTCTACAAAAATTTCACTAACTACGTTTCCATCCAAGGATTTTTCGCCAAAAATAAAGTTTTTGCGCATCAAAATAAAGCTGATGGAGACGCACATTATTGCTAAAATGTCACAAATGTTGACAATATTTTTCTGTTTAACTCAAGTGCATAAACTCTATGTCGATACATCAAATGTTGTGAAAAAAAAATTTGGAAACACTTTTTGTCTATAAAATTGGCATTAACTAAAAATTGTAGTGTCACATGACAGAGTTTACCCCCAATCGTTAGCCTGCGTTAATCATGACAACAGTATTGAAAGCCAATTTTTTGTAGTTGATTATGGATTGATCTTTATGGCATATAGAGCCGATCTGCAAACATGACACTTCCAGAAGTGCCAACACAAATATCTTGTGCACCTTGTACTTCAGCTTTTTTTTTTTTGGAACACTTACAGCCTATTCTATCAAATTATTGTTTAGTCTACTTTTGAAAAAAAATGCATTTTCACTTTGTCGATAATAAAATAGCGCGAAAGGTGGATGGAAACTAGGCTAATAGGTTAGACTTTGCTAAGCGCTTTTTTGGGAACAATCCTGCATTGTGACCAGCTGTGAATATGTGTGTAACACGTCAATGAACATTGACCAGAATTTATAGCCTCGGCTGGTGAGATCATTAGATGCACCTGTGGCCAGGCTATAAATAGACGCGTCACCAGCGTGTCGTCAGATATCTTTTTCTGAAGAGCAGTCCTGGGACGTCCCAGTGCGGCAAAGAAGCGCAGCATCTTGTTCTGCTTTTTTCAGGGAACAAGGGTTACACATGTAACCCGAGCCGTTCCCTTTACAAAAAGCTTCACTATGATGCTGCGCTTTGCTAAGCGCTTTGGGGAATGCAATACCCACGCCGCCGCATTGGGGCTGTCCGGACCCCTACGGTTGTGAAGTGTGCTCACAAGAACGCGAGAGGTCTCAGACATGAGCTTGAGATGTCGACTCAAGGACGTAAGAGACCGGAGTAGCAAAAACATCTAACCCATAAAGTTCGATGAACGTGTGTGGTCAGGACCAGCCTGCCGCGTCACAAACTTGTTCAGGCATGAGCTTGAGATGTCGACTCAAGGACGTAAGAGCCCGGAGTAGCATGAACATCCAAACTATAAAATCTGATGAATGTGTGCGGAGAGGACCAGCCTGCCGCATCACAAACCTGCTGCAGAGGGACCCCTCTAGCCAAGAGGCTTTAGAGGAGGCGACCCCTCTGGTGGAGCGAGCCCTGACACCTACTGGCGAAGCTTGACCACGCGCCTCATAGGCCAGGGCAATAGCATCCCTCACCCAATGTGACAGTCTGCTTGGTAGCGGCCGCCCCCTCTGTTGCAGCCCTGTGTCCCTCAGTTGGTACCCTTCAGGGGCCAAACATGAAGTTTCCACAATTCGGGCCTGGGATGAAATATCGTCCCCTGTGCCTAAGATAGAAGTTCCCTCCTGTCCGGAATCGCCCAAGGCGAGCCGTCGAGGAGAGATATTAGCTCAGAGAACCATACCCTGTTCGGCCAGCGCGGCACTATCAGTAAGAGGCAAGACCCTTGCTGGCGAACTCTGGCCAAGACTCCCGGGAGCAGAGAAACCGTGGAAAAACGCATACAGATGCATTCAGGGCCATGTATGCGTCTGTCGTTAGCAGCCTGCGACGACGAGACGCACCTAGAGTGGGACCTAAGGTAAGAAACCGGAGTCTGAACCACATAGCAAGGGAACAAAGCACGCGGCGCGTAACCCTTATTAGCCCTAGGGGACTGGCCCTTGGATGAAATCCCCTGGCTTTTAGCCACAGCTGAAACGGTCTCATATGGAGCAGGCCCAAAGGGATCACCGTGGACGCAGACACCATGAGACCTAGTATTTGTTGATACTGGTGAACAGTGCAACCTTAACCTAGCCTGAGTTTGCTCAGGGTGTTCTGAATGGACGTGATACGAGCGGGAGACAACTGTGCCCGCATCGTGATCAAAATCCATATTACCCCCAGATAGGTGATTCCCTGAGTGGGAGAGAGAACGCTCTTTGACGTTGAGTCTCAGACCCGGAGAAACCAGATGAGCTATATCCCTGTGCTGAACTGCCAGTTCTTGGAGCTGCGCTAAGATCAGCCAGTCGTCTATGTAATTCAGAATGCGGACGCCCCGGAGTCGTGAAGGAGCCAGTGCTGCATCCATGCATTTCTTGAACGTGCGGGGTGATAGGGTAGGGCTTTGAAGCGAAGCCTCCCGTAAGGTAGACTCGCTACTCCCCGTCACATGTGTAAGTCATAGTGCAGAGAAGAGAACTCCTCTCGGTACTTTGCATTCCGAGCTTTCCTGAACTCTACATTGTGCAGAAACTGAGCAGAGGGGTGTCAAAGTGAAGCCAGCCAAAGAATGGCTAAGAGCCCAGAGGGAAGAGGGCAAGAGCGGATCCTAGGCGGGGAGGTCTTGTTGAGTTGATGTTGGCCGCACCCTAAAGGTCCCTTTGGCCAATCAGAAGTTTATATTCAAATAGCATGTTATTATCTTTCTGTCCCTCCTTCTGAAGGTGATTAATGAGTATTCGTTCTTAAGGTTTCTGTTTCCCACTCAAAATGTTATATCATGAAATATTAAAATATTAGAAAATACCCTGCATTAGCATATAGTAAATATGACATACATTCATGAATATTCAATGCAAGTTACAAAACATGAAAATACCTGATTAAAAATCATAATGGTTAATTCATTGGTTTTACAACATGGATAATACATTACACGTTATGAGAAATAGAATTGTCAGGGTTATTATCAGGTTAAACCTTGAATGAGAGTTCTAGGCACTTTGGCAGATTATGTGCAGGATAAAATTAGATTCAAGTAAATTTTGCAATTGTGTCAAAGTTCCTGGATTAAGATGAGATGTCCTGATATGTGTATACACTTGAAAAGTAAATTTTGTACATTTGAATTTATGAGCAGAGCATTAGTTTTGTGTCCTGTTAAAAAGATAATACAAAGGGATGATTTCAAAGAAAGCCTGCTTTCTTAAAATCGCCAAGCTCTTTTGTCTTGGATGAGTTTATAGCATATGACGGTCAGGCATTCCACAGGAAATGTCTCATGCTCCATTATAAATCTAATTTAAGTGTAGCAAGTTGTTTATTTCGAAGGACAAAGGATTAGATTCCCATGGCAACCAGGGGGTTTATTCAGAAGAGTTTCTTTCAAAGAGGGCCTGGGTTGTTCAGTGAGTATTGATACTACCACCCCTGGAGTCGCGAGTTCGAATCCAGGGCATGCTGAGTGACTTCAGCCAGGTCTCTCAAGCAACCAAATCGGCCCAGTTGTTAAGGAGGATGGAGTCATATGGGGTAATCTCCTAGGGATTCTCGCTCTCAATGGTGCACATTGTAAATTGTGCATGGATTGCTGAGAGTAGCATGAGCCTCCACGTGCTGAGTCTCCGCGGTGCCATGCACAGCAAGCCATGTGAAAGATGCGCAGATTGACGTCTCAGAAGCGGAAGCAACTGAGACTTGTTGACGAGCCACCATGAGGACCTACTAATGGGAGTTGGGCATTCCAATTTGGGAAAAAAGGGGATAAAACAAGAAGAGTCTCTTGCAGATGGCCGAGATGGCCATGTCATGTGATGACCATTAAGTGTTGGGATATTTCCTGATTTACAACACGAGTGTGGTAAAAAGTGTATTTTCTTCAGACAGTGGTTGAGAATAAACAGAAGTGCATTCTTACACAAGGTTGATTCAGACTTAAAGGGCACAATCTTGGCAGAGTCTTTAATTTATGATGTTGAGGAATTTCGGTATAGACGCTGTATAATTTATCTTACTCTTCTTCTGTTTCCAAGCTCCTCAGATCTTATATTAAAGTCCATCTTCAACCTTAGCACAAGCACCATTCTTCAACAAAATGGTAACTGCCAAGACTCCAGCCTAACAGACACTCTATTTAAAAACCAATTCAGTAGTTCAGAAGTTAATGTAATACTGCCATGAGGATAGTGTAAACGTGTTTGGCTCGCTGTCCCTGGAGGAGGCCTCGAGACTTGACCCGAGATCGAATACCCCCATGGACTTGTTGAGTTATTAATGAATAGATGGGAGGAGTTGGGGTGGTGGAGGGATGCTGGAGGAATCACTGCAGCATAGATGTAAGCAGCTGTTTATATATGCTTTCTCTGGCAATGTGATTGGTCAAATTAAATGCACATGCTTCTCCCGAATTTTGTTATGAAACTCCATAATAACAGAATATTAAACATTAACAAATCTTAAACATTAAATCATTAAAAAATTCATAAAATAACACTTCATTTTAACATTTGTTCACCCCATCCAGTCCCATGCAAAGCATGCTGGTAAATGGTAATACCCTGTCCAGTTTCACAAATGCTACAAAAAGTTTTAATATAGTCCAAACTCAAATGGATTAAGTAAACTTACATTTTACAAATGTAATTGGATAGAACACAACGAAATCAAGTTGTGAGAAAATGTTCTGGAATTGTGTTTTTTTTTTTTAGTTTACTCTGTTCTTTCATTTAATATTTTCCATACAATGAAATTGAATGGTGACTCTTTTTTTTGGGTGAATCTTTTTTTGGGTGAACTAACCCAAAGTTCACATTTTTGGACATAATTTCAGTCTTAGGTTTTGTTTTTGTAAACTGTTTACTTAAATTTAAGATTAAAGTTATGTCAAGATATGCCCCTTATTGCTTTTTATTTACACTGAACGTGCCTAAACCTAAGCTTACCAAAATGTTTTACACTTTGCTTTTGCTATCTTGCAAGCCTACTGGAAATGCAAATCTAGTATGCAACTTCATGTCTTGTTTTGTATATTTTTATATGTAACTCAAGGGATGTAGCTTAAAATACTGTATGCTTTCTTTCAGATTTTGTGTGCAATGGGGAAACTCCATGCAAGTCAGATCTGGCAGTCAGAGCCTGAATCAATGGTAAGATGGTCTTACAAACATATTTTCATTGAAGTGAACTGATCCTTTGAATAAATACCAAAATAAGCCTATGTTTGGAATCTTGAATAAACACTATTCTGAACCCTGTCCTCAGGAAGTCCCAGCCCAGCCCTTTGTCACCACCTTTTGTGAAAGAAACCTGCCTTCCGTTGGGGGCCTCCTCAAGTTTATGGGTGTGTCCTCCTTCCTGGCTCTTGCCACTGCAGCAGGAGTGGTAGCCTACAAGAAGGGGCTCCTCCCTCGAAGCTAAAGCCCCTCCCACTTAAAGCCTATTCACTATGACCTGGCCTTGTACTTGTGACATTCAACCAATCACCAAATCAGGGCCATAGCACTGCCTGGGTATGTGGTCGAGTTATCTAGATTAGAATTGACACAAGTGTATTGTTGTCACACAAATGCTCATTTGTTGTTAAAAATGAATCAAGTGATTATTATGGAATAATGAGTACTAACTGTTAACGTGGGAATCGCCCTTTCAAAGAGTACACTAACTGCCCACATTAAAAGAACTGGAAGAGCGTCACTGACTTTCCACAAGTGTTCATTGTGTGTGTGTGTGTGTTCATGTGTTTCATCAGTCTTATTGATTACATCTGTTAATATCAGGTGCTGTTCTCAGGAATTCGTTCTTTGATTAAGTTTCCAAAATATAGATATAACATTACAGAAATTAGAAGCATTATATTAGCATTTAGTAATGCATTGTATTGTATTCTATAACAGAGACTATGAGTACATCTCTATGGCAGAACACAGAAGCTGTGTTGGCTTCAGCACAATTCACTATCATTCATGAGAGAAGCAGAGGCTATTCATATCTTATTTGCTTTTGTTTCCTAATTTGCCATGACTGTTCAGTGAGAGTTAGTGCAGACTGGTGTCTGGTAGAATGATGAACTGAAGTTTAAAAAGTCATACAGAGGTTGAGTAATAGAGAGTCTTGTCTACTTTGAAGAATATTCTAGTGTTTAAAAGCTGCTGTGCATAACTGTGTCTGATTGAAGGATATGGAAGAATTTGAATGTACTTTTACAGATTCAAAGTTGTATTTTTATTTTTATTGTATTTTTTTGTAACATGGTGTATTCTTAAATATGAATTTGTTCTTTTTAATGCAAGTTTCTAAGAATGTTGTACGGGGAGTCATTGTCAACCATCCATTGTTCCTCATGTTATGTTTCTTAGATTCTCTAAGAATTCCATAGTGTCATATCATTAATAGTAAAGTTTTGAAAGTGTGCTCAGATGTTACACTTTTGCCAAACATAGAGGCTGTCCCAGTTTACCAAAATGGTTCAATTAGGGTATTGTTTTTTTCCCCTTTTTTATTGGAATAAAAATCAATCTTAATTTACATAGATTTCCAATCCACCAATGTAATAAATGTGATAAATAGATTGACAGACAGACAGACAGACAGACAGACAGACAGACAGACAGACAGACAGACAGACAGACAGACAGATAGATAGATAGATAGATAGATAGATAGATAGATAGATAGATAGATAGATAGATAGATAGATAGATAGATAGATAGATAGATAGATAGAAATGATGCTTAAGCTGAATGCATCCCTCCCTCACCTTCATTGTTGTAACCTGTGCAATATTCATTCTAGAACAATTTAAAAATTATTTGATTAATATGCAGTATGTGATTCATTTTTAGATTTCATTACAGTCCTTATTTAAACAAATGCTGTTTTTGGCAAAAGAACAGTGAACTGATTGGTTCTACTCCAAGAATTAAAAACAATATATTTGTTTGGTTTACCAAGAAAAGCTACAATGGTAGGCCAATTTCACTGTTTCTATGTGATTAAATGAAAAGGAGGAGATGCAACCCAAAAATACACCAGGCACAGACAGATTTGAAAATGTTTTATGTGTGTAAATCTGAAGCGTGTAGATTTTGATGTTCCAAAGATGCATCATAACTGTTGTTTGTGGTGCCTTAATCTTGTAGTATTCCTCATTTCTCAAGTGCCTCTGTGCTAGTGAGCTCCTCCAGTCTTGCACAATGTCCCCGGGTCAGTCACTGGCTGCTTTATAGGATCATTTCAGAAAGATGCTACTTTTAACAGAATGTTTGGTCTGAGATCTGGAAAGATGATTAGAAGATTGTGTTCTGTAAGTCTGCATTGGCCCGATATTTGACATCAAGCTGTGGACTGCACTAGCCATCAGCATACATTGAGGACCTCTAATGACATTAATATTTCCTGAAGTAGCCACTGATGGACCAGGGGTGACATAATCAAAAGCCACTCCTGACTTTTAATTGTACAACTTACTTTTAGTGTCCTACATCTGAGTAAAACTTAGTACCCCACTGGAATCTGGTCAACTGTGAACTTGGTAAAGTTATGGTGATTCTTGTTCATTGTTATCCTTACATGCTGTAGTTGTTGTAACTCCTCTACATGGTGTGCTAGTGAATTTTGTCTCTCTTTGTGTGCTGCTAATGATTTTTGTATCCCCATAACATGACCCTGTATAGTACAGATCTGCCTACTTCTGCCCTAGTTTACCTAGCCCCCTGCTACAATCAGGCCCCTTTGTCTAATTTTGTGTTTGTACAATGTCCAATGGTCTAGTCCTGTAATTGCATTATTTAATCTCTTTGTAAAATTCAGACTAAGCTGATAATAAAAATGTGTGACTTGCCACCGGTCCCTTCATGTGCTATTCTTCTGTTATCAGTGTGTGTTCAGCAGTCTCATTCAAGCTGCTCCACTTTAAAGTCTTGACCATCTTCTTGATCAGCATGACATCCTCTTCCAGGGAAGACGGCAGACCAGAGAGCTCATTTCACCCTCAGCATGGTGTAGATTGCCTTGACCACTGATTCAGATTTCCTTATATATTACATAGAAATGCAACATGTTGAAATGTTATCATATTGGTCTTTGTTCTTGCAAGAGAAAATGTTATAAGAGATAATTTTACAGGCCTATAATTATTATTACTTTTATTATTATAAATTATGCCAAAAGAAGATATACAGTAAATGCCAGTTGGAAAAACAGCTGAAGGAAGGCATAGCTACTTTAAAATAATCCTAAAACTTTGAAAGTAGGCTAACCAACCGATTGATTACTGGATATGCAAGCAATTACATGATTTGTATACATTTATTAAATATACAAAATGTCATAAATACAGGGTATTTCTTTATAGAATTCAGGAAATGTTATTTGTTGTTCCCCAGTAACCAACTCAAGGGATAGTTCACCCAAAAATTCAAATTCTGTTGTTATTTACTCACACTCATGTTTTTCTGAATCTGTATGACTTTTTATGTGGAACACAAAAGGAGATGTTAGGCAGAATGATAACGTTAAGCCTAGTTCACACTGAATGTTTTGTTTCTGTCCTGTACGATTACTACATATCAGACTGTATGATAGGACCCTAGTAAATATGCCAAGACAGACTGTGCGACATCAACTGTCTCCTATGGAACATTGTACTCGAGGTAACTTTAATAGTATGATCATAATGTGAAGATAATGCTTACCAACATCATATTTGTGTTAGCATATCACATAGACAATCTAATATAAACATTTTTAGCTGAAAGTTTCTCTCTCGCACTCACACACACATTGGTGCAGCTATCTACTTATTTATCCGATTATCTAATCGGCCAATTGTGTGGCAGCAGTGAGATGCATTTCAGTAAACACAAATGTGATAATGACTCCGCAGGGGACAAGTTTTCTTTAAATTAAATAATTCCCGATTACACAGGTCTACAGTGTATAGCTAGGCTGACATACAACATGGTAAACCACCAAGAAATAGTTACAAATGTGTAGACAACCACTTTATTAGGTACAATATGCATGGTCTTCTGCTGTTTTAGCTCATCAGCCTCAAGGTTCGATGTGTTGTGCATTCTTAAATGCTTTTCTGATCACTACAATTGTACAGAATGGTTATCTGAGTTACCATTGCTTTCTGTCAGCTCGAATCAGTCTGGGCTGTGTTTCCCAAAAGCATTGAAAGTTAAGCTGATCACAGAGACCATTGGCATCAATTCTACGATCTATTAAGGCTTACGATGCTTTTGGGAAATGCAGCCCTGGACATATCCCATCAACCATAGGTGGAAATCGCGGGGGGGGGGTTGCCCCCCCCTTAAAATATCATTAAAATATGTGTATTGTAAATAATATAATGATATATTCTTAAAATAATTGTTTAAGAAATATAATAATACAAATGCAAACAGGGCAACAACAAAAAAAAACTTGTTGTCCCCTTCAAGAATTGCTCTTGAGAATTGTTACGTTTATTGTCCCCCCCAACATTTTGATGACATTTTCGCCCCTGCCATCAACAAGGTGTTTCCATCCGCAGAACTGCCGCTCACTGGATGTTTTTGTTTTTGGCACCATTCTGAGTAAATTCTAGTGACTGTTGTGTGTGAAAATCCCAAGAGATCAGCAGTTACAGAAATACTCAAACTAGCCCATCTGGCACCAACTATTATGCCACAGTCAAAATCACTGAGATCACCTTTTTACCCATTCTGATGGTTGATGTGAACATTAACTGAAGCTTCTGACCTGTATCTGCATGATTGTATGCATTGCACTGCTGCCACATGATTGGCTGGTTAGATAATCACATGAATAAGTAGAAGTACAGGTGTACCTAATAAAGTGGTCGATGAGTGCATATATCCCTTTATTTTTTGAACAGCAATGCATGATGTGTTTAAAAAACAAATCCATTTATCTTGAAACGTTGCACACATAACCGAACGTGGGCACCCACACACAAAACTCATGGGCATTAAATGGCATGTTTGCGATGGAACAGATGGAGACGCTAAAACTATTTGGTAACCTACACAAGTCAAAGTATTAAAAAAGAAAATTGAAAATATTTTATGATAATTTCGATTTCTTTTTATTTAGTTTTGAAACAACGAATGATAGTTTCAGTTTAGTTTTAGTTATTTGGAAAAAATTTGTTTTAGTGTTAATTTAGTTTTTCTATGTTATTTTTTGCAATTTCATTTCAGTTTTAGTTTCAGTTAACTATAATAACCTTGGACACCACACGGTTTGATGAACTTTCCCACATTCTACTCGGAGCAACAATACCACCTTATGTGATAAGTGTCACAGATATATAAAAAAAAAATGCTCCTTTTGTTAATTCCTCTGTTGTTCTAACATTTGATATAGCCAATTTCATCCTATTCCTGGCATATCTAGTGATGTGTTTAGCCTCAGCATAGCCTCACTTAGTTAGCATGTATTTATACATAACCTGTATCTAGTATAATACATTTATTTAATGTCTAATGTTTTATAATGTAATATGAACATAATATATTGTGTAGATATATATCAGATATGTCTTTTCGCTCTCTCAGAGGAGAGTTGAATGAAATATGATGCTTAGCAGCAAAGAACTTTACTTCTCATCCATCTTACTGTGCATATTCTAGAGATTTGATTAGCGTTGGAGAAATAAGACTTCAAAAAGGTTTACCACTTAGTTTGACCACAAGGGGATGCCAGTGTGCAACAGATATAATAATTGCATCCCATTATGCTGGTTCTGGTCATTTCATTCATGTCACACAGAACTCAATGTGAATAATCTAAGCACAACAAATCAGCCATAACATTTCCCCCATTTCTGAAACATGTATATGCTTTTAAGCATGGCTATTCTTTGATATTATCTATTGACAGGGTTGGGGAGTAACGGAATACATGTAACAGGATTACGTATTTAAAATCAAAATATAAGTAACTGTATTCCACTACAGTAACAATTGAAATCATTGGTATCAGAATACAGTTACATTCAAAAAGTATTTTGATTATTTTATTGTAATTTGTTTAATTTAATATTCAGTCCTTTCAGATGGAAAACATTTATACATATAAATGATGCGATCCCAAAGTCAACAGCATTGAAACACCCTTCTTATGATGTGTTACATTCATACGAGCAGACAGAGAAGTACATTTGAAGTAAGTTTGGAGCACAAGAAATATAAATTAACCTTGTGTAAATTGTCAGCTTTATGCTAAGCTAAAATGCTATTTCTAGGCATTTTATGTGCACGTTACCAGGCACAATAAATCTTTTTTATCAAGACAATTCACATTTGATCATAATTAATTTTTTCTAGTGAGACCTTTGATATTAGGGTAAAAATCTTATTCTTGATAATAATAATAATAAAAAAAAAAATTATTTATTTTGTTTTAGAACAAAATCAGGGTGAGTTGAGAATGATTGCTACTAATGTATATTCAGACATCTTCCAACAGATAATGGAGGGGGGCATGTTCGGCAAGGAACAATGGGAGGACAACCACCTGAGAAACTACTGGTCCCAGGTCGGAGTAGTTAATGGCAAGGTATGGCTTCCCACCCCAACCCCTCTCCTCAAATTCATTGTGGAAAATGGTCAGAAGTTGAAGAACGCCCAGGCCTCGGCTCTGGTCCTACATGCCCCAGATTTTAGCTTCCCCTTCCTCCTACAAACAGATGCCTTGGATACGGGGTTGGGAACCATCTTGTCTCAGGTCCAACAGGGAGAAGAGCACCCCGTAGTGTGCATAAGCCGGAAGCTGACCCCAGCTGAAACCCGGTGTGCGGCAGTGGAAAAGGAAGCTTTGGCCATAAAGTGGGCCATCCTGGAGTTACGATACTATCTACTAGGCCGGAGCTTCACTCTGCTGACTGACCACACCCCATTGCAATGGATGGCACAAGCGAAGGACTCTAATGTCAGGGTAACCCGCTGGTTCCTCACCCTCCAGGACTTCCATTTCAAGGTGCAACATTGAGCGGGGGCTGCCAACAGCAATGCGGACGGCCTGTCCAGGATGTTCAAAGGTTGTTCAGGTCTGTGTAAAAGTTCACTTTCTCCCCCCATCCCCTCTGTGTGCTTCCAGGTCCTGGATATTGCTTTTGGGGTGGGGGGGGACTTTTACACAGACCTGACCAACCTGGCTGTCCGCATTGCCATTGACAGAGGAAGAGGAAGATGGTGAGCATTAACTCCAAGGCATAAGACTAAACCTCTTCTCTCTCTCTCTCAATTCCAGACTCCAGCAACTAGTGAGCACCGATCACAGCACGCGTTTCGCGGAAGCTTCACTAATCACCGGATTCACGGACACAGACACCCCGGCACGCTCACCCCGCCCTTGCACTTAAGACACCACGCACAATTAAGACCTTCTTTTAATTATTGTCACAATAAAACACCTCCTTTGTGGGATTGTGCACTTGAGAATAATTGTCTGTGCTTCGTTCATCCTGCCACAACACAAATGAACTAAACACAACATAAAACTGCTTTCCAGCATTACACAAAACACACAAGACTGTGTCTCTCTATCAAACTCTCTCTCAAACTCTCTGTCGAACTGGCGTCCTTGGCTCTTTATACCTCTCCCAGCTGACTGGGATGATTCAGTGCCAGCGTCCTTTGTTATGTCCTGTCCATGCCCTCCTCCTCATCACAGTATAATAGTTGACATAAAAACAACCATATTTAGGTTAACTGTTTCAAATAAACAACACATTTCACATGATTGCACTTGCAATACTTTTAAGGAATAGGTTACCCAAAAATGATAATTATCTCATCATTTACTAATTTACTGACTTATGCTGTCTGAAACTTGTATGATTTTCTTTCTTCAGCACAACACAAGCAAAGATATTTCAATGGAGGTGTGATGTCTATTTGTCTGGCTCGGAGTGAGTGGTGACCAAATTTTCAAGCTCCATAAAGGACATAAAGGCAGCATAATGGTAATCCATAAAACTCAATTAGTTAATCCATGTTTTCAGAAGCAATCCACCCATTTTGGGTGACGACAGACCAAATTATATATATATATATATATATATATATATATATATATATATATATATATACATTTTGCAGCAGTCTTCTTGGCGATCGTGATTTCATGCTCGATTGCACATCCCATCGGCATTTAGCACTCTGCACATGCATCAAACGCTAAGAAGGGTAATTAAGCTTGAAACCATGATCATGCCTAAAGACTGCAATGGTAAGATGTACAGTAAATATGTGTTACATTTTGTTCTGTTCTAACCCAAAACAATTAAATTACTTCAGAAGACACAAATTAAACCACTAGGGTCTTATGGATTACGTTTATTCTGACCTTATGTCCTTTTTGGAGCTTGCAAGTTTGCATTCACTTGCATTGTGTGGGCAAACGTACATTAAATCTTCATTCAAATATCTTCGTTTGTGTTCCATGGAAGCAACATAAGAGACAACATTAGAGTGAGTAAATGATGAGAGAATTACCATTTTTAGGTGAACTATTTCAAAGTATGTGTAAGTTCACATAAGCTATTTTATTAATGGATGTATTATCAGCAAACATAACACCACTTTTGCTCCAAAAGGTGTAAATATACTGTATGGCTCTATGGGAACAGCAACAGTTTGCGCCCACTCAATCTTAACCCATTTCCTTGTGGTCATGCTGTGCTTTCATTAGCTTGCTATGAATTCCTGCATCCTCACTGCAGATACACACACAAGAAGTGGCATTAATTTGTTAAACGTTATTGCCCTGTCTTCACTCTCTACAATATTTCTTACCATCTACTTTCCCTGTGCATCCGCTTCCTGGTCCAATTAAGAGATAACCACTTGCCCACTCTAAAGATCAAAATGCCCCAACAAAGATCACATCTTAGTACCGGCCCTGTTCACAGATAAAAGTTAAAAAGAAGCCTCAGTGTTGTATTAAGATAAGGGACTATGGGATATCACATCACTAATGGATTCTTTGAAGTTGTAAATGCAGAAAATGGTATAAAGTGCAGAGAGGGGGTAAAAAAAATTATAATAAATTTGTGCAATAAGCAGTGGATAAGATTCTCCAGATCAGATCAGAGAGGGAAGAAAATAACAGAAGCTGCATCACCAAACATCATCAAATGGGGAAGAGCAAATTCCACATTAAAGGAATAAGAACATATGCCTGAAGACATAATTTAGGGATGACCAGAGGTCTCTGTACAGGAAATACATATTCATGTGTAACTGTTCAGCATCACGTAAAGGGATAGTTCACCCAAAAATGACAATAATTTCATAATTTACTCACCCTCATTTAATCCCAGGCGTGTATGACTTTATTTCTTCTGCAGCACACAAACTAAGATATTTAGAAGAATATATCAACTGTACAGGTCCATAAATGCAAGTGAATTGTGATCAGGTCTTTGAAGCTCCAAAAGGAGATAAAGTCAGCATAAGAGTAATCCATAAGACTCCAGTGGTTTATGAAGTAATCCATTTGGTTTAGGGTGAGAACAGACCAAAATATAATTCCTTTTCACTGTACATCTTGCACAATGTACACAATGGTCTCTAGGCACAATCTTGATTTCAAGTTCGATTACACTAACTAGTGCTTGATGCAAGCGCAAAATATGAATTTGTGTTCTGCAGAAGAATGTCATACACATCTGTTATGGCATTAAATAAGTAAATGATTAGAGAATCTTAATTTTTGGGTGAACTAACCCTTTAATTCAGGTTATGGTTGATGTCAGTGACGGTTTAGTGAATTCCATTTAACATCTACATTTCTAAATTCCATTCTACAGGGCTCCATCCTCGCTCATTCATTGTGGCAAATGTACAGTATATTCAGAAAGTATTCAGACCCCTTCATTTTTTCACATTTTGTTATGTTGCTGCATTCTGCTAAAATCTTTTAAATTATTTTTCTCACTTTACTCTACTTTAAAACTACTTGAGGTTGTGATCGCTGCCAAAGGTGCTTCAACTAAGTTATGAATTAAGGGTCTGAATACTTATGTTAATGTGACATTTCAGTTTTTTTTTTCATTTTAATTAATTTGCAAAGTTATCAAAAATATGGTTTTAGCTTTGTTATTAAGGGGTATGTAGTGTTGATTGATGTGAATTTTTTAAAGCATTTTAGTATAAAATGATTATATGATAAGATAATATTATATTATTATTATATACAAATAATTTTGTAACAAAATTGAACAAAATGAAGGGGTCTGAATACTTTCTGAATGCACTGTATATACAGTATGGGCCAATCTGTCATTGTTTTGAGATTTTTCAATAATTTTGATTTCATCGTTATTTTGACTCAATTTAAAAAACAGTCTTCACCTGTGGTATTAAACGCAAGCAGGCTTGATGACGCAAATAAAACTGAAAGCTAATTAACTTGAAAGGTTACATCTAATAATGATAGGTTATTTATGCAGGAGGCAGATTTCATTTTACCACCCATTTGTCTTTTTCAGTCGCATTCTGATTGAATATCCATTTTGATTGGTCAATTTACTAATGAGAGAATCTAAATTTGATTGTGCAACCATGCGTGAAAGGCAAATAAGCAATAAATCTTTATACATTATATGCATCTGTGTTATGCACATTAATTGGTAAAATGATTAAAACATTTACATTCATTTTGAATAAATGAGCCTCCCTTATCTCCTCTGACAGACCGCCACTGCTGAAAACACTAGCCATGACCAGTTTAAACTTCCATACTGGTCTAGGTTGGTTTGTGCTGGTTTTGTGCTTTTTTTGTTTCCCTCTTGCCGTGATTTATATGGATTTGCATTCTTAATTTCATTCTGCCAAATGCATAAATGAAATTCCAGAACCTATATTGAAGATGGAACACTTGGTTCTTTTGATAAACATTATTTTGTAAATTAGGAAAATTTACACTTGTGAGTTGATCTTCAGGAGCTTCTGGTGTCTTTCCTGATGTATTGGGAGTGACGTGGGATTCTATCTTTTGGAATTAGAGTAATCAGTCTGAAAGTTTACATCACTAAAAACAGAAGCATAACTTTGAATCCTGCCACAGTTCTTTTCAACTGCATTCACAGTTTATCCTATCCTAAAATGTAAAAATACAGAAATTCTTTTGTGAAGATTAAATTTAGGGGTAGGGTTAGGGGACAGAATCTATAGTTCGTACAGTATAAAAATCATTATGTCTATGGAGAGTCCTCATAATCATAGCTGCACCAACATATATATGTGTGTGTGTGTGTGTGTGTGTGTGTGTGTGTGTGTGTGTGTGTGTGTGTGTGTGTGTGTGTGTGTGTGTGTGTGTGAGCGTGTATTTATCACTTTGTGGGGACCAAATGTCCCCATAAGGATAGTAAAACCCGAAATTTTTGACCTTGTGGGGACATTTTGTCGGTCCCCATGAGGAAAACAGCTTATAAATCATACTAAATTATGTTTTTTGAAAATGTAAAAATGCAGAAAGTTTTCTGTGAGGGTTAGGTTTAGGGGTAGGGTTAGGTTTAGGGGATAGAATATAAAGTTTGTACAGTATAAAAACCATTATGTCTATGGAAAGTCCCTATAAAACATGGAAACACAACAAGTGTGTGTGTGTGTGTGTGTGTGTGTGTGTGTGTGTGTGTGTGTGTGTGTGTGTGTGTGTGTGTGTGTGTGTGTGTGTGTGTGTGTGTGTGTGTGTGTGTGTCTATGTCTACTGTATGCATGTGTGGGTAATTTATGCCAACTCCATATTCAGAGCCTTGAGTTGTACTGTCTAAAAGTCCCAAAGCTGAGCATTATGACAAATACCATCTGCTGTTGTATCAAAGTGGGGGCTGGTTGCAGGGATAAATTGAGAATATTACATCTAACTATAAGGCAATGATGTTTTTTAATCCAGTGTTTCATGCACTGCTATTGTGGTCTGATTCACAAAGAAAAAATCTACTAACGTACAAGTCATCAATTTGAGTTTCTCTTTTCTTGTATGACATAAGAGACGTTATCTCTAAAATTTGTATGAATAATTTTCCTTGAATATCAAATGAAAAAGACAATGACCATCAATGTATCATTTCCTGTGCTTTTTCTGCACACCGCCTGCCACACATTTTATTCACTCACAGCAAGACCAAACACATTAATCCAATTTTGAAACAAAAAGTTTCAAAGGTCTTGCATTTGTGACTTTGAATCCTCTGGTTTTCTTGTCTTCCTGATCTGTGCTTATACAATTTTGTTCTGAAGTATAACATGATTAAAGACAGTCTTTATAGGGCTTTGTGTGCCTGCAAACCCAAAAACGATAAGATCACTCTTATGTGTTTGTGGCAGGGCGGAGGGCGGGGCCGGGTCGTGATTCTACACATCCGGTCCTTAATCAGGCTAATCAAGCCTCCGAGAGGGATAAAGGCCGACTGCGGAGGATTGTGCAGGAGAGAGAGATAGTTTACGGACATGTCCGTCATGTGTTTGTCTTCTGTTTAAGTTTTATATTAAACCATTATTTATATTGAAAAGCCGGTTCTCGCCTCCTCCTTTCCATTGAATACGTTACACTTGTGCCGAAATCCGGGAAGGAAGAGGGATACACCGTAGTTGAGTTCTCGCCACTACCGTCCATCCCAACGGAGCCGACCACGAGGGGAGAAGGGGCTCCTAACCGACTGCCTGGAGCGGTCAGGGCCGCTGCCAGGGGCGGAGGAGTCACCTACCAGCCGCTGAAACACAGCGGGATCTGAGACCGCCGACCACGAGTGGGGAGGGGCTCACTGCCGACCACCTGGAGTGGGAGAACCACTGCCAGGAGCGGGGGAGACCCCTTCTGTTCCCCGAGAATGCGGCGGGGCGTTCTGTCCACCAGGGGCTGGAGGACTGCCTCCGATCTGCCCGGAGAGGCGCGGCTGTCGTCCGTTAGAGGGTGGAGGGGTGGCCGAGGAACAAGCTACGGCGTATCAGAGAACTGGCGAGTACGTTTTTTTTTTTTTTTTTTATCTCTCTCTCCTCTCTCTGTCTCTGCCGGGGGACGAGGAGCCCAGCCGCCTCTCTCTCTCTCTCTCTCTCTCTCTCTCTCTCACTGTTGCTCTGCGTTGGCCTTTTCCCTCTTTTAAATTTTACAGTTTTTTGGGGGGGGTACTACACTGCTACAGGAAGTACCCCCCATTTTAATTATTTCTGTTTCCCGACTGCAGAGGATCGTGCGGGAGAGAGAGATCGTTAGCGGACATGTCTGTCATGTGTGTGTTTATGTTGTCTTTTAAGTTTATCATTAAAACTATTATTTATATTGAAAAGCCGGTTCTTGCCTCCTCCTTTCCATTGATCCCTTTACAATAACCAAGATTATTTAATGCTGCTATTAGTATTCATTGTAAAGTTATGTGTTTTTTTTTTTTTTTTACAAATATTATATGAAAATTTAACAATTATCTATCAGAGGAACAACAACATGTTTACGTTTTGGTGACATCACTCTTCAGTGTTAATTTTTGCTAGAAATTTATCTTAATTCTAGATCACATGTTGTCTATGCAAGTTCAAAAGCCAGTAAATGTTATGTGAAATGGGAAAAAATTATTAATAAATAAGGTCTGAGGAACATGGCCAATGGTTGGATACCGAACAGTCCAATCTGCTTGAGATATGCTGTAGGCATACTTTCAAACACATTATTGTTGGGCTAATGAAGTCTATTCAAATCTTCTGTCTCAAGAGTGATTCTGAATGACAGAGGCAAACAAAGGAGGTCAAATGTGACCTGCTAATAATTTTGGCCCATAATGAGAATGTGAGGTTGATAATAAGGAAAACATTAGCACTGGCACTGGTGCAGACCCACTGGGGGAAAGGGTCAGCAGCACCACAGGCAAACAGGGTGGCTGGTGAGCTGTCTTAGAATAAATTGTGTCAAAAGCAGCGAGCAGTAAGGGAGACACCTGCATATTTGTTCATCATTCATTCAGCAAAATTTAGCAGCAGAAGGTTTTAAAGCCATTTAGAATAACTAAACTATACATAGATCTAACAGGAAAACCCCAAAGTCTTTTGTGTCATCGTATTGGCTTTAAATAACATTAATGAAATTTACAATGGGACTGGCGACCTGTCCAGGGTGTCCCCCGCCTTTCGCCCAATGTTAGCTGGGATAGGCTCCAGCCCCCCGCGACCCTGTACACAGGATAAGCGGTTGACGATGGATGGATGGATGGATGGATGGAAATTTACAATGTAATGTCAGTGAAAATGTGTTTGCAGTAATGCACTTCCAAAAGAAGTCTAACAGGCAAACAGGCAGAACTGTGATAAATGTTTTCAAATATGCATCTAACACACTGTTTCAAATCAGTGATGTTAATTATGTCTGGGCTGCCTAACTTTTTGAGAGAATTGACTTCTGCCACTTTAAACTCTCAGTAGAAAATTCTCAGTAGAATTCAGATGGATTGCATTAGTTTTGTGGTATGCACCGCAAAATCGAAGGAAGCATGCTCGGTTGACATGTGCGAGTGATTCGGTCTGAGCTATCTTATTTCTCGAACGCTCCAGATACAGTAGGATTGAGCAGAGGATCACTCGAGCTTATGGTTCAGAGATGGGTTTTCATTTTATTTTTGTTGTCTGCAAAGAGAGCTGGACTGACGTCGGCAGGTTGACCGATGTTGAATGAGGATCAATTGAGGATTTGTTGTTCTGAGCGTCAAGCGCCCCCTGTAGGAATAAAACTCGCAAGACAGTCAGTGGCTGACAACGTGCAATTTTGGTCTGTAGGTCTGTTACCCACACAAAATATTTGTATGAATTTAGAAAAAATTAAATATATCATATGAGTCATATGTGGTGTCAGTTGAAGATGTTAAAGGTGTACATAGAAATGATCAGTTGTTTTTCGTGGAGAGGAAAGCAGATGTCCAGGTAAGAATTGTAATTTTCTGAAAGGGTAATTTTTTTCTGAAACATTAACCCTAATGTGTTTTCTGAATGTTTGATATGATGTAGTGTTTAAATATTTAAGAGAATACATTGAATTAGGGATGAATGGATTATACAGTTTTACTATTAACGCGATTAAAAATATCAAGGTTGATTTAACCGTAAGAATTTAGAATCTACGGTTAAAACCGTGGGATGCTTTATTTACATGTGTCAAAAATATTATATATAATGTATAAATATATCATATAAAATAGTTTTTTGTAAGATTTTGTAAGCCTAAATGGGAAAAATCTTGCGCGTATGTGTGTACTGGAGCTGTTGCTTTGGTCACGGAAGGTGGCCACGCGGCGCATTAATGGCCAACTGTCACAAACTATACATGAACTTTCAATTCACGTGAAACTGAAGCTTAAACACACAAATTCCAAAATATTCAATCTACCAGATTCATATCCACCAAAAAAGTGACTTAAATCATCTGTTTGGCAGTATGTAAATGACTGACTGAAGACGATGGAACTAAATTATGCAGACAGAAGTCTTAGAAAGTCACACATCCAACAAATGGGACTGGTGGCTCCACTAGTGGTCCAACAACTAGTAATTTTAATATTTTTAGCTGTGGTAATTTTAAAGAGGTGAATTAAAGATGCCACTTTTTGTAATGTTTAAGCGTGCTGAAAGCATGCATGTTGTTCCTATCAGCGAGTAAACTTTGAAAAGTTGCATCTTCAATCATCCTTATTATTTTTTTTTTATTATTATTATTATTTTTATTATATTTATCCCCTTTTCTCCCAATTTAAAATGTCAAATTCCCACTACTTTGTAGGTCCTCGTGGTGGCGTGGTTACTCATCTCAGTCCAGGTGGTGGAGGACAAGCTTCTGAGACCGTCAATCCACGCATCTTATCACGTGGCTCGTCATGCATGATACCGTGGAGACTCCACAAGTGGAGGCTCATGCTACTCTCCGCGATCCATGCACAATTTACCACATGCCCCATTGAGAGCAAGAACCACAAATCGGGACCAAGAGGAGGTTACCCCATGTGACTCTACCCTATCTAGCAACTGGGCCAATTTGGTTGCTTAGGAGACCTGGCTGGAGTCATTCAGCCCACCCTGGATTCAAACTCACAACTCCAGGGGTGTTAGTCAGTGTCAATGCTCGCTGAGCTACCCTGGCCCAAGCAATCGTCCTTATTAGTTAAAGAATTGCTTTTGTTCAAATTCACTGTTTTTAACAATAAATGTAAATTTTAGTCATGATCGTCCTTTAAATTGCCTGCTGTGAGCAATGTTCCCGTTATTATGCATAGTCCACAGGTTTATTTGTAATGTTTTGTTGATAGTATTTAGAGTCTGTTGCCGATTCTTTAGTTTGGGGTGTTTGACAGGCGATGGGTTGCTTTTATAAACTGATGCAGAAGAAAAAACTGTTTTTTGCCATGAACTACATGTTGCACACCCACAATAATCATACATTTATGCACTTTTTAAGCACTCTGTTTTACTTAATTACATCACTGAGCTCAGGATGCGCATAGTCAGTGTTGTGCCCTAGATTCTCTTATTACCTCCTTTGTGTGTGTGTGTGTGTGTGTGTGTGTGTGTGTGTGTGTGTGTGTGTGTGTGTGTGTGTGTGTGTGTGTGTGTGTGTGTGTACATTTATCACTTTGTTGGGCCCAAATGTCCCCATAAGGATAGTAAAACATAAAAGTTTTGACGTTGTGTGGGGACAATTTGTCAGTTCCCATGAGGAAAACTAAAATAAATAATACTAAATTATGTTTTTTGAAAATGTAAAAATGCTGTAAGTTTTCTGTGAGGGGTAGGTTTAGGGTATAGAATATAAAGTTTGTACAGTATAAAAACCATAATGTCTATGGAAAGTCCCCATAAAACATGGAAATCCAACCGGTTAACTGAAATTCTTTTATCAGACGGTAATCTAACCCTCAAAAACTCACACCGTGGCATCCTTACATTGAATATTCTTTTTTTATTTATCTGTGCATTCATTTGAACTGTTATTATGCATTGTGTAATATATTGTAATAAAATATTACGACCCCCCTCCCCAGGCCGACCCTTTTGATTCCCTCGCATTAAATTAAAGTTGTCATAGAGCTCAAGTGGCATGAAGCCATAGCAGTGAAGTCAGCCTCAAGCTATAGGGACAGCTCCAGGCGAAAAAATAGAGGACCTGTTAACAGCCATAGGAGGCTGTCCGACAGGTTTACAGCGAAGCAGTGGCCTGTGTGGAGGCAGCCTCGATGCCAGGTCTGCTTCTGTGAGGAAAGATGAGAATAAGAAAGGCAGTGCAAAAACAATGGTTAAATTGGCAGCCAGAATTACCACAAAATATGAATAGTGGCTTCTACTGCGGCTTGGTGAATATCATAACAATTGCAATGGAAGAGCTTATCTGTTGAGGGCAAATGCTTTGCGCAGATTAGTGTGTCATCCAAAACTGTTGCATGGACCTGTCGTGGGTAAGTGGGTGGAGCCAAATGCTGGAGGAATCGTTGCAGCATGGATATTAGCAGCTGTTCATATATGCTTACTCTGGCAATGTGATAGGTCAGATTAAATGAACATGTTCCTCCTGAACTTTGTCATGAAACTCCATATTGTTCGTTTTTAAATGCAGAGAAACCCTGCAATAACCAAAATGTATAACTCCTGCCTCAGTTCCAATCAACACCTGGGCAGTTCCAAACAAAAAAATTTGGGGCAAGAATAAAATAATTCAGGGCTCAAGTCTCTGGTATAACCACAACACTTAAATGTTACATGCAGTCAACACGGACTAGGATGTAAAATTAATCAAACATAATGTAAATGTGTTCCGCTAACTACACTCACAGGAATTACATTGGTAACCCATAGCTAGAAGTTCTTCCACCCTGAAACAAAGGGACGATTTACTAAGGAATGTTTTTAAAGGAATGTTCCGGTTTCAATACAAGTTAAGCTCAATCGAAAGCATTTGTGGCATAATGTTGATTACCACAAATATTAGTTTCAACTCGTTCCTACTATTCTTAAAAAAAATCGAGGTTCCAGTGAGCCACTTACAATGGAAGTGAATGAGGGCCAATTTTTTATGTTAAAATACTCACTTAGAAAAAAGTATAACCACAAGACATAAAGAATATGTGTGTAAATATGATTTTAGTGTGATAAAATCCCGTACAAACCTTTTCTGTGTAAAGTTATAGCCAATTTTACTACTTCTTTACCATGATGAAGTAATGTCAACAAACCCTAAACAACTGTAAAAATGACAATTTCAACAACTTTACAGCTCAAATAATACACAAGTTTTGACAGAAGAATTAATGCAAGTTTTTTTTTACAAGCATTCCTAAAACTAACACTAATGGAGGATCCCACAAGTGAAAACTGGGTCTACAGATCATGTTGTGTCTGTTACACAACTGTTTGATTAAGTCTTAAGCAGCTCACTGAGAGATAGGAGCCAAGAGTAGGAGTTTAGAGAGACATGACAGATAGAAATGTGCAAACGGAGCTCCGGTTCTGTGCTGCGAGGAGTTAATCACAAGCACAGTTTGAGGGCAGACAGCAGAACATTGCCCAGCGGCTGCAGGAGAGATTCTCATTTCTTCCCTGGACCACCATCCAGAGTTTCTGACCATATGCATCAAGATGTTGTCAGAAGCTTTCAACACAACAGGAGATTAGCAAGCTGAGCAGAGACATAATCAATCACATGTTCACAGTTCGCATACATGGGATTCAAAAACACCAAGGACAGCTTTTCATGTGTCATTTGCACCTATGGGGTCTATTTGATTGTGTTTGCATCTATAAGGTATGTAAAAACATTTATGAAATTTTAACCAATACTTCTGTCAATCTGTTTATTCTGTACTCACGCTCATGTTGTTCCATACCCATATGACTTTCTTTTTCTGCAGAACACAAAAGGATATAATGAAATGAGTGTCCTGTTGGCTGAATTTAATTCTCACTTTAATGCTTAATAAAACACTCAATAGTATAAGTGTTATACGCTACTGAGAAAAAGGTATAATGAGCCAGGCCCAGTCATTCCACTCATATTAAAACATGACATTAAGAATTTGCTTCTCAATCTGTCATGAGTGTATTGGTTTCATACAAACTCCCTGGCTCAAGGCTCATGCAAGAGGGGATAAAACCAACACCACATCAATCTCTGTCCTCTGCTGTTTGACAACATGGTAATTTCATGCTAAATGCCCATCTCTGAAGGAACAATGAACTGTATTTGAAAGAAACACAGAAGAGAGCATAACGTATTTATTAATATCTCATTGTAAATGCACTGTTCATTCTAATGAAAAACAGTGTCATGTGATCTGCACTAGCTCTCTTTTAAACTTTTCCAGGGACAAACCAAACTTTGCTAGTTTTAATATTTTAATGACATAAACCGATGAGATTCGATACAATCTATTCCATAACTGTTCTAGGAGGACAATATGTCAAAAATTTCAAAATCTTTGGACTGTTGAGACATTAAAAGACACTTACGTGCTCAAGCTGACACCCCCAAGCAAGCAAGCCTGGGAGTCTATTTAGTCGAGGAGATGCGGGAAATGCGGCAAGAGATGCTGAACATGTCAGCAATACTGACGAAGCTCGTTGCTGACTTGGAGGGGCAGCTGAAGTAGCTCTCTCTCATGACAAAAGAAAGCCACGACCGCAATGAATGTCATGGCTATGTTCTCGCACTGAAGACATAGACCATTCATAAAAATGCTGCCTGCATGCCCATGTACACAAGGCAGCTTTTATGACCGTCAGAGTTGGGGAGAAATCTCCCAGATACTACACAGAGGCGGAAAATGTCTTTAAAAAGACGCATCTTGAAAAGGACGTTCAAAGAAGGAGAAATCGCCGCTGTAATGCGCCGTCAATCCAACAGCATGCAGAGCGTCAGAGGAATACTGGAACTGGTGTGATCTCACGCGAACAGCATTCACAGCCATCGGCTCCGAAGAAATTTTCTGAATGAACTCTAATATTTCCTCGCCTTTATACCCGTATGTCCTGGGGCGGGGTATGCAAATACTAGCTGCCAACTTCTCATTGGCCTTTTTTCATAGATCAGAGGTATATTCGGTGCTCAAGAGAGACCCCTAGTGTCGCTTCTCCGACACAAGGTCGAAGAGAGCGACAGATGGGGAATGTCTAGGTTACGGATGTAACCTCCATTCCCTGATGGAGGGAACGAGACGTTGTGTCGGAGAAGCGACACTAGGGGTCTTTCTTGAGCACCTAGTGTCGCTTCTCCAACACAACGTCGAAGAGAGCAACAGACGGGGAACTAATTTTATTATTTTTGATACATTTCAAATGTTGTTTAAATAAAGCAAAAATTATTTTGGACCCAGTACTGACCCCTGAGGGACGCTACAAACAATGTCCAAGCAAGAAAATTAATAATCCCCCAACTTCACAAATTGTTTCCTGTCACTTAAATAACTTTTCACCCAATGCAATACTACACCCCTGATCCCATACCATTTAAATGTATTGATTAATATGTTATGATTGATTGTGTCAAAAGCTTTTTTAAGATCTATGAAAACTCCAACTGCATACTGTTTATGATCTGTGGCTTTTGTAATTTCCTCTCTTGAATCAATTAATGGCAATGTTGTCGACCTGTTTGATCTGAATCCATATTGACTATCAGAAGGTAAGTAACGTTTATCTAAAAATGTGTCTAATCTGTTAGTGAACAATTTTTCTAAACTTTTGGAGAATTGTGGAAGTAGAGAAACAGGCCTGTAATTTGTGAAGTTGTGTCTATCCCCAGTTTAATACAGCGGCACAACTTTAGCTATTTTCATTTTATTTGGAAAAGTACTGGTTTGAAATTATAAATTACATATGTATTTTAATGGTTTTGAGATCCCCTCAATGACTTTTTTCACCATTTTCATATCAACTTCATTATAATCAGTAGATGTTTTGTATTTATATTTATTTACAATATCAATTATTTATTTTTCTTCCACTGCTGTAAGGAACTTTGAGTTTGGATTTCTTTCTATTAAATTCTCATTCCAATCTTCAGATGACAATGGATCTGGAATGTCTTCTGCCAGTTTTGGTCCAATAATCACAAAGAAATTATTAAAGCTATTAACCACATCACCCACATTGTCCATTATTGTGTTGTTATCAATAAAATACTCAGGGTTACTTCGCTTTCCAGAACTATTTGTAATAATGCTATTTAATATATCCCATATCCCAGTTCAATATTTTACCATAATATTCCTTTCTACATACCTGTATGATATTGGTTAACTTATTTTTATATTTTTTATATTTATTTTTTGCCTCTTTAGTTCTTTGTTTTATAAATTCTCTATAGTGTATTTTTCTTTTTACAGGCATTTTGTAATCCATTTGTGATCCATGGTTGATCTGTATATTTTTGTTTTCTAGAGTATTGTATAATTGAATAGTTTTGATCATATAATGATGTGAATATTCTTAATATATAATAATAATAAAAATTTATTATTGCTATCATAAACTACAAAAACTGGAAAGTGGTCACTAATGTCATTAATTAATAATCTGCCCACAGTATTATTTTCAATGTCATTAGCGAATGTGTTATATTCACAATGAGGTGTAATACTGCTGGATCTGGTGATTTTTGGATATAAAATCATGCTGTAAATTGTATTAATGAATTCATTAGTAATTTTATGCTTGTTTGGATTTAGCTTTTTGATTAGTTTTTGAAAACATTCCTTCTATCCAGTCCCTGAATACTTCCATGCTAGAACATGGTGCTCTATATAAACAACTAATGTCATTCTTCTTTTTTTCCATATATATTTCAATTGTTATACATTCTAATAAGTTGTCAACCTCTGATGTCATACATTCTGCCACCTTATAATTCAAGTTTTTATCCACATACAAAGCCACTCCTCCACTCTTATTCTTTCTATTTATACAGTTGAGTTCATACCCCTCCAATTCAAAATCCATGCCTTTATCATCATTTATCCATGTTTCAGATATAGCAATTATTGTAAATGTTTTTGTAAATTGTTTCAAATATTCCTTGATGTTATTAAAATTGATTAATGACAATTTATTATTCGTTTTAATGGACTGCTGTAAAGCAGTTCAATGGAAAGGAGGAGGCGAGAACCGGCCTGGCGATATAAACAATATTTTAATGATTAACTTCAACAAAAGACAAACACACACACGATGGACATGTCCGTAAACTATCTCTCTCTCCTTGCACCACAGTCCGCAATTGGCCTTTATCCCTCTCGGAGGCTAATTAGCCTGATAAGGGACCGGGTGTGTATAATCACGACCCGGCCCCACCCTCCGCCCTGTCACAACTGCGTAAACTGATCTTCTGTATAATAGTAGCAGTTGTTGTTTATATTGGAGAAGAAATTAGTCTCCGGGTCTATATCATTTTCCAAGTCCAGTAAATTATGGTCAGTGTATTGAAATGCTCTCAGTTCAAGTTTATCATAAACCCCACTAATTTGATTTATATCGTTGTTGTCTCCAGATGTAAATGAATACGTTTTTTCAGACTGTGTCATGATTGCATATTATGCATTATGTAATTTAAGTGTTCATACCTCCAACTTATGATGCTTGTTAGTACCATTCTAGTTCCTCAATGTTTTTGATGACCAAAACTTTGCCTTGCTCCGGCGCTCCATTCAATTTAATGAAAATGTTGTTCCCTGTTTCCTCAAGAAACTTTCTTTTCTAGCAATGTCCGCATTTCGTCTTGTCAGATGTTCATTTATGAAGACGTTGGATCCTTTCAGCTTCCTTCGTTATTTTAACAATACAGTTTTGTGTATTCTGTTGTTCAATCTCATGATGATAGCTGATTTGTCGCTGTCATTTCTCTGGGGCAGAGGGTGGTATGCCTCGATGCTATCAAAGTCCATTTCAATCCCCTTGGATTGAAGAAAAGTAACCACCTGTTGCTCCATGGAGCTGACATCTTGCTCACCGGGTAGTCCCCATTGTCAGTAGTCACCGCTCGAGCGTATTTTGATGCGTTTGATGCGGAGACCAGTGATAATCACAAATATCCAAATCCGCTACTCTGCTCTCCAGGTACATCAGACACTGGTCTTTCTCAGCGTTCTGGATCCGGAGAGCCTTTATAATCTTGTCTTTGACACATTCAAAATGTCAAATGTAAATATGAGTGGATTGTCTCCATGTGGAAAGTGAATGGGTTGGGGCAACCCATAAAAAGAAGGAAGGTTATTTCTCTTAAGCGTTAGAAATATGATATAGTGTTTCTTCAAGAAATGCACCTTTCTCCACAGGAAGCTGAAAAATTTGGGTGGATATGGGGTAGGCATTTTTTATAGTGCTGGCTAGTGTAAGAGCAGGGGAGTCATTACGCTGCTAAGTAAACATCTACAATTCAAATGTCTCAAATAGAGTAAAGTTAAATTAGGAAGAGTCATTATAGTTTTAGCTGAAATTCAGGGGCAAAGTCTTATTTTGGCTAATATTTATGGACCTAACCTTGACGATCAGGGCTTTTTTTTTTTATAGACGGTATGTCTTTTTTATTGAAAGTATGTTCAAAGCCACTGCCACCCCTCATGATATAATATTGGGAGGACACTTTAATCTTCTGATGGACCAGTCCTTGGTCACTGTGAAGCAAAAGTGTGCAAGCCTCCTTGAACAACATTGACGCTTCACAGTATTTGTCAAAATCTTGGTCTGACTGATATTTAGAGACTTCTGAACCCATCTGGGAGGGACTATACATTTTTTTCAACAATTTTGGAGGGACTATTCATTTGGACCCCTTATTAAAAAGGTTTTCGAGCGATGTGAGCAGGTGGGCTTCATTACATTTATCTATGACTGGGAAGGATAATATTATTAAAATGAATTGTATTCCAAAACTGAAGACTTGATGAATGGTATACCTTAACTTGCGTGGATTGCTGAGGTGATAGATTATACTTTTCCATGCAATTAGATTTACGATATTTGCTTGACAGATTATAAAGTAAAAAAAGAAATAAAATAAAAATAAATAACCTTACAATGAGTCATATCAAGAGACCAGAATATCCCGGGTACCTGGCGGACAGTTCTTTTGACCTGGGCCAGTAGGCAACCCCCTAGCAATCGCCCTGAGAACACTGGCAACCATCCAGATCACCCTATCATCATGGAGCAGTTTCACACAGGCAAGCACTTCTCATATTTTCTTCAGTGTGAGAAATTAGAAAATATGAAATTATATATGATGTTCTGCTTTGTGTTTTTTGCTCTGTATGTATGTGTGTTCAGTTGACCCCAGAGGCTTGCCACACGCCTCAGGGTGTGCATGGCTTTATTATTGTGGTCTGTTCCGCTTCTCTAAATTCCTCTTTTTGATATTCCGTATTTCGAGGAGCATGCTTATTTTCGTGAGTTGAATGGGTCAGCTCTATAATTAGTAAACCGTCTGGGTCATCTGTATATGGTCATGTTGTTTTATCACTCCGGTGTACCCAGTTTCACCTCCTCTGTCATAAGAGCCTTGTTGTCACTTTACTATTGGCTGTTCTTTGTCTCATGAAGAATATAAATAACATGCTTGCTGTAATAAAAGTTGAGTAGATTGAATATAGACCCTGTGTGTGTTGTGGTTCCTTCTACTTTCTTCGCAAAGTCTTCAGAGACTCAGACTCACGACTGCACCTCACTGGGCACGAACATAGAATGACGGGACTGGGGAATTGGAGATCGCGACTAGATCTAATATATTCCTTACATTCAGTAAATAGAAAACATCTTGTGTCATACTCAAATGGGAATGGGACCCAATGGGATTTGATTTGGAATGGTTAGTTACACATTCTTACTCTTTAAGAAGAGTGACATTTTAACTGTTGGAATAAAAACTAAATCTAATAAAACATTTTTCACTGATAGACATTTGTCCATTAATGGTCAAGTGTCTCAAAAACCCTTGCTCAATAGAGCACTAATAGCTTTCAAGCTTCGAACTCATATTGTGCTCTGTATCCATCTAGGCTACAAGGAGATGAAGCAATTACAAATATAGTAATGCAGCATAGAACAAGAGTAAATAAAAGAGCTGCCACCCAATGTTCACCAGCCAAACATGCTGTTGATGCCATTGCAATACAAGATTACAGAGGCTGTAATAGCCTGACTCAGTCCGTGTGATTTTAGGGAGGGTGAGTTGAGTAGTACTTGGTGAGCAGTCAATCATGGTGGGCCTGAAGTCCAAAGAATGTTTAGAGTAGGAATTAACATACGGCAAAGGCAGCAATCCTACAGTATACTGGTATTATTTAAGCCAAATTAATTATTTAATATTAATGAATGAACCTAATTCATTAGGTCCACATTGGGTTACACCAATGATGCACATATTTCTGAATAGTGAAGAATAAAGCAGTGTCTAAGAGCAATTTAATTGCAAGAACGTCCAAAACCGAGCGCCTAACTTTGTCTGACCCAAGATTTACTTCCATGATGTGCAAAAGCACACATGCCAAGAACAGCTAAAAGGAGCCTTTAGACCAGCCACAATTAGACAAGAACGTCCAAAACCGAGCGCCTAACTTTGTCTGACCCAAGATTTACTTCCATGATGTGCAAAAGCACACACATGCCAAGGATAGCTAAAAGGAGCCTTTAGACCAGCCACAATTAGACAGCCCAAATCTGTATTTACTGTAACTGACTCTTATACTTGGCAAATATTACTATTATAATTGACTCTTGCCTCTGAATTTGGTTGAAAAGAAAACCATTACAAGACATCAATTCAGATTGGTAGGCTAAATAAAAATACAAATCCAACATGTTGTTTTCCATCTGGAATATATTTTACCCATAAACCACAATGAGAATAACCAAAGCAGGCAGCTAAGCAGATACAAGTGGATACTGAGGTCAGAACATCGAGGCTTGATGCAGGAAAGAAGAGCTCCTAGTCAAGTTAAGTCAAGTGGTTTTTATTGTCGTTTCAATCATATACAGTTTGTACAGAACACAGTGAAACGAGACAACGTTCCTCCAGGACCATGGTGCTACATAAAATCAACATAGGGACAAACACAGGACCACATGAGACTACACAACTAAATAAAATACCTATATAAAATACCTATATATATATACCTATATACCTATATAAAGTGCATGTGCAAACACGTGCAAAAAGTACGGGACAGTACAAGACATTTCTAACAATGAACAGGACAATAGGCACAGTGAGAGACAGTGCAGCGCCGACCAGTACACAGTAGTGCAAAAAGATGACAGTTTCTAAAAACGTAAACATAACATACTATGAGATAGTGTTCTATGCACATAGCAGTTATTGAGGTAGCAGACAGTTATAAAGTGACAGTAATTAAAGTGCAACTCAGGACACGTGTGTTTGTGTCAAACCAATCTCTGAGTATTGAGGAGTCTGACAGCTTGGGGGAAGAAGCCGTTACACAGTCTGGCCGTGAGGGCCCGAATGCTTCGGTACCTCTTGCCAGACGGCAGGAGGGTAAAGAGTTTGTGTGAGGGGTGTGTGGGGTCGTCCACAATGCTTGTTGCTTTGCGGATACAGTGTTTTTTGTAAATGTCTTTGATGGAGGGAAGAGAGACCCCGATGATCTTCTCAGCTGTCCTCACTATCCTCTGCAGGGCTTTGCGGTCCGAAACGGTGCAAGTCCCAAACAAGGCAGTGATGCAGCTGCTCAGGATGCTCTCAATAGTCCCTCTATAGAATGTAGTTAGGATGGGGTATGAGATGTGCTTTCCTCAGCCTTCGAAGAAAGTAGAGACGCTGCTGGGCTTTCTTGGTGATAGAGCTGGTGTTGAGGGACCAGGTGAGGTTCTCCACCAGGTGAACACCATGGAATTTGGTGCTCTTGACGATCTCCACAGAGGAGCCGTCGATGTTCAGCGGAGAGTGTTCACCTTGTGCTCTCCTAAAGTCAACAACCATCTCTTTTGTTTTGTCCACATTCAGAGACAGGTTGTTGGCTCTATACCTGTCCGTTAGCCGCTTCACCTCCTATCTGTATGCTGACTCGTCATTCTTGCTGATGAGACCCACCACGGTCGTGTCATAGGTGAACTTGATGATGTGATTCGAGCTGTGCATTGCTGCATAGTCGTGAGTCAGCAAAGTGAACAGCAGTGGACTGAGCACACAGCCCTGGGGGCCCCAGTGCTCAGTGTGGTGGTGGTGGAGATGCTGTTCCCAATCCGGACTGAGGTCTCCAGTCAGGAAGTCCAGGATCCAGTTTCAGAGGGAGGTGTCCAGGCCCAGCAGGTTCAGCTTTCCAATCAGGTGCTGAAGAATTATCGTGTTGAATGCTGAGCTGAAATCTATGAACAGCATTCGTACGTATGAGTCCTTTTTGTCTAGATGGGTGAGGGCCAGATGGAGGGTTGTGGTGATGGCGTCATCCGTTGAACGTTTTGGACGATACGCAAATGCGTATCTATAATAATAACAGTCTATAATAATTGTAGACTGTGAAATTAGCTTAGCATGATCGAAACAGATGTAGGAGGTGGCTTAAAACAGCATGTAGCTGCTTATTTTCAAAATCTACATTTGGGTGAACTAAAAAAAGTGGCTGTTTGTAGACGTACTAATCCATTTTCACCTTAAATGAACACCAACACATAGCAATAAATATAAAGTTTTAGTTAACTTTATTATTTAGTCATTACCACAACCTATGCAAAAACATTTTATTTAAAAATCATAGAGGTGTGAAAATGTGACATTGGTTGTTATGAAGAACATAACTTTTACACACCCAGACCAAACATGACATGAAATAAAAGCAAAAGACTGTGGAATATAGTTCTGCATTTCACACAGTTCCAGAACAGCTGGTGTCCCCATGCTGGGTTCTGAAGCTTGAGTTGAGTCACAGCTCAGTGACTAGAGGAAATCTCTGTAGCCTCACCAACTGTTCTCTTGCTCTGCAGACACAAACTGAGACTTCTAAGGTTTATTGTGAGTTAGCAGATGAACAAATGAAGGCTCTGTTCCAAACCTACAGAGCTGCACATAGGTGGCATTTTAAGGCACCATAAGTGTAAAGGCTGTTGCAGAATATAGGTAGAATAATTATAACATATAAGATATTGTAATTATGCTGTAAGAAACTTACAGCCAAATTTTAAGGCAGCCTTGTATATTGCATATCCTTTGCGTAAAAGGCAATCCAATAATGCAGTGCGACGAGTGAAAAAATTGCACCAAGATGGTGGGGGAAGCAAGGGAAATGTTGATTTTAATAATACTTAATTAAATTAATATATTCATTAAATAAGAAAAAGAATATATAAAAAGACTTCAGCCTAATTATTGTAAACATTTTACATTTTACCCAAACTTAATGCAATAACAAAGGTTAATGAATAGAACAATATTATAAAGTGTCACTGACATTTGATATACTTCTTTGTGATTTATTAATGCCTACTAACTGTTTATTTTATGTTGCACTTACCAAATAACAAGTGTTATATTTTCTTGCATATTTACCATATGCTTGTTACATTACCAAAATCAGAGCATTGCTGTCATCAAACTAATCCTATATACAGGCATAAGTTAATGTGAATTTTTGCCATTGAGAGTTACCATATTTTCTATAGGTGTGTCCAGTTACAGATTAACACATTTTTCGATAGCTGAATTAAATTTGACAAGGCAAATTAATGATAAATAATGCATCACCCCCTAGCTTTTTTAAGTGGTAGGCTGTGCCAAAACTTCCTCCAAGGAAGTGTCCTAACCACCCTCAGGCTTTTCAAAGATGAAATGCCAGCCAAGGTGACAAAGCCTACCCATAACTTTTGTTTACTTATTCATTTAATTATTTATTTTAAGGCACAATTTACAATAACATTTTGTTTTTTTATCAAACTGCACAATTAAGTCGTTTCAGATATTACAGCTTCTTTTTCTATGTCTCCACATGAAACTGTGTGTATATTCTATACTGTTTAGTTTTCAGTTCTTAAGTTCTCATTAATTGAGTCCATGGTATTCCAACATGACAGTCAGTCATGAGGTTTAAGCATTATGGCATTCCACAAATAAATTCAGCCTCTGCACTGTGGGCTACTGTATAATGTAACTCTCATTCACTGGAAGAGATATACTGTACTGTGTTGTTCATTGGTATTGCGCACAAGGTTATATCAGCCAAATGCACGATTCTATCTCAAGATCACTTTGTTGTTTACTGCTCTTGAATGCTTTATTTCTGACTTCTACTCAGATAATAGTCTTCTCTGCCCTCTCTGTTTGTCCTCTGTGTTGGATAAGAAGCTTACATTCCCTCCTCAGCCTGCACTCAACAGCTAGTGTCTGCATATACACACTAGGTCTTTTCACAGTTGCAATTATTTTTAACCCTAAAGTTTACCTAATTTTAGGTTATCTTGTTTCATACTGTTCACACTTTACCATGAATTTGTTATTAAGGCTTGTCAGGTTTCGAGATTTCACACTGTACATTTTAAACATTGGTTAAAATTTAAAAGACATATTTAAAAAAAGCATTTATAATATTATTTACCAGTAGTTTTAAGACTACAATATACAAATGAAATTAAATGTTATAGAAATTACATTATGTATATCAGTGATTCTCAGTTGGTTTTGGTCCAGGGCCCAAATTTTGCTTTGGACATCAAGTGGCGACCAGACACAGGAAAAAATATCTAAACTGTATTTAATGTAGCCAAGTGACGTTACTTTTGTTGTTGATGTCAACAACAAAAGATACAGGATGTTTTTTCTTCACCTTTTGTTGTTTAGTTGAAGAGCCTTTTTGTAACGAATGAGGCTGGTATCCATTCAGGAGCCCTCTCCTAAATAATAGCCATGAACTGTTTGTTCTGTATTTACTTCCTGTTATCACTGTATAAATAGTCATGCCTTACCATAGATACGGTGCAAAGTATTGCCGTTGCATCACTGCCTTACCGAGCGTTTTTCCATTGTCTGTTTCATTGCCATCTTGTAATGACCATTGTGCATGTTTTACTGGATTACACTTTCCCCTTCTGTCGCTCTCTCCATGTTGTGTCAGAGAAGCGACACTAGGGGTCTCTCCTCTGACACAACGTCTCGTTCCCTCCATCGGGGAACGGAGGTTACATACGTAACCTAGACGTTTTGCTTTGTTTGCCTGGTTGGACTGATTACTTGTCACTGTTTACTTTGTCTGTTTCATCGACTACATCTCTGCCTTGTGTTTTGGATTTGTTTGCTAAATTTATTAAACTTCCTGCTTTTGGATTCCATCTTCACATCCATGTCGAGTCCATCACACTATTATATTTATTATCCAGTTAATTTCCAAATATCAAACATAATTCAAACAGAATAAAGATTACACAGGAGGAAAACTTTGTCCATAATTTGTAGATAAATCTTGGAGGTCTAGACTATAAATCCTTTTATGTAATTGCCCTTATATTTACAGCTCAATGCCATATGCATAGTTAAGACCATGGAGGGCTCATCATTAATGTGGTTAGGTCAATGTAGCTAGTCTTTCTAAAATAAATAAATAAATACAATTATAGTATTCTTTCATGGAAAAAACAGTAGTCTAAACTTTAACTACAACTGCCACAGTTGTAATAAAAACGAGGTCCAATAGATTCTACCTAATAGATTATTACCTATAATTTTTTTGGTAGAATACCACAGCTACTTCTACTATTGTAAAAATCCTGATTCATTTTTAGTAAGGGTGACGTCTAATTTGAAAATTCTTTACAATACTGTGGCCAGGGTCCGAAATTAACTTTTTAGCTCACCAACTAACATGGCTGGTAAATTAAAACATTTACCACCCAGTCAGATTTCCTAATGGCCAATTTCTTTCTTTATTTATTTAATTGCACTTTATTAGAGTGGATTTTACAGACAGAGAGAAAAATAAACAATCCTATTAGACTGTTTAAAAGGGAATTTCTTTTTTCAATAATTATTTATGAAATGAGATTATTCACTTATTACAACAAAAATAAATTTGTATTTTAATCTACATGTTGTCAAATGAACAACCAGTTTGTAACTTGCATGAGTCTCAAGAACTTTAAGTAATATACAGTAACAGTTCTAGTTTTATTTAGAGTGAGTCAGTTAATTCAGTCAGTCCCAGCTGGTTCATAAGTCTTTTTGATTCACTAAAGAGAGCCAGCTCATAAATTTACTGCTAACTAGGGATGAACCAATATCGTTTTTTGGAGAACGAGTACTGAAACCTGTTTATTTGTTTTATTATTTCTGAAATCTATGTCAACAGTTTATTTTATCATAAAAATTGTGTCTAGATAAATGAATTAATAAAAACTTTAAACAAAATGAAAATAGAACAATTAATTCTCAACATAGCATTGTATTATAATTTTTTTTTTTTCAAATTAAGTGCTTTTATTCAGAACCTCACAGCACAATCCAAAATACAACACTGGAGTTATTTATTCGAAATAAAGTGCTGCATAATAAAGCTTCATAAGTGATAGACACTGCTTAAATATTACACTATTACTACTGATTTATTATTAGAAGTAGTAGTACAGTGAAAGCTCTTTCCATTTCTGTTTGTTTTAACCAAAGTTTTCACCTCTAGAAAAGCCGGTCGTTATGTGACTCAAAGTGATTAATAAACTGCAAACGGCTGCTATTTAATTAAATTAATATGTAATCTGCATTAACTGAATTAGTGCTCTGCTCATGGTAATCTGCTACAAACAGAGCACGTGAGTGTGAGCCAAGGACCAGGGGCGGTGCCAGGATTTTTTCACAGGTGTGGCTGGGCAGGGTACCGGGGTTTGCGAGTGGAGTGTTGCCCGATTGTGGGGGGTCTGTGAGTGGGGGGGGCACATGGAGGCCTTCTATTGGAGCTCTAGAACTGCCTCTGCAAGGAGCTCTTAAGGGCAGCAGGCATCAGCACAACACCGGCTCCACACATAACAACTGTGCGTGCCTTGCTCTCACGAGACTTTTATGGCATATGTCACCATGACATCACAGCAAGTCGGACAGATTTCTAACCGGCATGCACCTGCTGCTGATCACTGGTTATCGGTTCTGCGCAGAACTTTTTTTTACTGAGAACATGAATTTCAAACAAATAAGGCACATAATCAAGTTGTATTCATCAAACATCTTGTTGAGCACAACCAAATGGGACATACAAAAAGGGCAGACTTTTAAGAGAAAAAAATTAAATATATATATATATATTTATATACATACACATACAGGGCTTTATCAAATTAGCTTAAAATTATTCAGTAATGAAACCATTCTTCCAATTGTTTAAACTGGGCTTAGTCTTAAATATCTACATTTATTTATAAAAAACATTCTCAGTGACAACAAAATATTGAGAACAAAGTCAAAGTTCCTATTTCTGACAAAAACACCAAACTTAGTTGTCTTCAGTGTCAGGGGTGACAGCTCAATCTCCTTGGACTCTCCAATATCTCTCCAGAAAGGTTGTTCTAATTCACAATGGAAAAACACATGTTCCAAACTTTCTATTTCCGTTTCACAAAACACACAATTATTCATATAAAAATTGAATTTCAATCTCAGAAATTCATTTGTTGGATAGATCACATTTAAAATTTTGAAGTGCACCTCTTTTACATTAGGAGGAAGTGGAAATGAAATATATATTTTCCTAATTTTCTTAACCTCTTCAGCTCCAAATTCCTTAAGAAAATATTTTCTTCTTACTGGGTTCGGGTAAAATTCCTTTAAAAGAATGTTTCTAAAAACTCTGTTGGAACATTTATTGTCACAAAAGTCAATTCCTTTTAAAGGAATAAAGTTATGTTTATATACTAGTTTCCAATAGAGAAGGACTTGCTGATGGAAAGCAGAGAGTTTAACTGGTAATGAGCTAAATTCAAAATCACAACAAAGTAGAAAATATATCCATCCAATTTTTGAAAGATCACCTTGGGGACAATAAACCAGAAGAGTGGCTCTTCTGAATAAAAGATTTCAAACATTTCAGATTCAGTACACTATTCATGATGTCAAAATCCATTGCATTCAAATCCCTATCTTCATAGTTTTTAACCATGTCATTCTTCCTTATGTACTGACATTTGTTTCTCAATTTGAATTTAAAATTACGTTATTTATTGATGTAATCATTCTTGCTGATATGGATAAGGAGAAGGCTGGGTAAATTAGGTAAATATCAGTTTTGGATAATAAAACTCTCCCAAAGATTGTGATATCTCTCTGCAGCCATCTGTTTAGTTCTGAATTACACTTGTCTATATTATTCCAAATATTCATATAATCAGATAAAATAATTTTAGTTTTATCCTTAGAAATAACAATCCCCAAATATTTAACCTCCTTCTTAATTTGTATATTATATAATGGCTGCAGGGGATAATCATGTAAGGTTAATATTTCATATTTATCTAAGTTCAGTTGTAGGCCTGAAGCTTCTGAAAATTAGTTAATAGACTGTAAAGCTATGGGAATTTGATTTCCATTTTTTTTTTTTATAAAGTTGTGTCATCTGCTAACTGACTTATTATTATTTGTCTTTCCATCACATTTAACCCTTCAATGCAATTGTTGTTTTAGCAAAATGGATACCATCTCTGCAACCATTATAAACAATAATGGTGAGCTACCGCATCCTTGACGAATTCCCTTCTTAATATCAAATCTTTAACAAGTGTCATGTCTAAGAGATATAGAACTATTGATTCCATCATACAGCATTCCAATTACATTTATAAATATCTCTCCATATCCAAATTAATGCAAAGTTTTCAATATGAATGGATGTTCAATGGAATCAAATGCTTTATAAAAATCTAAAAATACAAGAAACCCCCTTGAATCATGCCTCTATAATCAAGTAAATCAAATACAAGTCTTATTCTATTATGGTTTAGCCTTCCTTTAAAAAAAATCCTGATTGAGTCTCACTAATTATGGTCGAAATACTTTCTTCAGCCTAGCAGCAATAGCCCCAGAAAGTATTTTAAAATTGGTATTAAGCAATGTTATTGGTCTCAAATGATCTAATAAACATTTATCTTAACAGATTTAGGGATCAGGGTAATTAAGCCTTGTTTCATACTTGACATCAGTTCTTTCTTCTCAATAAACTTCTTTAAGGCTTTGAATAATACATTTCTTACATCCTTCAAAAAAGTTTGACAAAAATTGGTTGCGAGCCCATCCGTCCACGGAGATTTGTTTGAAACCGTCTCGGGTTACATGTGTAACCCTTGTTCCCTGAAAAAAGTGGAACGAGATGCGGCGCTGCTAAGCGTTACGGGGAACAACTCTAGCTGTGAACCGAGCTGAAATAGTGTGTGTAACACGTCAATGAACATTGACTGGAATTTATAGCCTCGGTTGATGTAATCATTAGATGCACCTGTGGCCAGGCTATAAATGGATACGTCACCAGGTGTCGTCAGATACTTATTTTTGAAGAGCAGTCCTGGGACGTCCCAGTGCGGCAAAGCAGCGCAGCATCTCGTTCCGCTTTTTTCAGGGATGTAACCCGAGACGTTCCCTTTACAAAAAGCTTCACTTTGATGCTGCGCTGCTAAGCGCTACGGGGAACGCAATACCCACGCCGCCGCACTTGGGGCTGTCCGGGCCCCTACGGTTGTGCAGTGTACTCACAAAAACGCGAGAGGTCTCAGACATGAGCTTGAGATGTCGACTCAAGGGCATAAGAGCCCGGAGTAGCATAAACATCTAAACCATTCAATTTTGATGAATGTGTGCGGAGAGGACCAGCCTGCCGCATCACAAACTTGTTTAGGCATGGGCTGAGATGTCGACTCAAGGGCATAAGAGCCCGGAGTAGCAAAGCATCTAACCTATAAAGTTCGATGAATGTGTGCGAAGAGAACCCGATCGCAACACAAAATTGTCATAAAAACTGATGAATGTGAGCGGAGAGGACCAGCCTGCCGCATCACAAACTTGTTCAGGCATGAGCTGAGATGTCGACTCAAGGGCATAAGAGCCCGGAGTGCAGAACATCCAAACTAGAAAAATCCAATGAATGTGTGTGGAGAGGACAACCTGCCGCATCACAAACTTGTTTAGGCATGGGCTGAGATGTTGACTCAAGGACATAAGAGTCCGGAGTAGAAAAGCATCTAGCCCATAAAGTTCGATGAATGTGTGCGAAGAGAACCCTATCGCAACACAAACTAGTCATAAAAACTGATGAATGTGAGCGGAGAGGACCAGCCTGCCGCATCACAAACTTGTCCAGACATGAGTTTGAGATGTCGACTCAAGGGCATAAGAGCCCGGAGTGGCAGAACATCCAAACTATAAAAATCTAATGAATGTGTGCGGAGAGGACAACCTGCCGCATCACAAACTTGCTGCAGAGGGAGACCTCTAGCCAATGTTTTAGAGGAGGAGAGCCCTCTGGTAGAGTGTGCCCTAAAACCTACTGGCGAAGCTTGACGGCGCGCCTCGTAGGCCCGGGCAATAATGAGGATGCCTCTTCGCAGTGGCCGCATAGAACCTGGCAGTGGTGAGGCAAGTGCCCGCTGACAGTTCTTTCTACAGAAAATCCAGAACTGAAGCAAACTGGCAGTTAGCTGGTTCTGTAATAAGAACTTTAGTAGATGGAAACGCATGCAGGTGCATTTGTGCTATGAATGCGTTACTACAATCAGCCCCACCATGGGGTTGCTGGGCGACTCGGGGAGAAGTAGAGGAGACATTGCGCTATCAACAGAGGCGAAGAGGTCCTCTTCTGCCCTGTAAAATCTACCCAGATCAGTTCCAAGTGGAGGGAGCCCTAGCACTTGAAATGGTCGCGATAACCTCAAGAGAAAACCCTGTGAACATCATTCGGTACCCTTAGGGGCCAGACATGAAAGGTTTCACAATTCGGGCCAAGGATGAGAAGGTCCTCCCTGTTCGGAATCGCCCAAGGCGAGCCGTCGAGGAGAGGAATTAACTCTGAGAAACATATCCTGTTCAGCCAGCGCAGCACCATTAATAGGAGGCAAGACCCTTGCTGGTGAACATTGCCAAGACTCCCGGGAGCAGAGAAACCGGGGAAACGCATACAGACGCATTCTGGGTCATGTATGTGTCTTAACGTCCAGACCCAAGGGGGCTGGGTGATTTCAGGGAGAAGTAGAGGAGACATTGCGCTATTCATAGAGGCGAAGAGGTCCTCTTCTACCCTAAGATCTCACCCAAACTTGTTCCAAGTGGAAAAAGCCCGGCATTTAAAAAGGTCTCGATAACCTCAGGAGAGAGCCCTGTGTCCCTCAGTTGGTACCCTTAGGGGCCAAACATGAAAGATTCCACAATTTGGGGCAGGAATGAAATATTTCCCTGTGCCTGAGATAGAAGATCCTTCCTGTTCGGAATCGCCCAAGGCGAGCCGTCGAGCGAAGAGATTAGCTCCGAGAACCAAGCCCTGTTCGACCAGCGCGGTGCTATCAGTAAGAGGCAAAAACTCTTGCTGGCGAACTCTGGGCAACTACTACCTTAGGGTGGAGTTCTTAACTCCCCCATTGGTATTTTCTGTCTGGACCGTAAATCTGCTCCCATATACGGGCATCCAGGGATATGACTGACCTGAGTGACAGGAGCTTGCCCTGGGCCCTAAGGAGAACCCAACGTGTCAGAAATACAGCTGACAAGAACGTGGGTCTCCTTGATGATTTATGTAAGAGGCTACCGCTGTATTGTCCACCCGCACCAAGACATGGCAGCCTCAGGAGGAGGTATTTCAGGGCCAGAAATACAGCCATCAACCCGAGACAGTGACTGTGACAACCGAGCTGACGACCCTCCTGTCCCCTTAAGCTGGACGACCACTTAAGGCCGCTACCCTGCCCATCAGGGAGGCGTCTGTCGTTAGCAGCCTGCGACAACAAGACGCACCTAGAGTGGGACCCAAGGCAGAAAACCGGGGTCTGAACCACATAGAAAGGGAACGAAGCCTGAGGTGCGTAACCCTATTTAGCCTAGGGGTTTTGGCCCTTGGAAGAAATCCCCTGGCTTTTGGCCACAACAAAAATGGTCTCATGAGCAGAAGGTCCAGAGGGATCACCGTGGATGCGGTCGCCCTGAGACCTGGAAATCGTTGATACTGATAACAGTGCAACCTTGACCTAGTCTGACTTTGCTCAGGGTGATCTGAATGGACTCAATACTAGCGGGAGACAGTTGTGCCCACATTGTGATTGAACTCCATACAATGCCCCGATAGACAGTGTTCTGAGTGGGAGAGAGGACGCTTTTCTTGGCGTTGAGCCTCAACCCCAGAGAAACAGATGAGCTAAGACGATGTCCCTGTGCTGAACTGCCAGTTCCTGGAACTGCGCTAGGATCAGCCAGTCGTCTACATAATTCAGAATGCAGATGCCCCGGAGTCGCAAGGGGCCAGCGCTACATCATGCATTGTGAATGTGCGGGTAAAAAGGGCTAGGCTGAGTGAAAGAACCTGACACTGGAAGACTTCGCCCCCGGAAGTGAACCTCAGGAACTTTCCATGTTGTGGCAGAACTTCTAAATGAAGTATAGAAGTGCATCATAAGATCGATGGTGACCAGCCAAACGAGTTGTAGGGCTTGAGACACGACCGTCTTGACAGGCATCATCTTGGACTTGAACACCCATGGGTAGTTCAAGCTTTAAGATCTAAGCCAGACGCCACCCCTCACCCTCCATGGGAAACGGGAAGTATTTAGTGTAATAACCTAACTCTCTCTCTGGAAGGGGAACACATACCATGGCCCCTTTAACCAGGAGATTGAGTTTTTTGTTTTTACAAAAAAAGAAATCCGGTTTACGGTAGTGAGAACATGCCGTTGAAACACGGAAAAGCGACCCGAAACACCAAGAGGTGGCGGGAATGGAGGGGCTTCGAGGGGGTACCGGGAGGGGTGAAGTGAAGCACGTGCCCCGTCCCGAGGGGAGCTACCCCCTAATCTAGGCGCAAGACCATCAGGGTTTTCTCTTACTAGAAATGATAGCCCTGAGGTCTTGCTTCGGGGGCTGGCGAGGGAGGCGAGACTGTCCCCAATCCCTGGGAGGAGCACGACTCGCCACGCTTTGCTTTTGAGCCTCCGTTCAGACAGGACTGAGGCGGGTCTGAGGCTTGCTCGTCAAGCGCAGAACCCACACTCAGGTCATCCGGGAGGTCATTCTGGTATGCCTGTAAAACAGCATGGTGTGCAGAGCAGCACCAGCCTGACCTGCTGCTTGATAAGCCCTTCCCACTAAAGTGGAGGTTGTCCTACAAGGCTTTGAGGGGAGAGAGGGCTTCTTAAGTGACGATGCCGAGCCCGGCGAGAGATAGCCCGCAAGCGTCTCTTCAACCGGCGGCATCACTGAATACCCCCGTGCCTCAGCACCCACGATGGTCGAATATAATGATGTCGAGGGTATGTGAACACGGGAAGAAAATATATATATATATATATATATATATATATATATATATATATATATATATATATATATATATATATATTATTTATTTATTTATTTATTTTTAAATTTTATTTATTTATTTTTTTTTTTTAGGGGTTCCTCCATGAGCGAAAAAGCTCTTCATGGAGGTTATCAAAGAAGGGAAGGGACTCATGAGGCGTTCCCTTTCTTAGAATGGAAGATAAAATCTATCCCCTAATTTGGAGGGTTTGGTGTCTCTTTTTCGCGTGGCCAGTCCAATCTGGCAACCGCTTGAGTAACAACATCGAGCAATTCCTCCGTAGATTTTTTTATCGCGGACAGAAAGCTCGGAGGCGGGAAGAGAATCGCGATCCTCCTCATGATCCGAAGAAGCATCAGAACGCGCTTCGAGATCATGTGAAGGACCAGCTGGGTTTGGGGAGAGAGTGAGAGAAAGGGATCAACCCGTCTCTTGCTCCTCAGCCAAATCCATGCAAGAGCCCCACGAACGATCTTTATTTATTTATTTTTTTCGTGAGTGCTGACTCCCGGAAGCAAGCGAGGCGAGCACGAAGCACTCTGCCTGTTAAAGCAAATCGCAGTGCTCGCACCCGCCCTGCTGCAACGCGAGAGCAGCGTGCTCTTACCCCCAAACAAACAGAGCAAAAACTGATGTGTGTCCTCTTCAGCTATAGAGCAAGAAGAGGGGAACATGCACCGTTTGCGGCTTTCAGTCATTCTCTCTTTTTTCTTTCTTTTTTTAGAAATATATATATATATATATATATATATATATATATATTTTCTAAACAGAAGAGAGAAGAAAAAAGAGAACAACGAGAACAACGTTCACTGCACACTGCCTAACTGATTCTAACTCCTAACAAAGGAAAGAAAGTTTTGACAGGGTTTCTGAAACACACAGAAACAGAATCGCTCTGAAAAAAAGAGTTTCTGACGACACCTGGTGACGTATCCATTTATAGCCTGGCCACAGGTGCATCTAATGATTACGTCAACCGAGGCTATAAATTCCAGTCAATGTTCATTGACGTGTTACACACACTATTTCAGCTCGGTTCACAGCTAGAGTTGTTCCCCGTAGCGCTTAGCAGCGCAGCATCAAAGTGAAGCTTTTTGTAAAGGGAACATCTTCATGATAACTGACTCCAGTTCTTCAATTTTAAGATCTGACTCACATAAATATTTAAAGGACTACTCAATACATGGGAAAAAGCCCTTGATTTAAAAAAAATAAATAAATAAAAAGCAGAGAGAGAGAGAGAGAGAGAGAGAGAGAGAGAGAGAGAGACAGAGAGAAAGATCAGCATCTACCAAAGAGTAATCTGAGGAATACAATTTAGAGTAGAATGTGAAAACTTATTTTTCTATACTCCTAAAATCTCTCAATTCTACCCCATTTATCATTAGACATATAGTTGAGTTTCTCTGCTGTCTACTTTTTTCTAAATTACTAAAATGCAAGGAATTGTTCTCACCTTCCTCAATCCATTTTGCTCGTGATCTTATAAAGACACCCTGAGCTCTTTCAAGATAGAGATCATCTAACTAGCCTTGTAACTCCATCAACCTATTTTTTTCTTGATTGTTTAGTTCAGGTTTACTACAGCACTGACTTATTTCCTGGAGTAAATTGCTTTCATATACTCTTTTTTTCCTGATAAGATCCTTGCAAACGTTTATGGTAAATTGTCTAATTTTGAATTTCATAAATTCCCATTTATGAATATTAGATTAAATTGATTTATTATTCTCGATACCCCTTATTAATTCCCTGATTTTATTGCAACATTTTTCATTTTGTAACAATCTGCCATTAAATTTTAAAATGTATTGTGGGTTCTAAAACTAGATCTATAAAACAATGATCAGATAAAGGCGCTTTTGAGATTTTAGTTTGTGAAGCATATCTTAAAATGTTATCACTCACCAACCAATAGTCAACTTTAGATTTGCTCCCTACATTGGGCTTAAACCATGAGAAACATTTAATTCCAGGATTTAAACTTCTCCATACATCCATTAAATTGTTATCTATCCTAAAACCTTCAACAATGTCATTTCACTGCCCCTTTCCTAATCTGGGAGGCCATAAATCTTCCCACTTGTCTGGTGCCATGTTCCAGTCCCCCACCCAACTAAGATATAATCAGTGGGGTATAGCACTTTAAGATCTGAAATCACATTGGCTATATTTTCCATAATTGTTTTGTCCATCATCGTTATAGCCATAAAAATAAGTTATTATAAGAAATAGACTTTCAATTTTCAGTACCACCGTCAGCTAGTGACCATCTCCATCAGCTCTATGAATGATAATTTCACCAGGGCATTTGTTAAAGCATATCACCACACTTCCAGATCAGTTAGAACCATGACTGAATAGAATCCTGTCTCCCCAATGATTAGTCCAAAAAGTCACATCCAGGTCAGAAGAATGAGTCTCTTGCAAAACAATTGAGATTTTTGCCCTTTACAGAATAAAAAGAGTGCTTTTCTCTTCACACTCTCATTCAAGCCCCTAACATTCAATGAACCAAACACAATTTTGACATTTACCATTAACACTAGAACAGATAAATAAAAAAATGGAACTGTAAGTGTAACACTTGTTTAATCACCTCACTCAGTAACTGGATGAACTGTAGCCTTTTGATAGAACTTCCCATTAATAATTTTCCAAAGTCACAGTCATAAGTGCATAACTTCACCTGTCATGTCCAATCCATCGTCCTTTGATGAATCCTCAAGGAACCGCGTTTTCCAGCCTGCCTCGCTTGTTCAATTTGTGACCACAACTTTCTCCTTTCTTCCAAATCCTCCAATGGTAGCATTTCAGCAAAACAAATGGCATTATCCTTGCAGATTGGAGAGCCTTTGCTCCTTCGCCAAATCTCTTCCTTCACCCGCCTTTGAGTAAGCAGAATGATGACAGGCCTGTTTTATTGTCCATCTTTTTTCCAACTCAATGCGCAATGTTCCATCTTTGAATCCATACCTGGGACAATCATACAAAGGATTTGAATGACTTGCTCTCATATATATTTCATATTTTTTCTCTTCCAAGCCCTTGATCCAGAGACACAACCTTATTATGTATATGTTAGGAATATTTTGGATCTGGTCGCGATCTCCAATTCCCCCGGTCCCGTCTACCTATGTTCGTGCCCAGTGAAGCGCAGTCATGAGTCTGAGTCTCTGTAGACTCCGTGAAGGAAATAGAAAGAATGACACACACACACTCGGTCTGTATTAAATCTATTCAGTGTTTATTAGAGCAGGCATGTAATTTATATTTTCATGAGACAATAAACAGCCAATGGGAAAGCGGTAACAAGGCCTAGGGTCAAGAGGGAGAAAATGGGTGTAGAGGCCATATACAGATGTTCCAGCCGTGATTACGTTACGGTTGACTTTGTGGACGGGTGTGACCTTAATCAGATCACAGAAATAAGTATGCGGAACATGATAAAGAGGAAAAGAAAAACGGTCAGCAGTTGCTAAATATATTGACTCACTATCGTGCTCACTGCAGCCTGCATCTGGGGTCAACTGAACACACATGGAAGGTCAGAAGCACACACACACACACACACACACACACATGGAGCAGAACAGCATGTACAATTTCATATTTCTCAAAATCCCTCCTTTGATCATAAAATGATCACAATCATATCAAACATTGTACCATGCTAAAACCTTTACCATGGGAGCATTAAACCCTCATATCTTCTTCGTTCATTCTTAGGGGTCGATAAGCAACTTGAGGTGGTTTTACCACTAAGCTAAGAGAGCTGGAAATCATTTGTTTGATTAAAGCCATAAAACAAGGCCATAAGCAGGCGATGATGAAAAATACAAGCAAAACGCAGAATATGACCATTAAGTAATGTTCCATTTTGTAAATGAATGTCCAAAAACCTGAAAAGAAATCAACATCCCCATTGGCACGGTCTTGTGACCTCTTTACTATTTCAGAAAAATATTTTTTATACCTTGCTCTATGCATAAACGTAACTAAATCAAACCTGTTAATTTCTACCTGATTCATAACTTTGCTAATGGGGCAAAGAATGATTGATAAAACTTGTCCACTCTGTTCCAGATTCTTTGGTCCTCCGGCGTGTTGTTCTGCTGTGTCAGAGTGGAGGACGCCCTTTTTGTTCAGGTGTGGGTTGTTTAATCCACATGTTGAATTGTTCCCACATGTGGTGTTTCTTCTCAGGAACTAGGGCTCCTGCGTTATGCTAGCCACTGACGCTGCGTGTTCAGCTCCTCCAGTGGGGTTGCACTCAGCAGTTACCTGTCGGTCCCTCCTCTGGTGCTGGCTCAAAAGTAGAGAGTTTAGTTACACTTGATGGTGTCATTCAGTTTTGGGCAGGGCCAGACGACCCTGCTTGTCTCTTAACAAATTGCTCTGATCTGGTTTCACTTCATTCATTGCCCAATGTTGAATATCAGATTCGGATGGGTTTGCCTGTAAAAGTTTTACGTCAATATCTTTTACTAAAGTTTTCTGCATCATAGAAACAGTTTCTTCAGCTTGATTTAGATCTGGTCTTATCACGACTTCCTTTGAAGCCATCTTTGTTACTTAATCAGCCAATCTGTTTCCTCTCACCTCCCCTGCCATGTGGCCTGCGACCTTTATGACAGCAAATTTTGTTGGCAGTTGTGCTACTCTGAGTAATTCTGCAACTAGGTCTTTGGTGTGATATGGGTTTTCCTTCTGCTGTCTTGATATCCCTCTCTTCACCCCATATGCATATTTTGAGTCTGTGTATGTTAATGGGTTTTCCTTTCGCCAATTGTAATGCTCTAATTAATGCAAATAGTTCAGCAGCATGTGCCGATTTTTATGGGAGGGAGTAGGCCTCAATGATTCGATTAGGAAGTTTAGTTATGGCGTAGCCGCACCAGTATACAGAATCATTTAGCTTCGAACAGGACCCATCAATGTACCGATGGTCCCCCCATCGATGTACCGATTGTCCCCCTCCTCCAGGGCAGATGATGAAACATCTGGCCTGCAGGAAGTTAATTTGTTTATACTGTCTAGATTGTCATGAGAGTCATTAGAAAAAGCACCTTTGGTAAGTAATTTCTGTAAGAAGATTTTCGGACCGTGTATCACGGAGATCACCTACCTGGTGAGATGTGTGCACAATGAGCGGAACAATACTCTCTGCATCTTGCACCATCAATGCTGCAGCAGCCACGGCTCGCAAACATGCAGGGAGGCCTTTGGCTGGTCTGAAGGTGCCGCCATGGGATTGTGCAAGGATCGCTGCTGCTGTACCTGCCATCGTTGGGTAAGCCCAGAGTTGGTGGGGAGCTAAGGCTGCTCTGGAGATGCTTAAAAGCCATGTCCATCTCAGCTGTCCACTTAATGGGTTCTTCGGCCCCTGAGAGTGTGGCTTCTCTCAGAATCTTGTCTTATAGAGAGCAGTTCGGCACACAGGCTCTTTTGCAGTTTGTGACCGAATCAACTTTCAGTTTCCCATTGGAAGCTTTGAAGCCAGCCTGTGCCAGAACGTTGCAGACAATAGTTGAGGCAGCTGTGCAGGATGTATTATGGGACCTATACCTTCCTCCTTTTCCTTGGATAGTGGGTATTGTTTTGCAGTATACCGACATGTCAGAGCGGAGTTTTGCAATCATTGAGGCCTGCCTCGTCTTTGTTGGGGGCCCATAGTGCCTGGTCGACATTTGGCAGTTCTGTTTTTGCTGCCAAGGATTCAGCAGACATGAAATTGCAGACATCACCACAACATCCTGTATACACAGACTGGGAATATACTGATGGGAACAGCAATTGGAGAGAGTTAGATTCAAATGTTATCTTAGCCCCAATTGTATGCACCAGATCACAACCTAATAAGCAGAATGGAGATTCTGGTAAAATTAATATCTTGTCTATATGCTGCCATACTCTGCAGCAATGCGAGGAGGTCTTTAAAAAGCGTCATTGTCTCCCTATGCCTAGTCTATGTGGTTCCTTTAAAGTCTTTATCTGACCTAGTTCTTCCTTCCTCTATTTGTGGCTGATCAAATTTTGTATCCAACAAAGGCACTTTATCAATTAATATCAATTCAGTTATTTCTGGAGGTAAGGTTTTGGACAGTATGAATCTATAATCACGTCCAGTCAATTGACTGTGTGGTAAGTTTCTTTAAAACATTCATGTATTGTAGAAGATACTTAACTGGGTCTGGTAATTTATTCTTTTTTTTTTTTGCTAGTGCCTCTGTCATAGTTTATTTTTTTTATTTTTTTTTTTTTTTACAATATTTTTATTGAACTTTCACACATATATTTCACTTATACAAAGACAATCAAAACAGTAACATCCATAAAATAAACAGTCACAATTTCCACAAGACATTTCACATACTTCACATACTTAACAAATTAAATAAACTAAATAAAACACAGACACTCAACAACATATATCAACACAGCAGTTTCAAGTTGATTGTTCACTTTAACGTTTAAGAAACTCTATTAAAGGTTTCCACACATTCTCAAACTCTACAGTCCTTCCCCTGGTTATATAAGTCAGTCTTTCCAACACAATACAAGATGCCATCTCCTTTATCCACACATGTATTGAGGGCACATCCATTTTTTTTCCAAGACAGAGCAATCATCCTCCTAGCTTGCAGAAGACCGAAGTCAATTAAAGTTAACTCTTTAGGGTTGACAATAAAGTTTTTGGGATATATACCAAGTATACATATTCCCGCCTGGTGAGGTACCTTCACTCCAACAATCTCAGATAAAGTCAGAACAACTTCTTTCCAATATTTCTTTATTTTTGGGCAATCCAATACGCAGTGGTACAGAGTACCCTTTCCTTCCAAGCACTTAATGCACTTGTCTGGCACATCAGGGGACCATCGGTTTAGCTTAACAGGGGTAATGTATGTTCTCATCAACCATTTGTATTGTAATAATTTCATTCTAGTACTGATAGATTGTTTTTGGGCTTTAAAACATGCCTTTTCCCAATCAGCCTTTTGTATGTCTTCCTGAATATCTAGTCTCCATGCCTCTAGCCTGTCGATGGTGGACTCTTTATCATATGACATCAAAGCTGTATAGAATAAAGAGATCTGTTTCCTCCCCTCCAGATGCTGAAGTGTAAGGTCTTCAAGATGTGATAGTGGTGGTTCAGTTACTACATTCTTATGTTTAGATAAAATAAAATGTTTCAATTGTAGATACTTAAAAAAATGTTTTCTAGGAATATAGTATGTTTGGCACAGCTGATCGAATGTAAGAAGATTACCATCCATATAAAGGTCCTCTATTTTTTGCGCACCATTATCTGCCCAAATTTTGAATCCACCGTCTGCTCTTCCTGCCTTGAAATATGTATTGCCCCATATGGGGGAGAAACGAGAGATGGAAGGAGTGTCTCCAATATGCTTATGTGCTTTGTACCAGATGTCAACAGTGTTTCTGAGAAAAGGGTTCTCTGTTAATCTTTTTAGCTTCTTTGGATCTGCAGAATACATGTACAGCCTTAATGGGAGGTTTGGTACTGATGCCTGCTCAATATTCACCCAGGTAGGAGGGGCCTCCAGTGAGAAATAAAACACTGCAGAACGTAACTGAGCAGACCAATAATACAATTTCAGGTTTGGGAGTTGTAGCCCCCCACCTCTCATATGGCAGGTACAGCAATCTGAGCCTCAGTCTAGACTTTTTTTTTTCCAAATGAATTTACCAAAAGAACTATTAAGCTTGTCAAAAAATTAACCTGGCAGTGGAAGTGGGAGCGATTGAAACAGGTATAAAAACTTTGGTAATATACTCATTTTAATTAAATTTATACGGCCAATCATTGATATGGGCAACGTCAACCATCGATCCAATGTCTCACTCACTTCCTCTATTAGTGGATCATAGTTTGCTGGGATGATCATTTTTATTTCGGGGGTAATTTTAACACCAAGATAGGTGAATCCATCCTTTGCATTAGAAAAGGGGGATTTTATGACCGGGTTCAGTCTTTCTTCTTTATTTAAAAACAGTATAGATGATTTTGCATTATTAATATTATACCCAGAAAACCGCCCAAACAATTCAATCTGTTGTAAAAGTTGTGGGATCCTAATTGACAGTTTAGTTAAAAACACAATCACGTCGTCAGCATACAAGGATATTTTATGCTCCTTTTCTCCTAAACTGATGCCCGATATACCCGTCTGTGTCCTTATTGCCATAGCTAGTGGCTCTATGGCCAATATAAATAACATAGGTGACAGAGGGCACCCCTGGCGAGTAGATCGTTCCAAGGTGACTGCTTTAGAGACTATTCTATTTGTCAAGACACTGGCTGTTGGGCTTGTATATAAAATCTGAATCCATTTAAGAAATTTCTGTCCAAATCCATATCTCGGCAAAACATTAAATAAGTATGGCCATCCGATAAGTCTTATTGGTCTAAATGAGGAGCATTCTGTGGGGGTTTTTCCTGGTTTCAAAATCAATGTTATCATTGCTAGTCTTAAAGAGGGTGGGAAAGTTCCTGTTTGATAGGATTCTTCAAACATATTAATGAGTGGGATTAATAGTTTTTCTTTATATGTCTTGTAGAATTCAATAGGCAAACCATCAGGCCCTGGAACCTTGCCGCTGTTAATATTTTGAATAGCCTGTGAAATTTCTTCAGTTGTCAAATCACCATCTAATTCATTTTTAGCATCTTCCGTCAGTGTCTGGAATTGAAACCGATCAAGAAATGTATCGCGTTCTTCTGCGGTTTGGGGCATTCTGACCTATATAAGCATTCATAAAAGTCTCTAAAACTATTGTTAATTTCCAATGGATCTATTGACAGGTTCCCCGAAGGAGTCATTATACTATTAATTGCTCTCTCAGATTGTATTTTTTTAATTCTCCTTGCCAAAAGCTTCCCAGCTTTTTCCCCTTGATCATAATAGGATTGTTTTAGCCACATTAAACGTTTTACAACTTTATCAACAGATAGCTTATTATATTCAGCTCTCAGAAGTAGCAAGTCTCTATGTTTCCTTGGATCGTCCCTTACATTTAGACTTATCTCTAAGGATTTAATTTGTTTTTCCAATATTTCCATCGTTACCCTTTGTTGTTTGACCTTGGAGCTTGTATAACTGATTTATGATTTCTCCTCTAATGTACGCTTTAAACGCTTCCTATCTCGTGCTGGCAATGGTTTGAACTGTATTTAACTCAAAATAACTATCTATTTTAGTTCCCACATATTTAACGAAGTCCGGGTCCTGTAACCATCTTACTTGCATTCGCCAACTAGGGGGGTTATAAACAAGTCTCTCTATATGCATATTTAATCAAATAACAGCATGATCACTTATTACTATGCTGTCATACCAACATTTTTTAATTTTTGACAAGAGTTCCCTTGAGACAAGAAAGTAATCAATACTGGAACGAGATTTATGCATACTTGAGTGACAAGAGTACTCTATTTTACTAGGATTCTGCTCTCGCCAAACTTCAACCAAATTTACATCATCTATATATTGCTTTAGTAATTTTCTTGTCTTTGACTTATAAGTATCACAACCTGTAGAGCGATCCATTTCCGGGTTTAAAGTACAATTAAAGTCTGCTCCAATAATGTAGAAGCCCCTTAAAGTAGATATAGTAAGGAAAAGATTTTCAAAAAATGTTGGATTAATCTCATTTGGGCCATATATATTAACAAAATTTTATGTGAGGGAAAGGATGTTGCCATGTGTAATGACGAATCTCCCAGCTGGGTCCTGGATTGTTTTTATAGGTTGGAATGGTATGCTTCTATGAATTAAAATAAGTACACCTCTAGCATAATTATTGTATGATGCGTGTATCACTCTACCAGGCCACCTATTCTGTATCGGTTTAAAGGGCACCTATTATGGCATTTAAAGTGTTCGTAATATTGTTTTGGGAGTCCCCAACAACAGTTTTACATGCATGCAATGACAAAAAACACTTTTGTTGTCTTATAATATGCATTTATGTTTACCTGATTTGCTCACCGACTCCCAAATGATTCGTTCAATGACTAATTTTTCCAAACCCCTTCTTTGCGTGATGCTAATCTGCGGTGATTGGTCAGATGACCCAGACAGTTGTGATTGGTATACTCTGTGCAGAGATTGTCGGAAACGGAACGCCCATCACCGCTTTATAGTAAAAAAAATCTAAATCAGAGAAGGAATTTGAGTTGATTTATGTTAGCGATCATAGCCCAAAGTTCGGTGGTAAACACCCAATCAGTTATTGTTTGCGTTAGCCCAACGCATAAACATTTTGGTAAAGCACTGCCTTACTACAAGTTATTGCTCTATTCTTTATGACAACTCCAATAACATCGACAAACATTTCACATATTTCAAAAAAATTGACATTGGAGACCTAGAAGCTGCGCTGAGCGTAACTTACACAACACACACAAATACTTATTAAGCATGCTAAAAAACACATAAAAGCAACAATTATTAATAATACTTACAGGTTGTGATTTGGAGGAGGAAGCTGATCCAAATAAACTTGGTACTGAACCTTCCTTCAGTATCAACCGGCTCGCGAATCCACACTTGAAAGCATTCATGTTCGTAAAGCAATCGTCATTAAAATGACGCGAACACAGCACAAGGTTCGGGCTATTTGTGTGGTATAGTTGTAAATATAAACTCTAGCCACTGATTCTTCACATGCTCGTCCCTGGGCAGTGAAAAAAAGGTTGCTTTTGATATGCACTTCAGAACACAGCGTCTTGTTGTCGACAAGATGTTTTCAAGTGGGCGCGGACAATGAGTGGGCGCGGACAATTTAATTTTTCGTCTTGACGTCACAACAAAAAGGAAAATGACTCATTGGAAAAACGATTCATTACATTGACTCAGAGTCGACTCCTACTTTTGACAGACAATAACTTTTTTTACGGTGAACTTTCATATATAAAACTTTGCAGGATGTTTTTGTTCACTTAAATCTATGTTACACACCACATGAAAGGTAATTTTCAAAATTCCATAATAGGTGCCCTTTAATATCAGAAACTGTCAGATGAGTTTCTTGAAGAAAAATTATTTTTGACTTGAGCTGTTTGATCCTGTTTATAACCTGTTTCACTTTGGTCAACTTCCGTAGCCCCCTAACATTCCAGCTCGTAACTTTTATATCAGAGATATTCTGAGTGACCATCTGTTCCACATACAATGTAATACATGTCAGTTGTACAGAGAAAAGGAGTAAGAAATGTTTCTGTTACGTTGAGTGCACAACATACAGAAAGAAAAAAGAACACCATATATACACTTACACATATAGACATTTAAACACCTTGTTTTCCCCCTCCCTTACTCAGAACAGCACCTGGAGGGCTTATGCCGATCCACTCTATAGAGGAGCAGCTAAACTACACGAACTAGCTCCATGGGCGACCAGAGGAGTCCGCCAACCACGCACTTTATATTTCAACAATATATAGTCAACTTACAATGTAAAATTATTATATATATAAAAATAAACAAATAAATAAATAACTCCTGGGACTCATTGCAGGGTTACCCTATACCTCTTAAACAAGCACTGTCAGCTGGTTTTCATGGTGAAGGAAGTAAACGGGTCTCACACCTCACCGCTTCATCCGATCCCTCAGAAATGTTTACTGTGGAAGTCCTCTGCCTCCTTTGGTGATGAAAACGAGTGTATCCTCCCGTTATGGAGGATTCTCATTTTGCACGGGTTAAGCTGAAACCCACGAAAGGTTCCCTTTTCAATGAATATTTTCTTTATTGCGTTGAATCCAAAGCGCTGTCGCGTGGTCTCGGCTGAGAGGTCCTGGACGAAGAAAAGTTTGTTTCCCTCATGCTTGATGTCACGTTGTTTAACGGAGTGAAAAACAAACTCCCGGTCCTGAAATTTCAGGAACCGAATGAGAACCGCTCTATCCTGGTTTGGTTTTGGTGATGCTAGGGTTCGGTGAGCTCTCTCCAGGATGAAGGTTCTATCGGTGTCCAGTTCCAGCCAACGAGGTAGCATGCTCTGTATGAAATCCAGTAGCGTTTGGTTGCCTTCAGCACCCTCCCGTAGACCGAACAACCTCAGGTTATTTCTTCGATTTTCAAGGTCCTCGGTCTTGGTTTCCAGATAGACAATTCTTTTCATAGCATTAGTCAGGTCAGTTGTATTTTTTTCCAGCTTTTCCTCTGCCGACATTATTCGGTTTTCAGCTTCTTCCATTCGGGTGGTGTTAGCAGCTACATTTCGCTTCACTTCTGACATACTGTTTTCCAAAGCAGTGACAGAGCTGGCCATCTTACCCAGGCGTTCATCTTGGTCCGTTGCTCGATAGCACCCCTGCCTCTGTCATAGTTAGTGGAACGATTATTGCAGTTAACATTTTCATCAGTGGTATGCAGTATTAAACATAACTACAATAGGAATTTTATGATCCTAATCAAAATTGTATGGTCATGTATTATGCCTATGCAATAATAGTGTTAATTCAAAAGTAATCCAACATCTGTAATTTGATGGCTGAGTCACAATCAATGCTAATTGTAATGGGTCAGTAGGTGTTTATTCCTTTCAGACCGTTTATCCTTTTATCATGTTCTTCATTGCGTATTGGCATTGTGTTGAAAACCAGGGGCCCTCTGATCTGCAACCATGCCAATAGCGTTTTTTTTTTTAATTCTATTTATCTAATGGAAATATTATTACTTGAGTGCCAAGTTGTACTTGCATATCCCATGTATGTATCAGAGCTTAAATATATATATTGTAATCTAAAAATGTCATAACTTAACAGATTTGCAAACGCAGGTAAAATAAGGTATAACCTTCTATGGTATGGTTCTGTATTTATATTTCTGAACGTTTTTATATTTTTCTCTTAGCAAAGGAAATTCCTTTAAAAATGTTTCACCAGACAGTTTTCATTCCCAACATTCATTCAATACATAAAAGATTATCTTTTCTTCATTCAGACAACAGTCACTTTCATCATATCCCTTTAAAGGGCTTATATTCACACTTGTTCCCTTATTTACAGGGCTCGTATAACATACATTCTGTGTTCCTCTTTTTTTTATAAGGACTCATCACACATTACACATTCTCATATGCACTTACGCTTCAGTCATAATTCTCACGTTTACAGATACAGATACTCTCACAAGCACACCAAAAAGTCAAACTATAACAAACATGTAACAAACAACATATAATTCTCCAAACACTCAGTTCTAACGCCTGCTGGACTGGGCATATTCTTCTAACAAATTACCCTTTTTTTTTTTTTTTTTTTTATTTATCTCTCCTCTTCCCACCTTAGTGAGGATGTTCAACTGTTACAGTCAATCTGAGGTATTTTACCTCCTTTCTGTGTATCTCACAGAGCAAACGCTCCCTTTCCAGAGGCCCACTGATGCAGAGAAATCCTTTCCAGTTAAAATGTTTCGATGTGCATTTGTTCAAAATGGAGTGATCAGCTCCCTTTCTGCAGCTTTGGCAGAGCAATAACCTTCCCTTTCTTTTTAGGGAGTCCAACAAATGCACGCAATATACAGTTCAGAGATACCTCAACAAACAGGTCAACATAAGTTTGTCAAAAAATTGACCTTACCTGTTTGTGAGGTATCCCGCACGAGCCCCCAAACTGTTAGGAATATTTTGGATCTGGTCGTGATCTCCAATTCCCCCGGTCCCGTCTACATATGTTCGTGCCCAGTGAAGCGCAGTCATGAGTCTGAGTCTCTGTAGACTTCGTGAAGGAAATAGAAAAAATTACACACACACACACACACTCGGTCTGTATTCAATCTATTCAATGTTTATTAGAGCAGGCATGTAATTTATATTTTCATGAGACAATAAACAGCCAATGGGAAAGCGGTAACAAGGCCTAGGGTCAAGGGGGAGAAAATGGGTGTAGAGGCCATATACAGATGTTCCAGCCGTGATTACGTTACGGTTGACTTTGTGGACGGGTGTGACCTTAATCAGATCACAGAAATAAGTATGCGGAAACATGGTAAAAAGGAAAAGAAAAATGGTCAGCAGTTGTTAAATATATTGACTCACTATCGTGCTCACTGCAGCCTGCATCTGGGGTCAACTGAACACACATGGAAGGTCAAAAGCACACACACACACACATGGAGCAGAACAGCATGTACAATTTCATATTTCTCACAGTATCTTTCTTGTTCTATAACTCTCTCCTTATGCTCGCTTTTCTCTTTGCATAGTTGGTCGTTTTGTTTTTCCAGGTCTTTGACTTTCTTTTTGCATTCTGTCACCTCTTCTGTGTTGAACTGGACTGCCTTCACTAAGCTAGCGCTCATGGCACTACTTTGTTTTTTCTGCTGGCTTAAGTCCGCCAGCTTCTCTTCCACTCTTTTTTCATGGCTTATTATCGCCTCCAAAATGGTTTTATTAAAGATGTCACGTTCCACTTCTCTAACCTCTTCTTTATTTTCAACGTTAGGCGAAGATTCCTGTCCTTTAAGGTCAAGTTTTAATCAGCGTTTGTGCACTTTGGGGCCAGTTTTAACGAGCTCCAAAAAACATGACTGCTCAACCTGCCATCTTAATCAAACCCCTCTTACGCAGAACTTGCTCATCTCAAATGAGCCTTGTGTCTCCTCCTGATATCACAGCAATTCTATTGGCTGAAGGGCCTATTAATGTGTACTATATTCACTGCTTGAACAGAACTCCTTTAAAATCGTTTTATGATGTATGTCGATATAACTTTCTAAATACAACATTTAATGACTTTAAACCATGAGTTATACATAAAATATATAATTGAAGTTATAGATTGTGAAATGAAATATGTGTCATTGTTTGTGTTTATCGCCATCACGGCAGCATGATATGTTTTTGCTCAGGCATTACAAACGTTTACCCATATGGGGACTCGATTTACCATGCGGACACAATTTAACATGACACCGTTCTATGTAAACACCTGCAACCTTACTGACTGCAGCACTGGCGGATGTTAATTTCTGATGCTGATTGTTGTGCATGCACAGTGTTGTCTCTTTTCCTTATCAGTGCTGTTTATAATGTTAGGGCTGTCTAGTTGTGTAACCCCACCTTAAAACGCAACTCTTCTCACCTCACTTACATTACATATACATATATATTATTATTTGTATTTTTTATTTTTTATTTTGCTGCTCCAGCAAATTACAATTAAAGGAATAGTTCCCCAAAAAATGAAAATTCTCTGATTATTCACTTACCCTGATGCCTTGGTGCGTCCATTATATTATGCGCTCACGCATCTTTGCGAGCTAAATAGAATCGTGCTTACACGTCGGTTAGAATACTTAGTTTGCTCAGTGAAATTGTTGTGCTCTCTCACTTGTTGATTTCTTGCACTAATGTTATAAATGCAGCACTGGCCCGATCGGCCAAGTGACAGTTCTAGCAACTGGCCCGAAGCTTTCTCACACTGGCCCCGGGCCATCGGGCAGTCCTTATTGTTGAGCCCTGCCCTTTACATCTGTGATGAGAGCAGCTCTGATGTATGTATCTGTCATACTGTATTTGTAATCAAAATAAAACCTTTAATGACAGATTTCATATCCAGGCAAACAAAAACATGGGTTCCACCTGCATTCATTAACAATAGCACGCACTATGTCACTGACAAGATGAGTTCAAATTTAGCTCAATTTACCTTATAAATGATGAGCAAGTGTAAGATGTTGCATGCTAGAATCCTAGAGTGATCAGCAGGTCTTTAAAGAACAAGTGACCACTTCTGTTTAATAGTTGTG